>NW_012123487.1:10067951-10202869 GCF_000951035.1 Colobus angolensis palliatus
ATAAATATGTATGTATAGATATACATGTAAACATGCCTATCCTTTTTAAGTTCTGAGATACATGTACAGAACATGCAGCTTTGTTACACAGGTATACATGTACCATGATGATTTGCTGCACCTGTCAACCCATCATCTAGGTTTTAAGCCCCGCATGCATTAGGTATTTGTCCTAATGCTCTCCTTTCCCTTGCCTCTCCACCCCACAATAGGCCCCACTGTGTGAACTTCCCTTCCCTGGGTCCATGCGTTCTAATTATTCAGCTCCCACTTATGAGTGAGAATATGTGGTGTTTGGTTTTCTGTTCCTGTGTTAGTTTGCTGAGAATGATGGCTTCCAGCTTTATCCATGTCCCTGCAAAGGACATGAACTCATTCTTTTTATATGGCTGCATAGTGTTCCATGGTATATATGTGCCACATTTTCTGTATCCAGTCTATCATTGATGGGCATTTGGGTTGGTTCCAAATCTTTGCTATTGTGAACAGTACTGCAATAAACATACCTGTGCATGTGTCTTTATACTAGAATGACTTATAATCCTTTGGGTATATACTCAGTAATTGGATTGATGGATTCAATGGTATTTCTGGTTCTAGATCCTTGAGTAACACTCACACTGTCTTCTATAATAGTTGAACTAATTTACACCCCCACCAACAGAGTAAAAGCATTTCTATTCCTCCACATCCTCACCAGCATCTGCTGTTTTGACTTTTTAATGATCACCATTCTAACTGGCGTGAGATGGTATCTCATTATGGTTTTGATTTGCATTTCTCTAATGACTAGTGATGAGCCTTTTTTCATATGTTTGTTGGTCCTATCAATGTCTTCCTTTGAGAAGTATCTGTTCAGCTCGTTCACTCACTTTTTGATGGGGTTGGTTGTTTTTTTTCTTGTAAATTTGTTTAAGTTCCTTGTAGATTCCAGATATTAGACCTGTGTCAGATGGGTAGACTGCAAAAATTTTCTCCCATTCTATAGGTTGTCTGTTTATTCTGATGATAGTTTCTTTTGCCGAGTAGAAGCTCTTTAGTTTAATTAGATTCCATTTGTCAATTTTGGCTTTTGTTGCAGTTGCTTTTGATGTTTTAGTCATGAAGTCTTTGCCCATGCCTATGTCCTGAATGGTATTGCCTAGGTTTTTTTCTAGGGTTTTTATGGTTTTAGGTTTTACATGTAAGCCTTTAACTCACCTAGAGTTAATTTTGGTATAAAGTGTTAGGAAGGTGTCCAGTTTCTGTTCTCTGCACATGGCTAGCCAGTTTTCCCAGCACCATTTATTAAATAGGAAATCCTTTCCCTATTGCTTTTGTTAGGTTTGTCTAAGATCAGATGGTTGTAGTTGTGTGGTGTTAAATCTGAGGTCTCTGTTCTGTTCCATTCATCTATATATCTGTTTTAGTATCAGTACCATGCTGTTTTGGTTACTCTAGCCTTGTAGTATAGTTTGAAGTCAGGTAGTATGATGCCTCCAGCTTGTAATTGTCTTGGCTATATGTGCTTTTTTTGTTGTTCCAAAATGAAATTTAAGGTAGTTTTTTTCTAATTCTGTGAAGAAAGTCAATAGTAGCTTGATGAGAATAGCATTAAATCTATAAATTACTCTGGGCAGTATGACCACATTCATGATATTGATTCTTCGTATCCATGAACATGGAATTTTTTTCCATTTTTTTGTGCCCTCTCTTATTTCCATGAGCAGTAGTTTGTAGTTCTCCTTGAAGGTCCTTCATGTCACTTGTAACTTACATTCCTAAATATTTTATTCTGTTTGTAGCACATGTGAATGGGAGTTCATTCATAATTTGGTTCTCTGCTTCTCTGTTATTGGTATATAGGAATGCCTGTGATTTTTGCACATTGATTTTGTATTCTGAGACTTTGCTGAAGTTGCTTATCGCCTTAAGGAGTTTTTAGGCTGAGACAATGGGGTTTCTAAATATACCATCAGGTCATCTCCAAACAGAGACAATTTGACTTCCTCTCTTCCTATTTGAATAACCTTCCTTTCTTTCCCTTGCCTGATTGCCCTGGCCTAACTTCCAATACTATGTTGAATAGGAGTAGTTAGAGAGGGCATTCTTGTCTTATGCTGGTTTTCAAAGGGAAGGCTTCCAGGTTTTGCCCATTCAGTATAATATTGGCAATGGATTTGTCATAAATATCTCTTATTATTTTGAGATAGTCTATCAGTACCTAGTTTATTGAGAGTTTTTAGCAAAACATTCATATTTTCTTACAGAAATCCATTAAGCTTCATGAATGCCAAGAACCAAGTTAGCCAAAGACTCTTGGGCTCAAGTTTTTTTTAAAAAAAAATCGTAATCTTTGCCCAGTCAACATGTTTTAAAATGGACCTGCACCAATAAACGTAACATATATGATTTCCACCAGTCACACTATAGCCACTCCTTTAAAAATGAACTTAAAGTAGGAGGTTGACTCCAAATTCATTGATTACCCATCCTGTTACCCTCAAAAATGAAGACGATGATGATAATGATAATGATAATGACAGTAGCTACAATTTCATAAGGCCAGAGCATGAAAATTGTACTCAGATAGGCCTAAAATTATATCCCAGATATAATTTTTCTTTCCTTATAAAACTGAACTCCTAAATTTAAAGAAATTATAGTACTATCATAGCAGCCTATAGACTATATTCTTATCATTTCCCAGAATAGCCCATTCCAACTTAATCTCTACATCATCTGACAGGTGTATAGTCATGAAGTCTTATGTTGATGGGGATTAGGCAAATTCCTGAGTTTCTCCATGTAGCATTTTATGTTTTAAAGCAGAGGCTTAATTACTCATATAATTATCACTGCTTCCTGCTAGGACATTTCTGTTTAAGTTATGAAGTCTTCTGACTAATAATAAAATTATTATGTTGAAACTACTTCAAAAAAACTTGAGATATTTGTTGGAGTTAAGATATTCAAAGAATATGTTTAAAACATGATTAGATAAATATCACACTTTTTATAGCTCAGTATATATTTTGTGAATTTAGTTTTCTAATGAATATGTGCAATTGCTCACAGGTATGAAATAAATAGTAAATGCATTTCTCATTTTTGTTAAATGGATATTTCTAAATTTTGAACCCAGTTGTGACATTGCTTGTTATTTAGGCAATTTCCAATGTTGCGTGCTGAGGATCAATTTTAGATGTTGAAAACTACAGCCCAGGTTTCCATCTAGATTTCACACCCATCAGTACCGCAGGCTAGAGCTTAGTCCTTAGGGGACTGGTGCTCAGAAAGTATCGTTCATTTTCCTTACTAGTCATTAAGGTTTCAAATACACAGTTAAGAATGAAAAATGAATAAACAAATTGGACTTGTCAGAGCTTGCATCGCCCAGAGAGGCAAGGAAGGAAAACAAAGAGAAAAAGTTAATATGGTCTTGTTCCATTGGCAGAGCAGTGCTAAAGTACATAGTTCAGAAAAATTCCCTTTGCCTCCATTTACCCAACATGGAGACAAATGTAGTTCTAGTAGTGCGGGGAAATACATGCTTGTGCAAGGAATCTGACAGAAAAGGACTTGCGCACAAACTTCCCACTGCTCACTCTGCTCTCCTCGAATGCAGGACTGTGTAGAGACTGCTGACAATATCACATGCTAAATTCATTTTGTGCTTTGGTGGGCATGATTTGTTCTCCTGACAGAGACAGAAATTCACTAGAGACACAAATGAGACTGTCACACTCATTCCACTTGTGTGCTAAAACAAATTGAAATGCCACAGTTGGCGGAGTGGGGGTTACATAAAGAAGTAGTTACTGGACCCCCTCAGCCTTCTTTCTTAGTGAAATCAGAGCAGAATAGCTGAGGCAGGCATCTTTCTCAGCTCTCATTAGGGAGAAATCCTCAACAAACATCGCCAAATACAATGTAAAAAAGAAAGGACACCCATCATGATTCTTTTAAGTTTAGGTTCAAAATGCGTTGGGGGCCTTTGAGTTGTTATTTTAAGTAGAATCATCCTACTCTGTAGATGAATATATATTTTGACTCTTTTTTCTGTCCATCCAACTCCTCTTCACAAAATACCCTCCCACCTTTCACCGCCCCATGCATCCCCACATCCTCTCCTAGGAAGAGCAATTAAACCCCATTATCCTTTAGGGGTGCCACTCAACCACAATGGTTACTGACAGCCTGTGAAATTGTTACCAGATAATCGCCATCAAGGTGGCTCAGAGCTTCTGTCAAGAGCAGCCTGAGGAATTCAGCCTGGAGCCCTGCAAGCTGCTCTAGCACTATCAGGAGTCCTTCCCACTCTCAGGGAATCCTGTTTCAGGAGCATCCTTAATGATCAGTTCCCACTGGAATAAAGGCTTCCATGGGGAAGAAAGCTGCCTGCCTGGTCATTTTTCCAGAGTATTTAACTGCCACCAGAATGGTAGTCCTTAATGTAGCCAGTTCACATGGCCCTGGAGGGAATAAGAGCTTCCTGTCATTTACATATCATTAAAGAAAACCCCAGGGCAAACCACAAGATGTCATCAGTAGCAGGGAAGGTGACAGTCATGCATCATCCTATGGCAAATCTCAGCCTTGTCAGTCATTTTGTCCTTGGGCACCTACAAGTTCCTTTCCCTGCTGGTCTGAAAGCAGGATTTGAAGGCTTCCATAGCGTAGTGTTTTCTGTTCAGTGCTCCTTCTTTACTCTCAGACTGTACTAGGTAAAAGCGCAGTTTTCATAAGTCATGTCAGTCTATTAACCTTTATAACATTGCTATTTTCCAGGCTTGATGTGAATAAATCTTGTAAGAACTGGAGATAGGCAATCCCCAGTATGCAACTCTGAGAGCAGCATTTGAAGGCGTCTGGCCTGGCTTAGAAAGGGCAGCTATCTCCAGCTTCCTCAGTACACCTTTCAACAGGCATCCCATAGAAAATGCTTAACAGCGTTGCCTTTGCTCCTCAGTTCATAGAAGTACAGAGGAGTCAACCAACGGGGTGCGGATAAGAAATATTCACTAAATGCTTTCTTTAGGTAAGTTTTCCATAGAAGAAAAAGGTGAGTTATAATGTGATCCTTCCTATAAAATTAAAATGGAGAGAAAAAGAAAAAAAAAATTGAAGGAAGCAAAACCATACTTGTTTTGCATATTTAGATTTCATGAAGTCTATGGTTTTTATACCAGCAATAAATTACTTTGGGATAAAGCTTTTATGAAATCAGAGTTTATAAATATTTAGTGGTTAAAAAAAAAAAAACCTAAACATCATTGAGCAGTTAGAATAGAAAACTGGATGGACCCTAGAGATTATTTTTATTAACCTTCTTCATTTGCTGATAAGGGAAACAGAGCTCTGGTGGGTAAATGGCTGAGAGTTAGCACACTGTAGTCTAAACACTGTATAAATACTCTGTGAACAAATAAATGAATGGATTGGCCCAAAATTACCCAGAAAGTTAGTACAGACAAAAAATTAGAATGACTCTGGATTCTGAAGCCTGTGTTTTCTTGCCATATTTCTCTGTATATTATTCAGCCCATTTATGCAGATGAAAAGTCAGGAAACTACTATATGATAATAGTAAAATATTTATTATTGAGGATAAAAGGACAATTAAAGACAGAAAGAAAAGCAATAAACAGGCACTGTAAAATCAGTAATTCTAAGTTCCCAGAAGATGGCAGGGAGAACTGCCCTGCTTGGGTGAAAGCCAATTTTATATACTTTTCAAACTTTCAAGAACATTCAAAAATACAGATAGTAAATTGTGGTCTTAGGAAGCTACTTCTCAATCAGTGCTCATGAAAACACATGCACTTTGCTTCACGTGTGGATATAACTTCTCAAAAGGTATGTGATGGGGATGATATTTTGAAAATCCTCCAGATACATTTTATTTCTTTTTAATACAAATTTTCTCTTCTCCATAAGCCCTTGTACTACCACAGGTGGGCCAAGAAATATATTGCCTAGAAGAGGGAAAAAACAAAATTCAGTGTAGAAAGCCATCCATCACAAAAGAAACTACAGGGAAAAACCTCCTTTGGAAAGAGTATGGGGAAATGATGATGGAGCCTAGACAGGAAGAAAATGGTCAGATCAAAGGGTGTGATATCACTCTTTTCACTTCCTTCCTTAAGCTCAAGGCCTCTTAAGAAGAGCTGGGAGAAAGGGAGAAGTTATAGAGGTAGATAAAACCAGGTAGATTTGAAGGAACCCACAATTACGTAGGCTAGGACCCTACTACTCTGCACATAAACTGGAGGGAACTGTGAATCTTAGAAAGTCTTCATTTTGGCATGATACTGAATCCAACATGGCATCATTGTCTCTCCATGAAGTGGCTGTGGCTGAGCAGGCGCCTGAGTGCAGTCTCCCTGAGCCATGCCCATTGCAAATGAATATGCAGAGAAACAATGAAGAAGGGTGTGTGTGTGTGTGTGTGTGTGTGTGTGTGTGTGTGTGTGTGTGTGTGTGTGTGTGTGTGTGGTGGACAAGCATATCCTGGGCTTATAGGTTCTAAGATAAATAGTGGACTGGAGTCAGCCTGGAATAAATACAGGGAGTCAGTGGAGGCCTCTGAAATCCCTGATTTTTCACATGTAAATGAATCTCTTACATTCACAAATTTGTCTTCTTTCACTTGGCTGCTCTGAGACCTAGCTGATTTTTGAGGTAACTGTCTCTAACTGCTGGTGGTTTTTCCTTTCCTATTCTTCACATGGCTGGTTTTGGAGATTGCTTCTCTCATCTCTTCAATTGCCCACTCTATCCGACTGTACCTCTCCTGCACTACCTTATCTCAGTAACCCACAGACTCAGAGTGGGCTGTGGAGTCACTTCTTTCCACTTCTTAAAATGTAAAACCCTGGTTCATTGACAATCTCACAAGCACCACTTGTTTCACAACTGACATTTCCATTTCCACATAGTTACACGGAAAATGTTCAGATGTACCGGCTTTTTAATTCCTGGCTTGGTTGTTGATCTGCTCTTTAATGGTCTTCCAGTTTTTTTCTGCAAATAAAACTAAAAGCCATCTTTGACTCTTTTTTTTTTTTTAAACTCCCACTGGCCTATCAGCTTTTGGGGTATCTATGTCAACTCCAAGTAGTCCATATGCTTCTGAAGATGCTTCTGGGAATGAGGAGGTAGGGGAGTATCTTGCTAACTTGAGCCAAACTGCACACCCCTGCCACAGTGACTGGTTCAGAGAAGGGAATATGATCCACATTCAGTAACTTTAAGGAGATGTTTGTGGGGAGCTTTTGGAAAAGTATCCTTCTTGATCATCTGAGAGAGCTACCCAAAGTTCTTACTCTTTCTGAACAACATGGTGTAAAAATGTGCCATCTGGAACTGCTGCAGACTGTTCTGCTATGATGTTATCTGCTCTGAATCAAAGCATACCTAAAATTAAGGGAGCAAATAGACCTCATGGTCTATTCTAATGCACCAAGGCAAAAAAGATCGTCTGGGAAAAGAAGTGGCCAGAATTACTAAAATAAATAAATAACCAAAGCTTTGATTGGCTGAGACACACCAGCAAATTCTTCAAAGAGTTTCTTGAATCTTGAGTTGGTAAATTCATTAGGAAACAGATAAATTACTTAATTTTTCAATATTCCCTTAGAAAAATTTAAGACCATTCCAAAACTGTTATTGTGTTAACCACTGGGAGGCTTGTCTGTTAGAGCAGCAGGCACTATCCTAACTAGTGTACCCCTGAAAACTCTGGCAAGAAGTTTGAATTCTATTCTGCATGCAACAGGAAAAAGTCAGAGGAGGGTAAAAAAGCAAGAGAGTGATGTAAGCATTCTTTCTAACTTTTCTCATCTACTCTAAAATTTCAAGTCTCAATGAACAGATTCTGACTGAAAAGTGGGCCCTCATATATAGACCAGTGCATTTTTAAAGGCTGTATTCATATAAAATGATGATAGCTATCACTCTATGAGGCTTCCTTATGCACTATAGGTCTCTCTTGAATTTGTTTCTTTCAATTTTTCCCTAATAGTCACTGAAGTCAGTAATATATTCAGAAACACAAGGAAGGCAACTTCAATTCTACCCAAATAATTGTACATTGCTCTGGCCTTTTATTTAACATAGGCCCTCATGCTTTCTATTGCTCCTTCCTTGAGTCAGCTGTATGAGCACACAACCTGTGTGGTCAAACAGCCTACAGATTTAACAGGGCCCAGTGCTTGATTTAACGCTATTTTGTTGCTATCTTCAAATTATTGATATTTTGAACAAGAGGATCCGTATATATTTTCATTTTCCCTGAGTCCCTCAAATTATATAGCCAATCCTGCTTCCACTCATCACCATTACACATACCACACACACATATACACACTGACAAAGACTCTCTCCTTGACCTAACTTTAGTCAGAGTTCCTCTAAGCCCACTTTTGAAATAGGCCTTGATCTTGGCCCCCATTCTATCTTTGACCTGCCCAGCCAAGTATAGAATTCTGCTTAAATCAATTTGGAGATAATCTTCTACCCTTGATACCTAATCAAGATTATTTATCCCTCACTTTTGATGTCTAAGTCCTTGGTCTGTCTTTAGCAATGATTTTCTTAGAACAGTTTTGCTAGAATCCCCTTACCTTTGATGTCTCCTCTTAGTAATTTTTCATCAATTGATCCCTTCACTCTGCTCATTGATTATCAATCTCCACCTGTCTTACCTGTCTTTTCCATTTTTGGAGTTGAGCCTGATCTTGTTCCTCCATTGCAATACTTCCATTGCAATAGCCTTGAATAAAGTCTTTCTACCATTTTAACAAGAATCAGTGATACGGTTTGAATTTATGTCCCTGCCAAAATTTCAAGTTGAATTGTAATCCCCATTGTTGGGGGTGGGGCCTGGTAGGAGGTGTTTGGATCATAAGGGTATATTCCTCATGCATGGTTCAGCCCTTCCGCTTGGCAGTAAGTTCTCTGAGTTCTCACAAGATCTAGTCATTTAAAATTGTGTAACACCTCCTTGCCCACTCTTTCTCTCTTGCTCCATTCTCACCATGTGATGTGCCACTCCCCATTTGCCTTCTGCCATGATTGAAAACTTCCTGAGGCTTCCCCAGAAGCAGATACCACTATGCTTCCTGTCCAACTTGCAGAACCATGAGCTAATTGATTCTTTTTCCTTATAAATTACCAGGCTCAAGTCTTTCTTTAGAGAAATGCAAGAATAGCCTGATACAGAAAATTGGTGCCAGGAGTGAGGTATTGCTATAAAGATACCTGAGAATGTGAAAATGACTATGGACCTGGGTAATGGGCAGAGGTTGGAAGAATTTGGAGGGCTCAGAAGAAGACTGGAAAATGAGGGAAAGTTTGGAACATCTTAGAGACTGGTTAAATGGTTGTGACCAAAATGCTGATGGTGATATGGGCTGTGAAGTCCAGACTGAGGAGTTCTCAGATGGAAGTGAGAAACTTACTGGGAACTAGAGCAAAAGTCATTCACGTTATGGCTTAGCAAAGAGCTTGGCTCCGTTCTGTTCCTGCCCTAGGGGTCTGTGGAAGTTTGAGCTGGAGAGTGATAACCTAGAATATCTGGCAGATAAAATCTCTAAGCAGCAAAACATTCAAGATATAGCCTAGCTGTTTCTAGCAGCCTATGCATAGATGCAGGAACAAAGGAATGGCTTAAAGTTGTAATTTACATTTAAACAAGAAGCAGAACATAAATGTTTGGAAAATTTGCAGCCTGGATATGTGGCAGAGAGAAAGAAAAACCTTTTTCAGGAGAGTAATTCAAGCAGTCTGTGGAGCAACCACTTAATAGAGAAATTTGCATAACTAAAAAGGAGTCAGGCGCTAATAGCCAAGACAATGGAGAAAAAGCCTTGAAGGCATTTTAGAAACCTTTGCAGCAGCCCTGTCTATCACAGACATAGAGGCCTAGAAGAGAAGAGTGTTTTCATGGGCTAGGTTCAGGGCCCCACTGCCCTGAGCAGCCTCACAACACTGCCCCCCATATCCCAGCCATTCCAACTCCAGCCATGGCTCAAAGAGGTCCAGGTACAGCTAAGGCTGCCACTTTGGAGAATGTGAGCCATAAGCCTTGGCAGCTTCCATATGGTGTTAAGCCTGTAGTTGCACAGAATGCAAAAGTGAAGAATGGTTGGCAGCCTCCACCTAGATTTCAGAGGGTATATGAGAAAGCCTGACTACCCAGGCAGAAGTCTGCTACAGGGGCAGAGTCCCCACAGAGGACAGTGCCAAGGGGAAATGTGAAGCTGGAGCTCCCACACAGAGTCCCCAATGGGGTACTGCCTAGTGGAGATGTGAGAAGGGGGCCAATATCCTCCAGACCTGAGAATGATCTATCCACTGACAGCTTGCACCCTGGTCCTGGAAAAATCTGAAGGCACTCAACTCCAGCCCATGAAAGCAGCATTGGGGGCCAAACCCCACAAAGCCACAGGGACAGAGCTCCCCAAGGCCTTGGGAGCCCACTCCTTGCAGCAGTGTGCCCTGTATATGGGACATAGAGTAAAAGGAGATTTTGGAACTTTAAGATTTAATGACTGACCTGCTGGGTTTCAAACTTTCACGGGGCCATTAGAACCTTTCTTTTGGTCAATTTATCCCTTTTGGAACACGAATGTTTACCCAATGCTTATAACTCAATGCCTATAATGTACCTTGAAAGTAACTAACTTGGTTTTGATTTTATAGACTCACAGGTGGAAGGGATTTGCCTTGTCTCAGATGAGACTTTGGACTTTTGAGTTAATACTGGAGGGGACTATTGGGAAGGGAAGATTGTATTTTGCAATGTGAGAAGGACAGGATATTTGAGAGGGGCCAGGGGCTGAATGATATGGTATGAATATATGTCCTTGCCCACATTTTATGTTGAACTGTTATCTCCAGCGTTGAAGGTGGGGCCTAGTGGGAGGTGTTTGGACCATGGGGGCATAACCCTCATGAAAGGTTACCTGATTTCCTTGGTGGTAAGTGAGCTCTCTGAGTTCTCAAGAGATCTGGTCATTTAAAAGTATGTGGGATGGCCCCCATCCTCCTGCTCTGATCTTGCCATGTAATGTACCTGCTCACCCTTTGCCTTCTGCCATGATTGGGGCTTTCTGAGGCTTCAGAAGCAGATGCTGGTATGATTCTTGTAAGCCTGCAGAACCATGAGACAAATAAATAAATGTTCTTATAAATTACCTAGTCTCTGGTATTTCTTTATAGCAATGTGGGAACAGCCCAATACAATCAGAATAATTTTTTCCTCAACGCACACACATACACATGCCACATGTGCACACAAATATACAGTTTCACTCCATTGCATCCATTCTTGAATAATAGCACAAATAGCTAAGTTTCAATAGGTTTTATTCCTGTTATTTGCTAAGCAGTGAACTTAGTGTTTTATACACATTACCTCACTTTGCGTTGATAGTTACCCAGTGGGAATAAGGTTTTTTATTATGCCTATTTACAAGTGAAGCAGGAAGAGATTAAGTCATTTACCCATATTTGCCCATCATTTAAGAGACTGCACTAAGATTTGAACCAAGGGAGTCTAACTTTTAACTGCTTAGAAATCTTTTAAAGTAGACTTTAGGTTCTGTATTTAAAAGGGAGAGAAGGAGGAAAACACTGCATCTGGTTTTACTTTTCCCTGCAAATCACCTCTGCTACTTTGATTCAGAACCACATCATGTAGTCCATATGATTATCAAAACCACAGATAACAATAACCTTTCTTGAGTAAAACATATGAATATGTGGCTTCAGTAAGAGAAACAAATTTATTTCAAATTGTGCTCCACTAATATTCTATGAGGCAGCTAAGAAAACTAAAATTTATGCACAATATTCCCCTTAATCTCCTTAAATATCAAATTTTGACTCATTCAGTTGTTTAACATTCATAACATAATGTTATAGGAGTTGGGGATGAATTATTAATCAGAATCTGAAAAAAAATCATAATTACATATTTATAAAAGTAATCCCTATCTTTGGTTCTACACTTGCAAAGAAAAGGCAGCTGAGTCTGTGCTACAAGGATCCAGCTGCCAGCTCTTTTCATTGCAGCAAGAAACAATTGCAGATGTGATATCTTTTAAATATGCTCAAAGTGCACATTTTAAAAATACTTGGATACTTCTAAAAAATAAACTGAGAAACAATATTTCTCAATTTTTTAGAAGGATCCAAGTATAATATTACTGGTGTTACTAACACCAATCTGTTAGTAAGAAACAAAGGCCATTTATCCATTTTTTAAAAAATCAGGTTAATTTCTGGCAATGTCTCAAGTTAACGACACTTAACCTAGGGTGCCTTCTACTTCTCATTTGGGGCACTGAGAAGTGACAAACCATTCTACATTTAGAGATGGATGATCCTTTCTCCCTGCTCTGTCACCTCCTACTGTACAATGCTCTTTTCAAATCATTGCTTTACTTTCTCCTTACTTTCAAGGCATGAGCCATACTTATTGTAGCAATGACTCATTTCATTTTCCAGCTTCATCATACAAAAGCTCTAAATGAGTTCCATTTTCCTATGCCATAGGGTAACCACAAGAAATTGTCATTGCATTTATCTTTAAAATAGTCATGTTTTATTTGCTTATGATCAAACATATCCTTTTTGAGAGGCAACTCTTTAAAACTTTAATTGCATTTTTCCCATTCATAATAAATCACATCAAAATTATTTTTAATTTTCCTAAGATACTATGTTTCTTATATTCCTGTGCCTTTAATATTCTCTTGTTTGACTCACCTGGCTTCAAACACTTCAGAAGCAGCTTACTTAAGAAGATTCCCTGCACTCATCCTTCCCCAATAAATATGTGGGATTCAAATGCCTTACTCATAACCTTACCTTTATTATAGCTCTGATTACCATATTGCAGAATATTAGCATATTTTCCTGATTAGATCTTTGATGTTAGATCCTATCACAATCTAACACATCATCATAAATGTTTGTTTAAGGAATATCAAAGATAATAGAAATTTTAGGGAATATTTTTCTGGGCAACTATTAAGGTTATGTGTGGCTTTTTATATGTGTACAATGGGTTACATCACTGCACAGTGTTAGTACACACTGTTTGATCAAGAATCTTCTAGTGATTATTTGAATGATTTCATAATGGTTGAGCAACAACACTCCCAGTATTTATTCTGGTTGTACATTCTACCAGTGTCAGTCAGAATGTGATTCCCAGACCAAGTTAATAGTATTTGAGAAAAACGTCCCTAACAGCTTGCTTTTTAAGTCCTCACTTTATTTCATGAAAGAGATGCTGGAAAAGGTAACAGCCAATTTAGTTCCCACATGGGTTGTGTTTGTTACACGGTATTTAGTTACTTTTGTTTGACTCTTAAACTAGGTCTTTCCTTGGAACAAATTAAGGTAACTTACATACCATCTACTTACAACACCAACCACCTAATAAAAACACTACCTGATAATACCCTTAGGAAAGAGATTAATTCCTGAAGGGTAACACTCCCCTCTTCATCCCTGCAAAAGCGTCGAAGTAATTACTGTTCATAAACCATATCGCTAGGACTAAGCATGATGAATTATGTTCTTTAGAATATACCTTCTTTAATGGCATGTGACTTATTCTCATCTTATAAACCCCATCTAGGCCACCTGGAAATATCAAGTATTTATGAAATCACTAATAAAGAATTTCAAAGAAATGTTTTTGGTAATACATAATTTTATAAAAATATAAATGTTAGTGTTCTCACTGTACATGTGCAATAAGGTTTAGATATAAAGTAAATTCTGAGTAAATAAGTCTTGATAATAGTAAATATTAAATCTTTATCGTGTGCTTACATGAAACAATGCATTTTCACAACAAAATGACAATGAAGCTTTTGTGCATTACGACATTCTGTACTTCCTGTAAGAAAATTTGTCTATATTCTTTCAGAATTCTTTGCTCTTGGAGATCTTTTTACTGTTTTATAAAAAGCTAGATTTCTCTTTTTATAAAAAATAAAAACACATATTTCATGGGTTTAGAGTATATGATGGTACTGAAAATACAGGCCACCAAGCATTCTCGAAACTCTCCCTGTAAGGCCTTGGAGGGAGGCTCTTCAGAAATAAAAGCCAGCACCTCAGAAAAGGTGAAACGGGGGGTATATAAGAGAGTCATGTAAATTTCCAATGGCAAAAATCATATCATATATATTTGGAGTCCAGAAAAAGGAAAATGTGGCTTCAAATATAAGCCTCAAAGCTAGTTTCAAGGACAGATGTTTTAACTTGCAGGTGCTAATTTTCTATCTAGCTGTTTCTCATATGGACAACTCTATAATTCCAAAATAAATATCAACAAGAATTTATTTACTTAACAATAAGTAATGATTATCTGCAACTCCAAGAAGGTAAGCTAGTATGGTGCGAGTTTGGGAGAACACCTAAACACAAATGCTGAATATTTAAATGAAACGTACTGCTACTTTGGAAAATAAATTCAAATAGGCTAAACATTCCGCACACATATACACAAAAAAATTTCATTAGTGAAGGGAATTATTTCCTTTCATATTCATTTAAAATTTGGAACATCAAGTGTTTATTGTTAAGTATCGTGAGTAGTGAAATGTTGACAAATCAGTACATTCATTTAAATTACCTAATAATCCGTCATTTGTATTTTATGAAATGGAAAGAATTTAATTTAACATCTTGCCAGTTTAACCACTGATCTAGGTTCTTTTATATGCCAGTAATTTTGATAATATTTGCTCATAGAAAACAAATACAAAGCTTGTCCTTGTAGGATATATAAACTCATTTATATGAATAATCACCAACAGATTATGACTGTGATGTAGCTTCACAAATCCCCAGTGTGTAAAACTGAACAGAGAAAATTAAATAAATCACAATAGCCCAAATCAAACTAAGCAAATCTCTCTTCTCGCTGGATTTTACATTAAATTTCACAAGGTCATTTAATTTACCCTGAGGTTACCAGGGATCATTTTATAGGTGCTAGAGACAGACAGAAAGCAAGCAGCTAATAACTTGTGCCCTCTTGGAATTTATATTCTAGCAGAAAACAACAAAATAAATGACTACTAAGTTCCCTCTGTTTTTAGCAAGATTGGTTGCTAAAATTTCCATTCCTGGGACATCTGATTGTCTGTAAGTTAACATCTTCCTTTCACAAAACAGCAGAATGACCCAACCTGACTGTCCCACCAGTAGAGGAAAGACAGCCCACTGAGAGCTCCTGTGGGAGGAACGGCTGATATTTCAGATTTGTAACAGAACACAGCCATATCTCTGATACTCTTGCCAGACTTGATGTCCCAAATTTTGTGTTATAAAACCAGAATCTTTATACCCAAAATAATCCCAATGAATATAATCTAATTCCTGGTACCTTATATTTTAGACTCTAAGAAAAAGATGTATGTGTTCTGTACACAACATGCTTTGGTTCAAAGTTAAAGTCTGATTCCTTGAAACTTTTTCCCAGCATTCATTGCACGCTGAAGGGACAGGATTAGCCAAGAGCAATTTTTACAGCATGTTCATCTTTTGCCTCTTTTTCTGGTCCAACACAAAACAATTCCCAACAACAAAGCAGAGTCTCTCTTCCCTTGATTGAATAACCCATCACTAGAGATCAAACATATTGCAGCCCTTCCTTACTCAAGTGCTTTGAGAGTCTTGCTAAATACAAAACAAACATTTTATTTGCTCTTACTTTCTAACTCACCCACTTTCAGTTTGGGCTTTTAATGATTACTGGTCAGATTTTTAAAAAAAAAAAAAACAACAAGACTGACCCCAAGGTCTATTTTCTTTGCCAAGGTCATTCTCCTTGCTCAAGATTTCTAATCACTTCTTCAAGTAGATTGGTTTCTATGAAGTTTATCCACACTGTTGTGAACAGTGAGGACATACTGAATGATCTTATTTGCCAGTATACAGCAAATATTGTCACCAAATTTTATGATGTTTTCACTTTAGCCTACAGTGTTTCTGCCACAACAAAACAAGCTAATGTTAATTTGGCTAGTGTAGATGCTAAAAGAGGATTTCCCTTGAGGTTAAGAGATACAGACAAAAATCAAGCCCCAAGACATAAAAAATTATTTTAAAAATAAACCTTCGATGAACCAAACAATTAGAATCATTTTATTCACACAAAAGTCCCATTAAGCCCCTCCTTTCCTGTACTCATTTAATAATTTATGCACTCAACAAATCTTTACAGAGCAATTACTTTGGATCATTTTATAGGTGCTAGGGAAAGACAGAAAGAAAGCAGCTAACAACTTGTGGCCTCTTGGAATTTACATCCTAGCAGAAAACAACAGAATAAATTGTCTACATAAAATATATGTCATATGGTAATCAGTACTGTAGCAAAAAATAAGAAGAAAAGAAAAAGAAAAAGCAGAGAAGTGAGGTAGGGAACACTCAGTCAAGGAAGGAAGGAGGCAAGAAAGGATAAGGAAGGTAAACAAGCAGAGGACCCACAGGAAAGGAGGCATGTGAGTAAATGCTTAGCAGTGATGAGGGAAGAAGCTGAGGGCCTATCCAGGGGAGACAACAGACCTGTGTCTGAAGCCAAGTGATCCTGAATAACGAGATTAAAGGATAGAGATGAGGCAAGGGCAACCAAGGTTGGAGCGGGTCAGGATGGAGGAGCGTCATCCTGCACAGCACCCAGGCCCAGCCTGGATTTACTCAGTGAGGTGGGGTGACCTTGACAGAGTTTGAACAAGAGAACAACACAATCTGGCTTCGGTATCACTTTGGCTGCTACATACAATGAGGAAGGGGTTGGAACGATAATGGCAGGGCAGAGAAGCCTGGCTGCCCAGAACTGTCAAACAGAACTTTTGAACCTGCTTTCTCTAATGAAGATTCTCAGCATCTGTTTCCTCATGTGATAAAAGCATAAGTGTACCTGTCACATCTTCCAAAGGGAAACTCCTCCATTAATACCAAGGCAACTTCCTGTATGTTAAGAGTCACTCTATCAGTGCAGCCAAAGCTCCCTCTGGACCTAAATGCTTTGAGAGGGCTTCTTAATTGCAACTAATTAAAGAGCATGTAAACAGTCTTAATTTGAGATGTCTATGTAAGGATGAAGTTTAATTATATAATATTAAATTTAAAAACTCTTCTCTATAAGTGGATTTTTTCCCCCTCATATGAAAAGCTGATATTGCTACATTCTGTGGACTAGACATATGGTGTGGTAGTTTTATAACCAAGAAAATATAAACAATTTAACTCTGACACATGCTTAGAATTCTATCATATGGTATCAGATCACATATGTTAAAATTCAGAATTACAGAAGATAAACTTAAAAACATTTTTGTGTTTTAGGGAGATGTTTTGAATCTTCACATCAAATTGCCATTGGATTTCATTAAATAGAAAGTTCCCATAGGGAATTTTTAATATAGTAATGTCAACATGTTTAGAGAAATGTAGTTATGATTTAAATTGAGATTTCTAATTTAGGCTACTAGGGTTCATTATTAGTTTTCCTGGGTTCTGCAAAAATCATAAAATTATATTCAAAATATTGTGTGTGTGCGTGTGTACGAAAATTGTGGTCATAGATTTGCCAGTTTCAAAGAAAAGCTTTACCCAGTGAATTTTAAAAGCTTGGCACGCTCAGTATGAAGAAATAATTTCATCACAAGAGGAGTATAAGTAGCATGTTAGCATTTATCTTGAAATGCTTTTTCAGAGTCTTCTAAGTGCAGAGTACTGCAGAGCCCACAAAGAACTTAAGGCAAGAACTAACTCTCCTAAAACTAGAGTTTTCCCCTAAAAGATAAATAAAATCTACACACACAAAAAATCTACACACAAAAAAAAAAATCAGGAAAATGACAAGGAAGTGATCTAAGCAAGGAACAGAAACCCAATCTCACTGAATTAGGTAAAAGTGAATTTATTATTAGGTCAGTGACAAATAATGGCAAAAACTGCACTTACTTTTGCACCACCAACCTAGGAATCAGAAGAACTGCACAGAGCCCAAGTGCCTGAAGTATGCCCAACTGTCACAGGAGTTGAGACGCTTTTTCCTTGCTCTTTTCTTTTTCTTCTGCTCTGCAGAATATCTGATCCATTCTGCTGTCTGCCAACTGTTTCTGATAGGTTTACAATTTTTGCTTCTCCAAAAATTGGCTTATGACCAGTTTTGGACTGCCATAGTGACAATGGGGAATGCCTAATTCACCAAGCTTCTCTGTCTCCCAGCTTGACAAAATCTGATGCAGCCTCTGTGTCTCTTAAGAATACATCAGCTCTTTAGAGAAAGGGAATGTGATATTTACACCTTGAATTCTGAATCCATCCCTGGTCCACGAAGAGGTAACATCATCTAGTATAAGCCTAGCCACCTGGGGACTTAAACACATCCATAGACAGTTGCACAATACAGGTTGACAGCCCAAACCCATCTGTCTATCCTGGTAGTCTGTGACTAAGTGCCCAAACTGGCCAGTGTTAAGTTTTGTCCTTTAATTTGTAAAGCATCTGGGACATAATTTGTACTCATTAAATATTTGTTTCAGTGAAAGCAAGTTTATTTAGAAAGTAGAAGAATCAAAGAATGGCTGCTCCATAGACAGAGCATCCCTATACTCATTAAATATTAATGTTTTCACCAAACACACACTTTCATGAGTCTCACATACATATTCAAACACAACTATTATACTTACAAGGTCTCACCTTGTCCTGGGTAGCCAAAAAGATAACGACAATTATAAACCTCCTTCCTGTCCTCAGGGCTCTTACAATTCATTGCAATATAAAAGAGTATGTGATAAGTACCAAATGGGTGATCCATACAGGAGTGCTATTACTAGAATATCCAATACCTGAGGCAGATCATTTTTCAACACACTTCTGTTCTGTATGACAAAATTACTTTCAGTAATAACCTTTAAATTAGCCATAGTAATAAATCCTTCAGTAAGCATCATATCTTTCCATATAACATGAAAGTCAACTTGGACACCTCCCGGTATATTTGTAATGGGTCAGAAAAGTTACATTGAGCACGGTTCTTGTCCTGGACCCACACCGCACAACATATTCCTGCATTTATTTGAAATAAACTATGAGAGCACAGTGATTGTAAAGACAAAAAGCATTGAGTTACTTCGAATCTGTCATTCTGGAGTCTTAATTGTGCTTAACATTTAAAACACTAAAATAGAGTGGCTAGAGTGAACATTTACAAATCAGACCCAGCTGAATCTGATTCTAGAGAAAATCTCTTTAGTTTCTTCTTTAAATTAACATGTGTATCTGCGTCTGCATGTCTTGATTTAGTGGTAGGTACACATGTATTACTAAAACTCACAAGTAACTACAGCAAATGTTTACAAGTTAGACCAACAAAAGGTATTTTTAGGAAGCAGGGTTTATTATTGACATTATTTAGAATTGCCATTGGTGGTGATAATAAAACATAGACCGAGATTTAGCCTGTGTTATTATTGTTTTTATATTCTCTACAGACAATGTATCCTGGGCAGACTGCTCCTTCTGCCTCCAATATCCTGCCTTAATATGTGATACCAGATACCAAATGCCCTGGCAGTGGAGTGAAAGGAGATTTTAATACTAGTACTATTTAGGACATAAATACCACTAGCTAAGTCTGAAAATATATATTAATATATTGGCTTAAGGGCTTAAGACATTGAGATGAGTGAGAACTGTACTATCAGGAAATTGTAGGAAATATTATCAGGACCTTCTCGCACTCTATCTCTCAGTTGTAATTCTTCCTCTGTCGTGTCCATTCTCAGATAGACTCATCTTTTCAGGTACAAAGGTGTCTGCCAATAGCCCTCAGCCCTCCTTCAATTCTCTAAGCAGGCCCAACAGAAAAAAAAAAAAGTGTGTTTTTTTTTTTCCTCACTGTCATTCTAACTCTGACTAGGTCATATGCCCATCTTAAACAAATTAGTGAGGCCAAGGATGTGCAAGGACTGGACAAATCTGGTGACTATGTCTATTCTTGGAGCTAAGAATCAATTAACTGCAATCCAACCATAAGAGTGGGAGTAAGACATGGTGCTTCAATTACTAGAGAAAAGAGAACCTTCTGGGCAACAGTCATAGCTACCCTGTGCCAGTCTTTAGGCTTACCTGTGATGGTTTAATTTGTGTGTCAGCTCAGCTAGGCTATGTGCCATCATGTGGTCATATACTGATCCATATGTTGCTGCTGAGGTTTTTTTTTTTTTTTTTAGTTGTAATGAATATTTAAGTCAGTAGACTTTTAAAGTAGATGACCCTTTATAATGTAGGAGAGCCTCATCCAATCAGTTGAAAACTTTAAGAGAAAAGGTTGAGGTTCACTGAAAAGGAAGGAATTGTGCTCCCAATTGCCCTTGGAATCATGACTGCAATGTCAATGCTTGCCAGAATTTCCAAGCTGTCCTGGACCCACCAGCCCCGATAAGTGCCTCAGTCTTCTGTAGAGGAATGACTCCAAAAGCCGAGGGAGACTGCAATGTAAGAGTGCATTTATCATTTAAGACCTGCTCACCTACCCTGAAAGGGTCCAGAAGGCACATCTTTAGCCACGTGATAACCATGACTGTAAGAAATCACTTTGTGAGGGAAGCCCAGCATCCTTGAAGAGTTCTGTAGTTACTCTTCTCTATAGGTCAGAAAATACAGTGGGGACTGCTGCCACTGAATTGGAAACCTAAATGCAGTGGGGAATCATTGGATCTGGAAGTGGCAGGGGCTAAGATGCAACACTTAATTGCTAAAGGCATGATGGGCATGATTACCACAAGGGACAGCAGAGTCAAAGCAGTAATCAAAATAGTCCAACTTGCAGAAAACTATGGCTAGTTGATCACAGTGTTCCTAGATATAAAATAGTTGAGCAGTCAACTAAATTCTTACTTCATCTGTGTAAGTGGAAACATTCTAGGTCCAGTGAACTAAAGTCTTACCTGAATCATAAAAAGTAAGCCATGGCCCATCAATGAATTCTCTAGAGAACCCTGGATGACCTAGGGTTTTTCCATTTTGAGATAGTATAAACTATCTTTATATACATAAAGAAACTGAGGGTGAGAGAATTTCAGCAATTTGTCCAAATTCATACATTAAGGAATTCTGTAGTCCTGGGATTTTTACCACGCTCTAGAAATAAATCCAGATTATTAACCACTTAAGTCTAGCTCCTAGCCAAGTACATGACCTACATATAGTAACTGTTCAATAAATATCTCTTGAAAGAGTGTCCAAAAAGAATTTTACAATGGTTTCTCAAAATATATTAAACATTAATATTACAATGGTCATTACAAATATATTACTGATAATATTCTAATAACTAAAAACTAACAAAAACATGTTAAAGTTACTAATAAAACTGACTTGGTCGACGGAGGGAGAAAAAGGGAGAGGGAAGTTGCATAATAACCACAGAAGAATTTTAAGATTAATGTTCTATGGTGCAATGTTAGAAGATGAAGACTTGATTTACCTCACTTTTTGCTCTTGATAAATATAATAAAGGAAAATTTAAAAAGAAAAGTACAATTTTTGAAGAATATCAACTTTTTGTGGTATATTTTTTCTCCCAAACTATTATTCTTACATTTGACCTACACGAACAGCTTTGAAGAAGGAAAAAAAAAAAGTTTTCACTTGGAAGTAAAAGACTATAAATCTTCTTTCCTTGCTCTGGCTATAAATTTGGTGGGGGAAAAAAGCCCGTCATGGGTTCTTGACTCTGTCACCATTCCCATCTCTGTGAAACTAAAATGTAGGTGGTACCTTTTCCTGACCAGAATTCCATCAAGATATTACCTCATTAAATTCTAACAATGACAATGAAAAATAATTGAGTGACAATAAGTTACTGGTAAGATCTTTGTATCTATCAAGTGATTTTTAAATAGATATATAATAGATACTTTCTTGACTACAAAAGTATATGTTGGCAAACATCCAAATCTAAATTCAAGGTAAATAAAATATGATTGTTTTCCATCTTTTCTGAAATTTTACTATTTCTCTTTTTTTCACTAAACATATATATTACTAAATATTTATGAGTCTCATTTCTTCAGACTCCTCAGCCTCCAGAGCTGTAAGGAATACATTTCAATTGTTTAGGCCACCCAGTGTTGGGGTGATCAGACCCAATAGTCGGTTGCAGGGGTGACAAAGTCTGGCGGAGTCAAAGGAATGAGAAAAGACAGTTTGAGAGAGAAAGCGGGTCCAGGGGGCCATTGCTAGTGTATGGAGGCTGCGAAGGCCCCGAGCTCTGGGAGCCCACCCTATATATTGGTAATCCAACAAAGAAACAGGTGGTGAGAATGCGGGGTCGAAAGGGCACGTTGCATTAAGCACATGATTTACAGCTGTGATGGTTTAGCATTTGCTCTGCTACTTGACATAATGGAGAGCAGGTTCTTTTAACTCAAGATACAATCGATCCTGGGAGAGCAAGGAGCAAGCAGCCAGCAAGTCTAGTCACATTCCATAGCCACGAGCCCTGGATTCTATCCAAGCCACGAGGGGTTTTATGCCCTGGGCTTAGATGATGGTGCCTCAGGGTATCCTCCCACCCTCTAGCACAGGGCTTGGCATTCCGAAGGACACAAGGGGTCTTAGACCCTGGACCCCAGACATGTTCCAAGACTTTTACATTATGTCAGACATGCAAGCCACGCCTCAGCTTCTCCCAACACTCAGCTTTTCTCCCAACAACCCAGAATATAGTAATTTGGTATAGAAGCACAAACTGACTGAGACATGAACACATATGGCCACTTCCAAGGTCTTGCTAAAACATCCAAATGATTTCTTTAAATTGTATCTGACCTCAATGGGACTATTTTATGTTATCACTATTGCAGTATATATGGGCTATAAAAATAAAGGAAGGAAGGAGAACTTCAAGTTTGGTAATTTGGGGATTTGAAATGTGAGTTCAATATGCTTTTATGTCGCCCCAAATTTCTGCAGTGGCCATGCAGTAAAGTAGAAAAGCATAAAGTAATAGAGAAGGCAGAAATGTAAACTTGTAGAATGCAGTCAGTGTCAAGCGGGACTGTAGAATCTCTTCATTCTAGTTGAGATTTGCCATGTAGGAACTTGGGTGTAGCATTGCCAGATGCTTTAGATTTTCAAGATAAGCCAGAAATCCAAATTTCATGTGATTTTAAAATGTCAGTAACAAATGTTTTAACATTTAAAGCTGTGTGGGTATGGCAGGATGCACACGTGATGGAAAGCTCATGCGCTCTATCTTCAGACCTATGGCCCACTAGCTTGTAATTCCTGGTTCAAATGGTACACAAAATTAGTTTAATATTATACAGCCTTCCTTAACTGATGGGAGCAGAGTGCTGCAAACCTCAGATATTCAGAAACAAAACTGAACTATGATTCAGCTTATGAAAAACAATATAGAAAATAAATCAATTCCTAGTGTAAAACTAATTGAGCAATATTACCTCACACATGCAACACAACTGGGGTGGGCTTATTTCAATTCAGTAAACACACAGTGCTCTGCCAGGCAGAACTATTCTAGGAAGTGAAATATCAGGAAAAATCCTACATAAGCAATTTTGTCATAATCACAAACTGCTTCAAGTCAACATTATCAATCTGTTTTAAATAAGCAAAATACAACTAATTAAATCCAGAATCATAACAGATTCAACAGTTAAAAATTCTTGTTGCCAAACCAGCTATTTTTTATCTACAGATAAATCTTGATTTGACATACCCATAAGTTATAGCTTCTAGGCTTCTATGTGCCCACCCTCCTTTTATAAAAGCAAAGAACACATCACTTAATTATTTCACAAGTGCAACAATTACAGGATGCAATCCAATCAAAAGTTCGGTCAGCATCCTACTTTAGAAATATTTAGAGGCTTGACTAGTGAAGTCAGTTTTATTGTCCCTTCCTGTATCCTGCCTGTAGCTGTCCCTGATATTTATTGTTTCACTTCAGACTTGAAAAGTCTACTCTAATAAAGAGGCTGGCATGACTTAACAGTATTTAAATCAAAGTCTCAATATGCAAAGGAATTAATATTTTCCCAATGGAAACATTTCTTAAAGCTTTCAAAAATGCCCCTCTGCTTCTAGAACTCTAGATAGGTATCCAGCACCTGACCTTCTTACATAGCGTTTGTCCATGCTTCAGATTTAGCATTATTATAGCACTTGTCACAAGTCTCATCTTGTTTTTAAATAACTCATGTATGTGTTTGTCTCCACAGACTTGTTCTAGATATCTGGAAGGTAATGATTTGGTCTTATTTATCTTTTATTATTCTTTGATAGATGACCAACCCATAATAAGGCCCTACTCAGAGTAGATACTTAACAATGTTTATAAATTAATTACAACATAAAACCCTGAAGATTTAGAGATACGAAAGCAAACCATCCTTTCCCTTGTATTTTTTGTTTTAGATGGTAACTTCTTTCTGACTGTAGCTGTTGCCACTCCATAATGTTAGAAGATACACATCTTCTTGTTGAATTACACGGAACAGCTTTTGAGTTTCCCATTTGTCAACAGACGATATCTCTTAAGACTATGGGGATAATACACATATACATTATATACACTGACCCTTTAATGGAGTGTGGTAACCGATGAAAGCAAGGATCACATTATATTAAATTCACTGTTTATCTCTTCCTTAGAATACAAGTCTCTGAGAACACTGATCATGGCAAGTCTCTTCACATTTCGAACACTAAACAGAGCACAGAGCTCGACAAGATATGCTCAGTAAATAACACCTCTTAAAAAATGATCAATAATAAATAAATTTGAATAAAAATGATAATTGCAGGCCAAGTGTGGTAGCTCACACCTGTAACTGCAACACTTTGGAAGGCCAAGGTGGGAGGATCGCTTGCGGCCAGGAGTTTGATCAGGAGTTAGAGACCAGCCTGGGCAATATAGCAAGACCTTGTCTCTACAAAAAGTAAATAAATTGAAAAGACAATTGCCAGGCATGATGGTACACAACTGTGGTGCTAGTTACTGAGGCAAGAGGCGAGAGGAGGCTGAGGCAAGAGAATTGCTTGAGCTCAGAAGTTCAAGGTTAAGTGAACAATGATTGTGCCACTGCAGTATAGCCTAGGTGATAGGTCCTGTCATAATTTTTTTTTAAAAAAAGACAATAACAGACAATTAAAAGAAACAAAATAAAATGTAGTAAAAGGATTTCTGGTTAAGACAATGATAGCTGTCTAAATTTAAATCTCCATGCATCATCCAAAAATTATACAGATAAACAAAAAGAATAAAAAATAATTATAAAAAATGTATAATTTAGATTATATAATTTAGATTAAAATTACATAATTATATAGAAATATTACATAATTTAGATAAAAAATAAAATTTTTATCTTTTCAGAAAAGCTTAAAAACAAAAAATTCAACAATCTTCATTTACCTGGAAGTAGAAAAGTATGTACCAATTACTATGGGAACTATTTCTGTAGCTCCTGCTACAACCTTTTGCAGAGACTATGTGGGATTTGGAAAGTGTACAAAAAAGAGAAGAGGGGATTGAGGAAAAAAATATGTTCCCACAAATAGAAAGTCCCAAACTAAGAAGAAAAGATATATTAAAAAGAAACAAAATAAAAACAAAAATAGTCCAGGTACATCCAAGCATTGACCATAGAGATGTGATGTAAAAAAATCACACACAGAATGACTTCAACAAAAATGGCAGTGTAGGTAGCTCCAAGGACCTGTCCATGCACAGAATTGCTGAAAAATCAAGGATAACTTTGAGAATCAACTTTGTAATAATTCTGGAAAAATTCAAAGACTTACCGGAACCAAGGAAACCCTGAATCAAGAAGGACACAACTTAGAAATTGTAGAAAAGCTTTGTGGCACTTTTACTTGCCCTAGCCCCACCTAACTTCCCAGCCCTGTCGTTGTCTTGAGAGGGCAGCCCACATTCATACTGTGGGACACTGGTCCCTGATTCTGGGGACAGCACAGCAGATCTTATTCTTGAAGAATTGTGTTTGTCTATGCTAACTTGCCTGGGGGCTACCTTAGTTGCTGACTCAAAACATTTGCTTTTGTTTTACCTAAAGCAGAGTACACTCAGGACAGTAAAGCAGATATGCAGAGGGTATTCTTTTTTTTTTTTTTTTCTGAGACGGAGTCTCGCTCTGTCGCCCAGGCTGGAGTGCAGTGGCCGGATCTCAGCTCACTGCAAGCTCCGCCTCCCGGGTTTACGCCATTCTCCTGCCTCAGCCTCCCGAGTAGCTGGGACTACAGGCGCCCACCACCTCGCCCGGCTAGCTTTTTTGTATTTTTTTAGTAGAGACGGGGTTTCACCGTATTAGCCAGGATGGTCTTGATCTCCTGACCTCGTGATCCGCCCGTCTCGGCCTCCCAAAGTGCTGGGATTACAGGCTTGAGCCACCGCGCCCGGCCGCAGAGGGTATTCTTAAAAGTCATTGCAAGGGAAGTGAATAATTGTGGCAAAAAAATAGACATGGAAATCCTGGGAGGAAAAGTTGGTGAGAACATTCCTTTGGGTTATTAGGAAATTCAGAAGCACTCCCGTATATTGAGAAATTTAGGAAGTCATGTGCATATGCAAGGCAAAGCACATGCGCAGAAAAGACTTTAGAAGACCCTAAGCTTTCACCTCTAGCTACTCAGGGTGAGCAGTAAGTTAAGGTCTAGGCAGAGATGTACATAAACCAGTCAAGTCCTGGAGAGCCAGTCTGCAAAGACTGACAGAGTTTTGTTTTCCCGTTTTTTTCTTTCTCTTTTTGGAAGAGCTTAAGAGGAATTGGTGTTTTCTTAAAAAGGCAAAACTATACTGAAAAGGAAGAAAAAAACTGGACCATTGATACTTCTCTACTTTAAATCTGACTACTAAGCTACAGTAATTGAAATCATGTGGTACTACCATACAGATAAGCATATAGACCAATGGAATACAATTGAGAAACCTGACCTTCTATGACAAAGGGTGCCACAGTCACTCAGTGAAGGAAGAATAGTCACCTAAGTAATGCATGCCATAGCGATAATAAATGATGCATTCATGAATAGTCACTTTAACAAATGATGCATTATAGGTATCCATATGCAAAAGAATGAAGTTGGACTCCTACCTCATATCATATACAAAATAATAAACTCATAATGGATAAATAACTTAAATACGAGTGCTAAAACTATAAAGATGTTAGAAGAAAGCATAGGAATAAATCTCCATGACCTTGAATTTGGCAATGGATTCTTAGGTATGACACTAAAAGCATGAGCAACAAAAGAAAACTCTTACTCTTCAAAAAGCATAACAAAAGAAAACTTATTCCTCAAAACTAAAAACATCGCTGCATTCAAAGAACATATTCAAGGAAGAGGAAGGATACCTATATAATGGGTGAAAACATTTGCAAATAATATGTCTAAAAAGGATCTAATGTCTAGAATACATATTTTTAAAACTCTTAAAATTCAATAACAAACAAACACTTAAAAATCACCTTAAATAATTTTAAAAATTAAAAACCGAGTAAGTTTATTAGATTCAGGAAGGATAAAAAAGGACAAAATTATATCAAGAAGGAAAAAATTAAACATTGCCAAAGAAAATTAAATTTGAATGCAATATAATAGCATTAAAGAAACACAACTAGGAGATTAAAAATAAGAAAAAGTTGTACAAAAAGTCAGAAAAAAATGGCTATGAAAGTATTCAAAATGATCTAATATTTGTACAATTTGAGTCCTTGAAAAAGGAAAACAGAAACAAAGAAAAAACAACCTTTAACCTTAGCACAAGGAACTATTCTGGAAATAAAAGATCTAAATTTATTAATTGACAGGGCCTAATTAGCACCTAGACAAATTGACCCAGATTTATGAATGCCTAGATATATCATAGTAAAACTGTTAGAATTTAAAGAAAAAATATTCTCTCAGCATAAACCTCTAGGCATAAAGATCAAATAATGTACAAATAGAGTGTCAGGAAATTATCCAAAGCAACCCACAAAGTAAAGCAATAGTAGGGTATCTTTAAAAAAAAAAATACTCAAGAAAAGCAGATATGAACAAAGGGATTGTTTTAATCCAACCAAGCAATCCAATCTCTTAAGTGTCAATAATAAAGGAAAACAAATTTAAATAAGCAAGAATTTAAGCAGTTATGTAACTATGAGTTCTTTTTGAGTTATCTACTAGACAATGAACTTCATTCAAATAAGAGATACCAAATAAACTAGCAAAGTAACTTATGATGAAGATTTAATGTATTTAGTTACAGATCTGAAACTTTCATAAAAAAGGAACCATTTGAGGAAGAAATTATTCCAATTCTCTATAAACTATTCCAGAAGATGGAAGCAGAAGCAATACTTTCTAACTCATTCTAAGAGACCAGCATCACCCTAATACCAAAACTTAACAAAGACGTTGTAAGAAAACTAGAGCCAATCTCTCCCATGAACATAGAAACAATCCTCACCAAAATACTAGCAAACTGAATCCAATGATGTATAAAAAGAATTATACACCATGACATGTCCAAGTAAGATTTTGTTCCAGGTATGCAAATCCAAATCAAATTTTAAAATGAATTAATGTTCTAACATAAACATTGCAATTAAAGAATATAAATATATATGAAAAACTGTGTATATACTGAATATGTATGGACTTCTGTCCTTGCCCTTATTTTCTAAACAATACAGTATAACAAGTATTTTAATAGTATTTACATCATATTACATATCATAAGTAATCTAGAGATTATTTAAAGTATGTAGGAGAAGCCAGGTGCAGTAGTGCACACCTGTAATCCCAGCACTTTGTGATCGCTTGAACGAGCCAAGAGGCAGAGGTTGCAGTGAGCTGAGATTAAGCCACCGCACTCCAGCCTGGGCGACAGAGCGAGACTCTGTCAAAAAAAAAAAAAAAAAAAAAGGAGACAGGAGAATATGCACAATTTATATGTAAATACTATGGCATTTTATATCGGGGACTTTTTTTTTAAATCCATACAGAGTCCTAGAACCAATTCCTCAAGAACACCAAGAGACTGCTGTGCTTTCTTACAAGACTTTTCAGCATTCATGTAAAAGAAGCAATTTAAACTACAAATTTTTCTTTATTCCCTTTGATATAAGGGGCAAAAGCAACATGGTTTACATAATGTAAAATACTCTTTTTTTCTTTTAAAAAATAAAGCCTGCATTTTTTTATATTAAAAATGAATTAGTATAATCCATCATATCAACAGGCTAAAGAAAAGAATCATAAGATTATATATAGCAAGTTATAGCAAAAGATGCAGAAATCCCATTTGAGAAAATGTAACATCTAGTCATAATAAAAAACTCTCAGCAAACTAGAGAGAGGGACTTCCTCAACTGAATCAAGATCATTGACAGAAGTCTACAGCTGACATTATACTTAATGGGGAGTTTCTGTCCTACTGAAACTGCAGCTGGAGTTGCCCCTAAAGCAGAAGGAGAATTCCCAAGAAGGACTACCCCAAACTGTCTGAAGAAGAGGTTGGGTGGAATTCCAAAGAAAGAAGCACTAAATGCCAGGATGATGAAACCAAACCATTTATCAGGGGAACTTAATAGAGAGGGGGTTTCAGCTTCCTCGTGATGGACAGCGAGGAAAAATTTTCTACCTAGGAATATCCATTACAAAGGGGTGGGGTGATAGAGTTTATACGGAGGTTAAAGAAATTTAAGCTCAGGGCCCAGGCTAGTTTCTAACTGTTCAGAAACATGTTTGATCTTTCAGTGTTTTGGGCATAACACCAAGAGTGAACGCTAATTTACACTATGGACTTTGGGTGACAATAATGTATCAGTGGAGGTTCATGGAGTGTAGCAATGGTACCATTCTCATGTGTGGTGTTGTAGAGGAGGCTACGTACGTGTGGGGACACAGGCATATGGAAACTCTTTGTACTTTCCACTCAATTTGCTGTGAACCTAAAACTGCACCCTTAAATGAATGAGCTTACCTCCATTTAATAAAAGAATCCATGAATCTATGCTGATATAAATAAATGAATAAACAAACAGACATAAATCAAATTTCTTCCTTATAATGGAATCCAACTGACAAATGTAGAAACAGTGAGGAAGTTAGAAAATTAGCATTAGCACCCATGATATGAGTCAATTATGCAAAAATATTTATTGGATGCTAAAGCTAATGGTTAAAGGTTTGATGAAAAGCAAACTATTTACACAATTCTAAAGTATCTTCTCACAAATTACTTAGTAATTACAAAGAGTAAAAAACTACTTTCTAGGGGAGAAATCAGGCAAACTCTACCTTAACCAAATGATTAAAGTTGAGATCACGATCACTAGTAAGGGAACAAACCAACCTCATATGACTTCTGATATGACACCCTGAGGATACATCACATCTGTGGCGCTCCTGCCAGAAACCTATTTAAGTCATATAAAAATATCAAACATTAAAAGAGATATCTGGGGTTTTTGTTTGTTCCTTCAATTTTTAATTTTTGTGAGTACATAGTAGGTATACATATTTATGTAGTATATGTGATATTCTATACAAGTATACAGTAGGTAATAATCACATCCCTCAGAATGAGAATACATCACCTCAAGCATTTATCCTTTGTGTTACAAAAAATTCAATTATACTGTTATTTTTAAACGTACTATTAAATTATTATTGACTATAGTCACCCTGTTATCAAATACTAGATCCTATTCACTCTGTTTTTAAAAAACATTACCTAAAACCAGTTAATACAAAAGCTGACATAATACTAAAGCATATGAAAGTAACAATTTAATAAAGAGAGTTGAAATACTGTCTTCAACAGATATATATCCCTTAAATAACATTCATTCCTCATTATTCTAAGGGTCTTTAAATTCTTCATAACCTGAACATAATCATGTGGAAAATATCAGAAAAACTGAAGTTGATGGCAATTCTACACAAAATTAGCTTGTACTAAAAAAATGGCAAAGTCATGAAAGAAAGAAAATACTGAAACAGTTCCAGAATAAAGAGATATTATAACCAAACTCAATGTGTGATTTGGGTTCAGATCCTAAACTAGATAATATATATATGTATACACACATATATGACTATAAATGACATTAAAAGTAATTGGCAAAATTTGAATAAACCCTGTAGATTAGACATCTCTACATTAAGTTAATGAGTTAGGTCACTGTTTTGTGTTGTATAACAGTGTTCTTGGGTTCTTAGGTAATATATGTTGAAGTATTTAAGGATAAAGGGGCATTTACTCTCTCAATAAGGTTCAGAAAAAATAATTGTGTGTGCATGTGTATATTCAGAGAATGATAAAGCAAATGTGGTAAATGTTAGCAACTGGGAAGTCTAGGTAAGGAGTAAATAGTCATTCGACTTCTTGCAATTTTCTGTAACTTTGAAATTATTTTAAAATAGAATATTATAAAATTTTTTAAAATAAATCTAAGTATGTAGTAACAAATGTTACAATGTTTAGTTGTAGGATATGCTTATACAGTAGGTTGTAGGAATAGGATATCTAGTCATAATTCTGATAAACCTATTTCCTTGTTTGGATGGAAGAAAAAAAGGAACTGGAATTGACTCTATTGCCTACTATTCTCTTAATGATTCACTGAAATGCAATTTTTTGAGCATTTCATGGCAGTAACCTAACCTCTCTTCTCTTCCTTATTCATCTTTTCAGAAAACCGTGTTTCCTTATCATTTCATGAGATCCTCTTTGGGCTTAGTATAACAGAAGCTTCCAACAGTTTTTGTAAAATACAGAATCATGAACTCTCTAAGCAGAAAACCCTTTATCTAAGACTTAGTTGATTCCTGGATGAGTATCTCAATTTGAGGTACTGGAAGTGAATAACTTATAATGTTATTTCAGCAGTAGGAGTTAAATTTCTGATATAAACCTATTTAAATCGAATAAAATATTAAACAGTGAAAAATATAACAGATATATATTAGAAGCATCAATTTCCTAAAACCAAACAAAAATGTCATAAAAATCGACAAAATAAAGCATGTTAAAATAGCAGTGTAATAAACAGAGAATAATTTTTTTTCTGCTGGGTGCAGTAGCTCACGCCTATAATCCCAGCATGTTGGGAGACTGAGGCAAGAGGATCACTTAAAGCCAGGAGTTCAAGGCCAGCCTGATCCACACAGTGAGACCTCACCTCTACAAAAAAATTTTAAAAAGTGCTCTCAGCTATTCGGGTGGCTGAGGCAGAAGGGTCATTTGAGCCCAGCAGTTCAAGCCTGCAGTGAACTATAGTCATGCCACTGCACTCCAGTTTGAGTGACCAAGCAAGAACTCATCTTGAAATAAATAAATACATTTTTTCTCTCATCAGGCATATCTCTCTTAAATATGCATGCATTCTTCTAGTGTAAAGTTTTCCAACTGCATTCAAAATTATCAACATCGCTCCCAAAAATTTTATTGCCAATTTTATTTTAATGAACATGTCAAATTATTTGAATGAAAAATTCTAGAAAATAGAAGACTTCATAGCTGCTATTTATTCTTAAATAATTATTCCCCACTTTATAAACATTAGATATCTGAAGTAAGCAATAGCATTTCCATTGATGATTTCAGCTGGATTCAGTGCTAAAATTCTTCAGTGTCTCCATAACCACTGGTAGTTTACCCCCAGACTTTGTGGCTATTTCAGTCAGAATTTCTAAAGTCAGCACTCATTTTTTGCAACAGCAGCTAATTTCTACACAAAGCAAAATACGTTGTTTTATTTTGAGACATATGGATTCAGTGAGTCTGATCACACCCCCATGAAAAATCAATGTTTTCCACATCACAACTTAGCTTATCTTGTTATCCACTGATTTAATTGATCAAAATGAATCAACTTCAATCATAGGTTTTGTGTCCATATTAGCCATTTGCATCAACAATTGTAAATATATATTTTTAATGTTACTGTAGAGGGTTCTATACCAGTAGTGCAGCAGATACCTACTCTGACCTGCCAATTACCAATGGTAATGTAAGAAAGTTGACTTTAAAAATGATCATGCACTGAGTAAACATATTGCAGTATGTAGCCACTCCACCAGTATTAGCATTTATTGGTTCTCTTGTTATATATAGTATTTGATAAATGGTAGGATACTACCACAGATTAAAAAAAAAATGAGGAGCATTATGCATGATATACTTCAAACAAATCCAGCATCTTAAAGACTCCTATTTTTGTCATTAATTATCCAATAATAAGGTTTGAGATTCACATCAAAACAATATAGAACAAAAAGAAAGAAGGTGAAGGTACAGACGACAAAAAACTGCCTGAGAGTTATTAATTGTTGAAGCTAGGTGATGAGTTGACGTAAGTTCTTTATAATGTCTTTCCTATTGTGCCAACTTTTATGTATGTTTGAAATTATCCATTATGTTTTAAATATACCAACTTTCATGCTATTGACATAAAACTATATGCAAAAAAATCAAAGTTTAAAAAAAGGTACAGAAGATAAGGATAATATGCTAACTTTTGGGCTTAAAAGAATCTGAAGGTAGGGGTACACATTTATTTATGTGTATAAAATTGATTCTAAACAAAAAACTTAAAAATTAAATCATACTACTGTATAATAAAAATGACTGGTTTTAATTAATCACCTTAAAATACTTGTATTTGTGTTTAAGACGTCGGACTGGAACTTGTGATCATGTATGACTGCTCATAGTCCACCAGGACATGACTCAACACATTTTTACTGTCAAGCACCATGTGTATCAGTGATTTGCTGGTATTAAGGGTAAGGTAAAGCTAAGAATTTAAGTTACATCAGAAACATTAAAAAACTGAGAACATAATTGATGAACTGAGTATTTTCAGGTCCATAGAGAAACAATTCTGAAGAGTTTACATTTCAGCAAACAGTTAAGAGCGTGAAACAGACTGCCTGGTATCAAAATCTGCCTCAATTACTTACTAGTTGGGTAGCTCTTGGGCTAATTCCTTGACCTCACTGACACTCAGTTTCTTCATCTGTATAATGGGAATATCATACCTTAGAGGGTTGTTGTATTATTGTGTCTGGAATCGGTTCCTTCCGGTGGGTTCTCGGTCTCGCTGACTTCAAGCATAAAGCCACAGACCCTCGCGATGAGTGTTACAGTTCTTAAAGATGGCGTGTCCGGAGTTTGTTCCTTCGGATGTTCCCATGTGTCCGGAGTTTGTTCCTTCCGATGTTCAGACATGTCCGGAGTATCTTCCTTCTGGCGGGTTCGTGGTCTCACTGACTTCAGGAGTGAAGCCCGCAGACCTTCGCAATGAGTGTTACACCTCTTAAATTAAGGTGGTGCATCTGGAGTTGTTTCCTCCTTCTGGTGGGTTCGTGGTCTGGCTGACTTCAGGAGTGAAGCTGCAGAGGTTCCCAGTGAGTGTTACAGCTCATAAAGGTAGTGTGACCCAAACAGGAGCAGCAAGATTTATTGTGAAGAGCCAAAGAACAAAGCTTCCACAACCTGGAAGAGAGTCGCAGGTTGCCGCTGCTGGCTGGGTGGCCAGCTTTTATTCCCTTATTTGGCCCCACCCACATCCTGCTAATTGTTCCATTTTACAGAGTGCTGATTGGCCCGTTTTTACAGAGTGCTGATGGTGCCTTTATAAACCTTTAACTAGACACAGAACGCTGATTGGTGTGTTTATAATCCTTTAGCTAGACAGAAAAGTTCTCTAAGTCCCCACCCCACCCAGAAGTCCAGCCAGCTTCACCTCTCATTATTACATGAGTTAATCCCTGTATAACTGGGTTTAAGGTTTCTTTTTAATATTTTTAACCACAAAATCAGTCACATAACAAAAGTAGGAACAAAAATAATAGTTCTACAGTATGTATTTTGCTAAATAATTTACAATGGTGGTAGCACAAGTCCATAGTCCCTTAACTAAAACTCTTAAGCTTCATATATTTCAGAAATCAGAATTTTTCAGATTTTAGAAAGATAATACACAGCAAAGATTCCATATTTTATACCTCCAGTGAGGTCTGAAGTAGCACCCAATAATCAAACACATTAATATTCTGTATTGAAATGCATGAATATTCAAATTGAATATAGCTTTACCAAGATTATAAGTCACCTCAGCTCAGTAGAGGTCAGGTTTTGCAGCCAAATGACTTGAAAGAAAGCTTTTAGTTTTCTGAGATTTGAGATTTCAGAATTGTAGATAAGAAATCATGGATCTGTATTTGCATAGCTACTAACAAAGCTAGGTACACAGAGATTTCTTTATGTACCTGTTAACTGGGTGAAGACAGTTTTCACAAAAACATTCTTGTCTCTTGCAAAAAAAGAATCAAATGTGCACTTTACCCACGTTAAGTTTTATGACTTAACTGAACTAATGTGCTTTTCTAGCCAAAAAGATCTGGTAGGCCCACAAAATACCGCTATGTACCCACTAGGATATCTGTAACAGTTTCTATATCTGGATTAGATTCTCTTTAGGATATTCAGTAGCTTTGCTTCAGGTATTCCTAGACTACTAAAATACAAAGTAACATACAGGTAAAAAGGATTTCATTGAAGGAAGAGAATAAGGAGGAGGCGGGAGAGAAATCTTCTGTTCAGATTAATTGGGTCCTTTTGCAATTCAGAGTTTACTCCTGTAATAACGAGCATTTTTAATGGTTTTGTCCAAATTTTTGTCTATACTTCTTTTTAATGCTATTAATATAATCCAAAGAGTGTAAATTTTATCTTTTCCAAGAAAAGTGTGTCCATATGGTTTTTTTTTTTTTTTGAGACAGAGTCTCGCAGTGTCACCCAGGCTGGAGTGCAGTGGCATAATGTCAGCTCACTGCAACCTCCGCCTCCCGGGTTCAAGCGATTCTCCTGCCTCAGCCTCTCAAGTAGCTGGGATTACAGGAGCCTGCCACCACACCCAACTGACTTTTTGTATTTTTAGTAGAGACGGGGTTTCATTATGTTGGTCAGGCTGGTGTCAAACTCCTGACCTCGTGATCCGCCCGCCTTGGCCTCCCAAATGGGATTACAGGCGTGAGCCACCGCATCCTGCCTAAGTGTGTCCATATAATTTTCTAGATGTCATTCGTTTGAATGGTCTTCAGAAAATGACTTTTTTTAAAACAAATGGTCAATAAATAAACTATACTTTTTGTTGTTGCTCTACTTGCCTGGATTTATACTAATTACTTAACTCTCCATGTATTTAATTAACAGGAGAAATCAGAATGCTTTGTCTGGGTGAAAGGCCTTATAATTATGCTGACAACTATTGTTAATAATTACAAAAGTAATTCAGGATAACTTAATTTTGCATGTAGTAAAATCAATAAGAAAAACCACATACTGAGCCTGCAAAAACATTATTTATAATCAATTTTAATTTCTTTCTCAGCAAATTTAGTTTTTATATTTGCCATACATCAAAGCTATGGATGTTTAAAGCCCAGAAGCCGAGAAATAAAATGAAATAATCCAAGAGGCATTTTTAAAGTGAGAGGCATTTCTATTTATAAGTGGAAATCCTATCATTATCTCAAATAGTATATTATACTTGACCAAAGTCACTTTTAGGAAGATAACCAAAAAGAACACTAAATGTTAGAAAAATTATTTTTCTAATATTAAAGAATTTTACTTAGGACCCCTGTTGATCCATTTATGTGGAATTTTTATTATTTTTACCTTTCAGGCTACAAAAATCAGCAGTTGACATCAAAGCCAAGGTAGACTGGTAAATTTTAAACTTGTTTATTCTTCGTCTCATGAATGCCTTAACCATCCATGAGAAAGAATCAACAACCTTCTACTTAAAAGATAGCAGTTGTTCTTAAAGCTTCATGCTTTATCCACTATGTCTGATAAGAGTGATTACTGGGGATCATGGTCCATTCATTTAAATCTTCAGAGTAAAGTTTCAAACTCAATGGGAAAAGACCATACCTACTACCACTGCTGTAACTGACCAGGCTGGAAGTACTTCTTTATCATGCTCAAAGCTGAGGTACAAACCTTATCTTTTCCCAAACCAAAATAAATCACTCAATGTCCAGCTTGACACTAACTACAAAAGATTTTACAAAAGAAGTAAAGGGTCTCTTCGGGTTTACAGAAGGAAGGGAAGAGACATCTAATTCTTGTGAATGCCAATTGCAAATGATTAATGAATCAACCCAAGCTAACAGGAATGGGAGTAAATCAACACAGGGTCAAGTGGTCTAGGTGTCAAAAGGCCGAGCAAATAAGCAATTTGTTGTGATGTTTGTAGAGGATTTTCCCAGGGAAGGTCACAAAGTACTGTGACTGCAAATAGAAGAGTTATGAAAACTCCTCTGCTGACGTCTGGGGAGAAGCCCGTCTGCATTCCTGATGGGTGCACACAAAAGCCTCTGTCCTTAGGTGCCTGCTGATCTTGTTAGAAGACAAGGTGTCTTGAGGACGTTTTCTCTCCACTCTGTTTACTAGAGCAGACAAACAGATTCTAGACTGCACAAAATGAATGTTCAGAAAAAGGTGAGAAGAGAGGGAGTGGGAGGAATCCTAGAAGGTGAAATAAACAGAATATAAGCCGTCATAAACTGAAAGGAAGAACATAAGAAAATCTGCTTCTCTGTTTATCAAAGTTTCAAAGGTTTGCAGAAATTTTTGTTAGTAATAAAGTTCATAGGCTCTTACCACCTACTGCAGATAAACAGAGGATCTTTAGGCTGTAATAGACAAGAATCTCTGTTTTACACATAAAGAAACCCTTTCAAGAAGAGAGAAGATTGCATTCAGATCAGTTATTACTAACCACTGTTACTGTTTCTGGTAACCACTGGGAGAAGCAGACTGCTGTTCTGCTGAGGCAGAAGCAAGGTGAAAAAACACTTGCCCATCAAACAACCTGTGTGTTCTGCAATCTCAGAAGAGTGAAAAATACCTCCAAAAACGTAACAACAAAAAAAACCTTGAGTTGTAACTTCTGTGTGAAAGTATTGAATCTAGGGTCCACAAACACTATATTAAAAGTCCCCAAATCTTTTTTTTTTTTTTTGAGACCGAGTCTAGCTCTGTCGCCCAAGCTGGAGTGCAGTGGTGTGATCTCCGCTCACTGCAAGCTCTACCTCCAGAGTTCATGCCATTCTCCTGCCTCAGCCTCCCAAGTAGCTGGGACTACAGGCACCTGCCACCATGCCCAAAAGTCCCCAAATCTTACTCCCTCCATGTACATGTGATATGCTGATTAATCTGTGTGCATTGTTCTGACTTTTATAGCCTCCATCAGATTCTCAAATGGTCCTTAAAGGTTTAATAACCACCACTTTAATATCCTCATAGCCAGTAGGAGGTAGAACAGGACTGAAAGGAAGAAATAGCAGTGACCCTCTATTTAGCAAGCTAACTCCAACAGAAGGTTTGTCATGAACCTCTCTTTCTCTGTGTATCTGTGTGTGTGTGTGTTAAACAAAAAAAAAACTGAGTCAAGATTCAAAAGTCTTGGTATATTGTTAATATTAATAATCATATAATTTTTAATCAATTTTATAACAGAGTAGAGAATTTTGCCAAGTGACAGGAAGACTGTAAAAAGAACTAAGGATAATATGTTAGATAGGGTATTTGTTGATTAATCAACATATTGTTAAATTGAAATTTCAGGAAATGTTTTATAAGTCCCCAAGCAGATACAAGGCATAGCATCAAAAGGTAAATTGAAAGAACTGTGGTGATGCATACATGGGTGAGCAAATACTCCTCAGATTTCATTGGTTCATATAAAGAAATAATACAGATTCAACATTTTTGTTATTAAGGAGTACATATCTTGCATATTTTTTCCTTTTCCATTCTGCTGGTGCTCCAAAAGGAGTATTCAAAATCAAACGTTTTCTCAAGAAACATCCACGAGAAATTATTTTGTAAGATGAGTGAATAATAACCTTTGCATTGAAAAACTTAGGAAGTTTTAAGACTGCTTATGAAAGATAATATATTGATATGAGAAAGCAAAATTATTAAAATCCTGATTAAAATCCTTTAATTTCAAAATTGAAAGAGTAAGAAGAAGCATAATTTACCAATAACTAAAATTAAATACAATGTAGATAAGAAGATATTTAGCTTTTTCCTTGCAAGATAAAATCCAAGAGACATAAATTCTTGCAGATGAGGTGAGTAAATTGTTATTTGAATCTTCAAATTATGGAAACCTCTGAAAGAGGGATTATAACACTAACATAGTCAAATATTTTGATTTTCAAAAAGAGACTATTAAATTCTGCTTGCACCAAATGTTTACATTGGCATTGTTCCCCTTCCAAAGTTTAGAATAGGTTATTAACAATGGATTTGAGTACTTAGAATAGAAAGTGGGGCTACTCATGGCCATCATGAGCTAACTGGGAAAAGTGATGCCAATATGAATGGTTTTCCTTGTGACAGAGCATCTTCAACTTGGAGAGTTCTAGATCTTTGAGCACACTCTGTGGGTATTTCTCTGTATTGATCAATATTTTGTATCAATGAATTTGAGTAAAGGCCTAAAAAGGGAGAAAATAAATAAATGCCTACTGCATTTGGTGGGATCAAGGCAATTATGATAGTTGAATGATTCAAAAGCACAAAGACTAAAACTGGAAGGAAAGGACTTGGAACCAACACAAAGAAGATGGAACTTCTTGCAAGCTCAGTGGGCTCCCTGTAAGATATGTGTTTATCGTAAAAAGTAAACAAACAAGAATGTATAGATATTTTAGCTTAATTATACAAGCTAGAAAATAGTAGATATTCAAATAGACTGAGGTATAATTAGTGATAACGTGTATGGTCATGAAAATGCAATACTCAGAACCATAGGCTATGTAGAGTCACCAATTCACCCTCATCCAACTATTCTCACGCTCTTCTTTAAAGTACCAAGCTCAGGGTATGGATGTAGTGATCTACCAGATTCCTTGGTTCTGAGACCGTTAAACTTTCATACTTGAGGTTAGGTAACTCCCAGATGCAGACTCTGAAGCAGGGACTGCAAACTCAGAAATTCAGAGCCAAGAAGCATGAATGATAGGGTTGCTAACCAACCAGAGGGCCCATAGGCTTCCAAAAGGGGAGACCCAATTATGTTCCAGCCTGTTATCAAGTGGCAATATAGGCACATGTGGACAAACCTTCCAAACGCTTGACAGAAAACAGAAATATGCATTTTCAAATGCAATCTACTGGTTTCTTAATATATTGGCAAGTAATTTTAAAAATTGTATAAATGGAAGAAGATACATTAGTGAAATAGATGTTGATAAGTTAAATTGCTTTCTTATGGGAAATTTAAAGTGCTCTAGGCCTAGCTTTCATTAAACCTTCATGTTAGTGCTACTTTGAACTTATTCTTGGGTTTCACCTTTCCTCTTTTTGTCCTAACTCCTCTAATACATGCGTCTACCTTGGTTCTTGGCATGGTCTGGAATCATAAGGGCCTGGTCTGATTGTTTTTGCTCTTCACTGTTCTGAAGGCCCTGCCAGGGACAGTGGAACTTCTCAGAATCTTCATTTCTGTAGCTTTTGTCACAGGTCTCTATTGCCCTCAGATGTACACTGCTTTCATGTCTAGGCTGGAAAAATTGCACATTGTTGCTAAAAAATGTCCACTCCCTTTTCTGTTTAGTGTCTGATAAATGAAACAGGGTCACGTCATAATGTCAGACATGTCAGGCAAAACATGCAAGGTACACCATCAGTGTCATGGTCTTTGCTATTTGAAGTTTATTATGGCAATTTTCTGGCAGAAGGAAATAAACTGTCTTAAGTTGGGGGTTCTCTTTCTAATTTACACAAAGGTATCTTTTGGGCTGGATGTGGACCTTCCCACTTTGCAAATTCTGCCCTTATAGATTTTACTGTAAAATGTTTTTGTTTTAAGTTGGATTGGCTACAAATAACAGAAATTAACTCAAGCTGGCTTTAGCAATATTAAAAAAGTAAATTAGATGTTATAGAATCCCAGAAATAATGCACATTGGGAAAAAGTGATCTAACTACATTACAAATACATGGAGCAACTTCATTAAAACACCTGGGAGAGAAAGGTGGTGACATGAAGAACTTTGGAAATGAGCAAAGTCTATAAAAGGCAAAATAAGCTTCACATTAAGCACTGCACTCTAGTTGATAAAGTTATTTTCCACAGGCAGATGGGTTAACAATTCTGATGTTGCTATACATGTATAATGGAGTTAAGTAAATGAAGTGCAGAAGATGAGAGAGCCATGTTTTTCACTGTTCAAGTGAGAGCTTAAAGATAAACAAGGGAAACAGGATAGAATAATTCATGTGGTAATGTGTTTGAGATACAGACATGAGTATGAACTTATGTTTTGTTTAATATAGATACAGATGATTGCATATAAAAATATTTAGAGATAAGTGTATATGCATGTTAGTATATACGAGGGTTATTAAGTATACATCTATTTCCTTGCTCTGTGAGCTTAGAGGGCCTGAAAGCAATGACACTCCGTTAGCAATGAGCATACCTAATACCCAATGTTGGCTTCTAATACTATTCCTCAATAATAATAATAATAAAGAACAAGGGCTCTTTAGAGAAATGGTTGATTCTAGGACTGGAGCAGGAAATGTACAACATGAACCTGAAATATCTTACAGTGCCAGAAAGTAAGGACATGCTTTAAAACAAAAGCAAAAAAAAAAAAACCAACCCTACAATGAGATGTAGTCATTAGCTTGGGCTGCCATAACGAACTCCCAAGAACTGCATGGTTTAAACAACAGAAATTTATGTCTTACAGTTCTGGAGGCTGGAAGTCTGAGATCAGGGTGCCAGCATTGTGAGTTCTGATGAGGGCTCTCTGGCTTGAAGATGGCCACCTTTTCACTACGCCCTCACAGGGGCAGAGAGAGATGGAGAACAAGCTCTCTGGTGCCTTTACTATGATAGGGCACTATCACTTTATGAGGGCTTCATGCTCATGGCTTCATCTAAGCCTAATTACCTCAAAGGCCACATCTCCAAATACCATCACATTGGAGATTAGGGTTTCAACTTATGAACTGGAGAGGTGGGGACTACAAAGTTCAGTCCATAGTAATGAGGACATGTCAAATGGACAAAAAAGCCAACTGAAAGAGGTCCCATTAGTCACAGGAACAATATGGGCAACAAAATTAAGTTTCATGGGATTATAACCTGATGTATAAAGTAAATGCCCATGAACCCATACTTACATGAATGTTAAGTACATAAACGCAGAATAAGAGAAAAATCTCTCATGCAGAATTTCAAATCATATATGTGGATAGTCAGTTCTAAAGGAGATGAATGAAACATAACTCCCTAAGTCTTAAGTGTAGGCTGTGCATAGTGATTTCCTTCCAAAGATTACATTATAAAAAGGAGTAGGTAAAAGTATAAACTTATAGTTAAGAAATCTGACAAACAGTATCTCAACCAGGTCATTAAGATTAATATCGATACAAATATGCCCCCTGGATAGTATATATCCTTGATATGATGTGATAGAATTATACTTTCTTTTTCTAGTCTTCCTTTCAAAAACATGTAAAGCTCAGTCTAACCATGAGAAAAACATCAGGAAATAATTGTGGGATAGTCTACAAAATATTTGGCCAGTACTCTTCAAGACTGCCAAGGTAATCAAAAACAAGGACTATCTGAGAAACTGTCAGAAACAAGGAAGCTGATGAGCAAATATAGCTTGGTGTCCTGGATGGGATTCTGGAACAGAAAAAGAATATTAGGCAAAACCTAAGAAAATCTGAATAAAATATTGACTTTAGTTAATAATAGTGTTTCAATATTGCTTCATTATTTCTAATATTATAAATGCATGAGACTAATATATGTTAATAATCAAGCAAACTGAGTGTGAGGCATACGAAAACTCTGTGCTATCTTTGCAATTTTTTGATGATTCTAAAATCATTACAAAATGAAAACTTTATTAAAAAATAAGTACATCGGGAGGCTGAGGCAGGAGAATGGCATGAACCCAGGAGGCAGAGCTTGCAGTGAGCCGAGATCGCACCACTGCAGTCCAGCCTGGGCGACAGAGTGAGACTCCGTCTCAAAAAAAATAAATAAAATAAAATAAGTACATCAGTATGGGTATACAGGAATGTACTACTAAAGGTAAGGAAGACATTTGAACAACCAGACCTCAAGAAAAGCATGAAGCAGTAAAACTCTGTAGACCTCAAGTGTGGAGTTCTTGTGTCTTCATTTGGTTTACTGCCAGCAAAATGATTCAACAAGAACTACTCACAGCCTTTGCCTTTCTCTTGTCCAAATTCTAATTTCCAGGAGAAAATATTGATCAGTCTAGCAGAGATCAGATGTCCAACATGAACTTAAGTGGCCATAACATAGAGGGCACTGGTTTAATGGCATGTCTGCATTCTGTTTATTGTGAACAGATCCAAGAAATAGCGAATGGTAGTCCCAGCTACTAAAGAATCTATACTCTAAGGAAACTTGAAAGGAAGCTATTGAAACAGAACTGGGCCAAGCTATACCCAGAAGGACAAATGAAAGCAATGAACATGTCAGTCCTGCCTTACATTTTTAATTGGTATATCACTTAGGGTTTGAGTGAAGTGCTATAACAACAAGAGCCAAAAATTAATTCAATAAAATAGAAGTTTATTTTTATTACATATAACTATCCAAATATGAGTAGCCTCGGCCTGTTGGGTGGCTCTGCCATCCTCAACACTTGGCTTTCAACTCTGGGACCGTGGCTGTTCATTTGTTACCACCATTTCCTGGCTACCAGGGAGAGATTAAAGAGTAGAAGACAAGCTTTCTCATGAAAAATGAAAAGTAAAGAGAAATTGTATACATCATTTCTATTCACTTCCCACTTCACTCTCACCCCTCACCAAAACATTTCTTCTACCCGTTACAGGTCATGCCTCATTGCCAAAGAAGCCTGGGAAGTATAACCTCCATCCCGGTGTCCATAACCAACTATAACTTGCAGTATTCTATTTTAAAAATGAAGAGAGAATACTGGGGATTATTAATTATCTCTGCCACCACCAATAATCCTTATCCATTTGTTCACATGGATAATATTTTCTATGTTGATCAATTTACCTTGCTAAAATCTTATAAGCCTCCACCACCTGTGTTTAAAGGTATCCAGTGAAAACTTGCAGTTCTATTTTATCCTAGGATTTTTAAGTAGGTTTTATGATTGGCCTATTACTATATAGTTAGAGTTGAGATGACGTGATGTAGTCTTGATATAATCTAAACACCACAAATATTGGGATTCTTCCCCAGTATCCATCCTATTCTCCACAGTTATGAAATAGCCAGGCTCATAGAACCACTCAAGCTTCAGAAAGGTGATCTAATTCCCCTTGCTCCAGTTATTAGTTCAGAGGCAAGCACATGAAATAATTGGATCTAATAACAGTGAATCTCAGAGATTTTGTTTAATGGTTTGGGATAGGGAAGTTCTTTTTCTCCCCCAGGAAATAGGATCATCCAAAGTCCCGATGATATCATAAACTTCTGCATCAAACCTACACCACTGATGAAATTTCTGTGCAAATTGCTTATTATATATAAGCTGGTTTGAGCTGTGCTTTCTATTACTAGTAAGAGAACTCATTCTGACTGATGATTTTTGTATCTACCTTATCAAATGCTTCTGACAGTTAGGAAGGACAGTATGCCTCGGAGCAGCATTTTAACAGGGACACCTTAATCAATACAGGATTATCAAGTCCTGGTTAATTGGTGCTCTTTTGTATTTGAAGGGCATATGTAAAAAGGATACGATGCCTTGTTAAAACCTTGAAGACAACTCTGAAGTGAAGACAGAGTTTAAATTGTTGACTTGCTCTTCTACTTCTCTTATTGTCTAATCAAGGATCTCACCCCTTATAATGAAATGGCTACTGTTAGGATGATCAGAGGGGGTTAAACTGTGAAAAGATTATTATGAATGATCTTACATATGATATGGAAAGATATGGTCTAAATAAACTTGTAAAAGTTTGTTCCTTTGAGTTACACTTTGAAATGTTATCACGTAACCCCATGATGCCAACATGCATCTCAAAGTCAGTGGATCCTTTTAAGATTTGGTGAAGTCATATACATCTTTTAGCACTATGACATCTAGCTTCATGGAGGGCATATCTACTGTCTGCAGTATGGGGAGAGGGAGAAATGAACAGACTTTCAAGCCAATATGTGTCAAAGATTAAATAAAACTAAACAAAAAACAAATGATAGCAACAAATATAGACACTAAGTCAACAACTTTTAAAAAAGCCAAGCCAAAGTGTTTGGCTAAATTTGACTAAGTCTTCTTTTATTTCAGCAGGGTGTTGGGGGGAATATGGTCAATGCCTAGGAACACTTAATTTTTACTCTCTTTAATTCCATAGGTATTACAAGATTCCATGGGGATAAATACCAGTTTTACATTTCTCTTAGATACCTTCTCCCCACCTTCCCTGCAGAGCTGAATTTCCACGTTCCTCATATAAAACTTACTTGTTGACCAGGCAGAGTGGCTCACGCCTGTAATCCCAGATCTTTGGGAGGCCGAGGTGGGTGGATCACGAGTTCAGGAGACCGAGACCATCCTAGCCAACATGGTGAAACCCCATCTCTACTAAAATACAAAAAAATTAGCCAGGTGTGGTGATGCACACCTGTAGTCCCAGCTACTCAGGAGGCTGAGACAGGGGAATCGCTTGAACCTGGGAGGCGGAGGTTGCAGTGAGCCGAGATTGCCCCACTGCACTCCAGCCTGGTGACAGAGCAAGACTCTGTCTCAAAAACAAACAAACAAAAAAACTTACTTGTTGATGGATGGGTCTTAGTTCAGAAAATCCCAAAATAAACCTTTTTTATATCATAATGGCTACCCAATGACTTATTTTACCTTTTGTTTTCTATTTTTCAATTATTTGTGGACTGTAATAAAGATGTATCCAAAACACTGCATAGAAAGGCAGTTCTTATAATTATACAATCTACATGAATGAAAAAAATTTAAAATAAGAGCACTGATGAATTAAATGTAATTAGATTCAGTGGACTAAACTGTTTCATTACTGATTCATTTGAACCTGAGGAAATGGTAGCTCATTAAATGCTTTTCAACATACTTCTATGAAGCTGAAAGACATTATTCTTTCTATGTCATGATTAAAACAGAAAAAAAGGAAAAAAGTGGCTGAGAACTGATAGTGAAACTCCAAACTAAATTGTATGAAGATTAAGACAAGAGACCAAGCGCCATTTACAAATTGGCATAAGGAACTTGGAGTGATACATTCTTCCCCTGTTAAGCATCTAGGGAATTTCATAGCAGTGGGAAAAGGTTATAGTAGAAGAGAATAAGATACTGCTTTCTTCCTTAGGTTATGTTTATAGATTCAGCACAGAGGTTCTTCTCCAGAGTTTGGTAGAGAGGCTGAGCATAACTACATAGTCCAGCAGTGTCTATTACCATTGTTTGGATGCAAGCAACAAAACCAACTATGGACAAATTAAGAAAAATCTGTAAACAATTCAATGTATAGCAGAAGACTCCCTCCCCCCTGCCCCCCACAAAAAAGCTGGAGAAATGAGGCTTAGGAATTGGCAGAAACCAGATTTGTTCATTACCTAGGGAGCAGGCAGTCCCCCATAATCTCTTCTCAAAAGAATGAACTCCAGATGTTTTCTGTCATTATTTCGCTTGACACAAAATTCAAATTCAAGGGAGGGAAGTCTCATAAACCTAGCTTAGTCTCATGGTTAGAAGGGCTACAACCTCCCAAGTAATAATTGCAGTACACTCTATACAAAGAGAAGACAAGGAATCCCCCCTGTCAAATTTGGGATTCTATTACCAAAAGGATGGATGTCAGGCCATTTTTAAAAACTGACAAACATCCACTTCCACAATTAGAAGTCTGAATCAGGCATTAGACAAGAGAAATGTTCATTTTACTACCCACCTTTTTTTTTTTTAAGAAATATCAGGTTTTTAAAAATCCACATTGAGCATAAAAGTACCTGCTAATCATTCATCAGAATAAAGATAGATTCTTACAATTTCATTTGCAGATAAGCTAATGATTGCATCAGAGCCTAAAATTAATATGAAGTTTCAAAATAATTGGATCTACTTTGGAAAGATAGTTATTAGTTCAAGAAATGAGAGCATATTACAACACTTTATATTTTAAATTTCTTGTCAGTAGACAACTCTCATTTTAAAATCTTTCTTATGTAGACCAATGTGGATTACATAAGTGAATAGATTTTATAATTAAAAAAGACAAGATTCATTGTGAGACTGAGAAAGTCTATTAATTCACAATATTAATCATTGAGGGGGCTTTCCTAGCCTTCTTTAGGCTTTAGCTGGAATGTCCACTTTTAGTAGACATCTGCAACTATCTTCCCAGGAAGTAGTGGAACTAGCAGTCATACTACACTACAGTAGCAAGAGCTGTTCATTGTTCCCCAACACATGTTTTCTCCTACTTTCATAATAACACAGTGAATTCATAGCCAATCAAATAAACACTGTGTTTCCCACTTTTTCTTTCAATGGTCCTCTATGTTTTGGTAGATGAAATAAAGCTTCATGAGACACCTTCTGAAATCCTCTTGAAAAGACTTTTAACAAAAAGTCCATTGCCTTTATATCTATGGAATTTCTTTCCTGATAACTGGAATATAAATATGAAAGTAGGAGCTGGAGCAGCAACATTAGAGTATGAGGTTATCTTGAAATGGATCTTGAGACTTCTTACATCATAACAAAATAAACTTGAGTCCCTAAAACTTTTATGAAGCAAGAAGTGCTCCTTAGACTTCATTCTTGCCACTACTGTAATTGGAATCTGTTACTCACTAATCCTAACTATAATACAGCTACCAACCCACCCTAGTAAATGGCCACTGCCCCCACACCCGGCTCATTACAGTAGACCCTTACCCCACAAGGTGGTCTTTCTAGCAAAAAGCACAGACTTCAAGTTGGACCAATTAGTGTCCTTAATGGAGACTTCATGTATAGAAGCCTACATCCTTTGGCGCTGTCTAATTTGAATAAGTATAGCATTGATTGCAATAAGTAGAGCAAAGGAAACTGAGAGGAAACAGCTGCCAGTAAGATCAGAGGAGTATCAGAAAGAGGCTTTCTCATGGGCAAGTGAGGCAGGTTTCTAGGTGGAGGGAGTAATCAAATACTCCCGATCAATTTATCTTCAAATTTATAGTTCAGAAGTGTTCCCAGCAATGCCACTCTATCAATGCTCAGTATGCACCCAGCCTTAACCTTTACTCTGTCATCAGCATAAGACACCAGTACACCGATGCCTGACAAAGACTGGTTCTCTCCTAGCAACTGGAAAGTATCATTTTAATTCTTAATATCTCTTCCCCAAAATATGGTAACTAAATCACATTTGTTTCAGGGCCAATGCAAGGTAGAGAAGAAGCAAAGAAACTGTGCCTGGTGCACAGTTACAGGTGCTCAATGTGTGTTGATTGAAGAAGTGAATAAAACAAAGAGGTTGGGCTACTCTTCCGCTGTGATTATACCAATGATAGGAAGGATAATTGTGAAAAGAACAGTTTTGACTACATGCTATTAGGATGGTCCAAAAAGTTTCTTAAAGTTATATATGATGGACTCTCTTTTTTTCATTATAATTAGGAAGCAAGGAAAATTATCTTAGACATAAAATTAGAAGTTGTTTTAATCAGGTAGAAAACTTTGCAATCCTTTGGCATTTTTAATTTTCTTGCCTCTGTAACTCACTATGGCAATATCACATGCAGCTCAAGGATTACCCCAATTTAGGAGCTTCAGTTTTTCCCATATTGAAGGTAATTCTGATTGATGGTATTAATATTATAGTATTATGTCAGAAAAGCTGTCAAAAAGTCTAACACCAATTTTTATTACGTGGAATGACAATAACAGTTACCTGGGAAAGTACAGACAATTTGCCAAATGAATTCTAAGATTCCTAAAAAGTTTTATTGATTTTACTTTGGAAGCAGAGACCGGGACATCAGATGAATTAAATAAGTCTTTCTCAAAGTATGATCCTTATACCAACAGAAGCAGCATTACCTGGGAAATTGTTGGAAATACAAATTCTCAAGCCCTAACTCAGACCTACTGAATCAGACACTCTGGGGGTACCCCAGAGGCCAGCAATCACCGTTTTAACAATCTGTCCAGGGGACTACAATGTGCAGTGGAATACAGTTTGAGAAGCACAGAGTTAAATGATAGGAAAACGGGAAAGCAAGCTATAAAGAGGAGGAAGAAGATTAGCATAGGAAAGAGAGAGAAGAAAGATAAAGGAAGAAGAGAAGTCATAAATGAGAAGACAACAAGGAATAGGAAAATGAGGAAGAGAAAGGGAAGGAAGGATTAGCAGGGTAGTGAAAGAAAGGGAAAAACATAGGTATCCTTTGATAACAATAAACAAGTAGGTGTCTACCAGCTAATTCCAAAGATTCAGCTCTTTGCTCTTTGATAAAAACCATAAAATTCACCTGGCTAGGAAATTTAAAGATTAAAAATACCACTAATTACTTCAAGAACTGTTAAGAATTGAGAAAGATAAACCATTTTCTAAATATTCTGGCACCAAATATTGGTAAAATCTGTACAAAATTTTTGGCCAAAAAATAGTTTAATTTTAAATGACCTCAACATAGCCACTCTAACAATCCTTCTATTTGTCCATTATTAACCATAATTTTCACTTACATTCTGCTAGAAATTCTATTCTTCATTTCATTCACCTCTTGGCTTGCTTTAATTCTGCTTTCATTCTAGATCCCTCACAACTTTCTCGAAAACCCCTTCAGACTCAATACTCTAACTCATCCAACTGACTTCCAACTAATAGGAAAAGTTGAAAAGGCACTAACTGAGGAGTGAAAAGGTTCAACAGTGTGACACAATTTTGGCCAGGAATCATAGATGAGATGGATATTTCTTCAAACTAAGACAGGAACACCGTCCTTTTAAAAGAGCCTAAAAGAAACAGAGTCAAACATTTTTTAGTATCATTTGACTTCCTTATGAAGATTTGAAGATTTCCCGGAGTTTTATTACCAAGAGAAAGCACCTGAGAGACCAACTAATTCCAAAGATTCAGCTCTTCTTCGTTGTTTAATAAAAACCATAAAATCCACCTGGCTAGGAAATTTAAAGATTAAAAAAACAACTAATTAAACTTAATTGGGTCAGTCTGGGCAGGCTGATTGCCCTGTTTGATTGGCCTCGGGAGAATCTGATCATGGATTCACCAACTGCAACTTGGCAAAAGCAAGCCTGAAGCCAAGACAGGTGCTATATTTCTATCTGGCTAGAGAATTCAGTTTTTAGGAAGAAATACAAAAAAAAGAGGTTAAAAAAGGAAACAATGTACTGGGGCATAGCATAACCAACCACAAACAAGTCATTCCAGACTCATCCCATTTTCTCAAAGTGAGCAAAGGGAATTATTTGAATAATTCAGACAGCAGGCTTATTTTGTAGGAGGCCTTAGATTTTCCTCATCCAAATTAACCAAATGTATTTTATCAGTTTTTCTTTGCAAGTTTTGTTTTTCTCACTTGCAACCCAGAGGACATAGAGCTATGTAGCATGAATCAAATACATGCAGGAAGGTGAAGTTTGTCTAAGTGACCCAAATCACAATATACTATAGATTAAAGCATCGATTTCTAGAATCTAAGAGCAATCTTATCCCAACAGTGTACATACTTATGGTAATCATTTATTCTACAGTCCCTTATTCTGAATGTAGTAATAGTTAATCTGGTTAATATTTTGAATGCATCAAGATAAAAATGGTTTTGGACATAGAAGTTATTTTATACCTAGAAAATTAAGCTTTCAGTCCTACATTTTACCTTTTAGAAGAACTCAAAGGAGTAATTAAATTTTCTTGAAGGATATGTAGATCCATGCTTCTGAAAGTGGCCTGTGGAATACCTGCATTACAATTATGGGTTAAAAATACAGATTTCTAAGCCCCAACACTGGGTACTAAATATCTGAATCTCCCATACTAGGTTCAGGGAAACTGCATTTGAAAAGCAATGATTCCCAGGTGGCTCTTGTTCATGCTAAAACCTGAGAAATGTACTTCTAGAATTTTGCTGAGTAGCATAGTTGTTAAAACTTTGAAGGTCAGCTCCATTATATCATGCGACCTTGTATTACCTTTTTGTGCCTTGTTACTAAAGATTGTTAAGAATTTCTATTCCAAAATGTTGTTGCAAAGATTAATACATGGAAAATTTTTAGTATGTACCTGGCTAAATAAATCTTACCTCCTGCTGTCTTTAACAGTAACATTACCTAGATAAAAATGTCAATTAAAAAAAGTGACGTCTCAATGAGATCCACATGGTGACCCTATTGTATTCCTACATTTTCACAGTTCCTGCAATGCACTAAACAGTCTTCACTAAAGGCTAATTTATATGTGGTTTCTTGAACCTTCTTTGTGTCTTTTATTGCATTCCTAACACAGTTAGCTGTCAATCCCATGAAAGAAAGAAAAGGAGACAGAATAACCACATAGGCAAACTTTTTTTTTTCCTATGGCACAAGGATAACATAAGAGATCGAACCTTTATGAAATGCTTACCATGTGGCAGGTATGACCACATGTAACCGAAGGATGTTGCTGTAGATCCCATGACCCCCAGTTACCCAAGATAAAGCCTGATGACCCAGAGAGAAAAACTCAGACACAAGCCAAAACTGTAAAAAAAAAATAAATAAATAAATCAAATTGATGATGCAGATTGTGAAATATGTTGTTTCTCAGGACTCTGGGACATGTAAAATATTTCATAAAGAGAATAAGAACAAAGGAAAATAATGAGTTTCATACCATATAAAAGCTACATCCAGATTATACATGCTTCATCAACCATTGTTTTTAGGTTGCTCCTAAAGTTTCATGTGCATAATCTCGTTTAATTTCATTCCCAGAAAACTATGCAAGGAAGATATCATTCCTTTTCACATGGAAGAAAAATAAGGTTCAGTGACCCACCCCCTAGTCTCACTTCATAGTCTACTAGTGACTGGCTGTTTTCGGCTCCAAAATTCTGCTCTTCACCACTAGGCCTGAGTAGTAAATACCAAGGAGCCTCCTGGGTAACCAGCACTGACATAGGGTCTGCGGACACAGCAGTGACATGACTTCATGGAGCTTTCAGTCTAGCAGAGACGGTAGAAAATGAATAAATTCTGATTAATATTATAGGTGCTGTGAACCATAAGGAGGTAAAAAGATTTGTAAGAGCATTTAACAAACTAATGTTATTGTGAGGCTGAATAAAGGCCTTCATCAAGGAGAGAGATTTAACCTGAGACATAAAGAATGAGTAGGGTCAATAAGACAAAGGGAAAGGAGGAGTATTAGTAATGGAGGGAGCTGCATGTGTGAAAAACATAAAGCAAGAATAAATCAGATGCTTTGAAGGAAAATAATATCCAGGAAGGCTGGAGTTCCTCAAACAAGACTGAAAAGGTGGGCTGGAGCAAAATAACGAAAGGCCTTATGGGTCAGGTAAGACTTTGGAAATTTATCCTAAAAGAAAAAAAAAAAAAATCAACAAAAGGATTAAGTAGATGACTGGCAGGAGCAGATTTTTCAATAATTCACTCACGTCAGTGACTGGTAAAAACAAGGTTAGACTAGAGGTAAGGGTTTCAGCCTTAACTCAACATTCTATGGCTCTCTTGATACTAAACTTTTGCTAATTCAACTAATGCACTATGAATACAATAAGTACTATAAATACTTTGTAATTTCTTCTAAGGGTTTCAGCCTTAACTCAACATTCTATGGCTCTCTTGATACTAAACTTTTGCTAATTCAACTAATGCACTATGAATACAATAAGTACTATAAATACTTTGTAATTTCTTCTCATGTATAGCTCCAAGCACCACCTCTTATCTTGATCTCAAGATGTACATCAGCTGTTCCACTCTTGGCTTATTGTCTGCAGCTGTGTAATAACAATACCCTGAGTACCCATTAGAGTCAATTTTATTGGTAACTTCTGCTTGCTTAGGAAGACCATCATCAATCAGCTTCTGGAAATCAAAGCCAACAGCAGCTTCTGTGGTGACATATACTTGCTTTACACTGAGTACAAGAACCATGTGGAAAGACAGATAGAACAATTTTTTTAAAAAAATCAGTACACAGAAGTAGCCTTTTTGTGTCATGTTGATAAGTGGCGGCCTTAATCAATTTTAGTTGGAGTTGCCACTGATTATAGAATGAAACTCATTGTGCTAATCTTGAGTAATGCTTCAGTCATGAATGTTTCTTAGAGCTTCTAAGTTTAACTTTTCATTAACTGATTAGCTGGAGATTAGAAAATAGGTGTGTGAGTAAGTAACTAGGCTGCCTTTATTTCTTTTTTGATTTGCTACTAACTATAAACGAGATTACAAACTTGACCCTTTTATTCCCTTGCCATTCCTGCTTCCCTCTATCTCACGTGCACCTCTGTCTCCTGAAATCTTCCCCTTGGCTAACCCAGTCCCACTTCTTCATACTTTTTCTCTCTCAAAGTTCCTCTTCTACTTTAAGAATTGAGTTTAGAACTAAATGTTTTCAAGAATGCACCCAACCCCTTGGAGGAAGAAGCCTCAGAATGTAAAGGAGAAATAGAAAATAAATAATGTATGTTATAATTCGATGTTGTGATTCTCATCAGCGTCTACAGAGCAAATAGATAAAAGTTGGGGCACTGCCTTGAGAGAAGAGATTCTGCATCAGGAAAGATGGAAAGAAAAATGCTCAGCAAGCTCTTCCCCCTGAACTGATTGTTCAACCAGTAAGCCACCACTGACTATTCTGAAATTAAATAAAAACCTTGAATATTGGCACTATTCTTTTAAAATTGTCTTAGTATAAAAAAATTTGGTGCCCTCTCCCCCACAATGGGTCATGCCCTTATATAATCTTCTTTTGAGAGCAGGTAGGACTTGTACAGACTTCTAAACAGTAGATTATGACAAAGGTGATGGGATGTCACACCCATCATTAGGTTACTTTATATAGCAAAGGTGATACTTTATATTTAGCAGGTGATGCTCCCACCAGTATGTTATATTATATAAGACTCTGACTTACAAAACTGAAGAAGGAAATTCTCCTGGTGGCCTTAAGATAAGCTGTCATGTGAGAGGGCCTAGGAGGAAGCTCCCATAGCAAGGAAATGTATGAGGTCTCTAGTAGCTGAAAGCAGGCCCCAGCTAACGGTCAGCGATAAAACGGATCCCTCAGTTCTACAGCTGCAAGGAGATAAATTCTGCAAAGACCAGAGAGAGCTTAGAAGCAGAACTTTTTTCGTTCAAGGATCTGATGAGAATGCAGCTTAGCTAGTATCCAATTGCAGACTATGAGACCCTGAGCAGAAGAAACCCCAGCTGAGCTAGGCCTGTACTTTTATCCCACCATGTGTTGTTAAGCGCACCCGATAGCAACAACTGAAGCATACCCTGATAAATGACCCTGTATAGCAGATGCACGTGAATGTGTATTTGGAGCTAAGGAATCTGGGAGAGGTCAACCCAGAGATTCGTTGCTTGTCTATGAGGAACATCTGAGCCTCCAGCTTGTGAAACATAGGAGATACGGTGCATCAAGGCCCTGAGTCTGGGTTGAATGGAGGTTGCCAGGTGGGGGTTGTTGGGGGAAAGGATGCTAAGTGAAAATGTTATATAAATGGTTTGCCTTTTGCAAGCAGTTGCAGTTTCTCTGTCCAGCCCACTGCCACTGGACTTTCTTCCCTGTATATAAACCCCCCAATTAGACATCCTTTTTTGCTATTTCTGGGTCTCTTCTTCAGCCTGTTGAACCTGGTGTGTCCCCATTGGAGTTGACAGGGGTTTGATAAAACACACAGAAGTTATAATAGCTGTTTCTATTTCTTCACTTCCACACTACGATAGTATTTCATTAACATTTCCAACCTGGTTTCTGTTGCAAGAAGTATGACAAAATGGACTTCTCTGTAGGCATTCTACTCTTGTTCTTTTATGCTTTGTTAGAATTTTCTGTCTTAACCAAATTAACCTATACACAGTCTATACGTTCTTCTTAAAACACAGAGACATCTCAGGAATGGCCACATGAGGCTGTGAACCCTGTTGCCAGTGAAACAATCATAACTGGTGAAAATTGCTATGAGGGAAAAAGGTTTAAAGTCTCTGTTGTCCTAAAGCCATATAGGAAATGGAAAACACTTAAAATCTCCCCCGATCAGTGAGAGTCAGTGGCATTTTGAGGCATTACCTGCCCTTCAGCATGATGGAAGCTGCACTTTAGGCAGGTACAGTCAAGAACACAGGGACCTCTTTCCCTCTACCCTTCAGTCAAGAGCTATAGTATTTCCCCTGGCAGGGTAAGCCACCAGTACTTCTCATCCTGTATCTGGTTTGCAGAAGCTCTATTCCAGGCAAGAGTGGCTGGGAGGTCTGGGGTTCCCTTCTTTCACTCAACCCTCATTCAATCGGTAGAGACTTCTCCAGGTGCATCAGACCGAGCATACTGGTTCCCGATTGCCACGTTGTCTCAGCTTGTTTGTAAGTAAGGTAGAATTTCCATGCTTAAAGAGGCAAACCAAGAAGACCAGAGGCTCATGCCCCACACAGTGCCCCACCTGTGGAGAAAGGGTATTGCTTTGGAAACAGGTCACTGTCCTTGCCCCCAGCTGTGGAACAGTGGCGCAGAGGACTTGCTCTTTTGCACTTAAAGGGAGACTAGTAGCTCCAGGAAAGCAACAGGCTAAACCACAGAACACATGGAAGTTTCCCAGAGAGAACCAGAGAGAGAGACAGCAGTGAAAACTATCCCTTCGGGAGTAAGAACAAACCTCAAAGTCTAGTTTCAGAGTGTACCCCTTCGAAGATGCTAGAATTAAATTGGATCAGACTGTGAAGCAATTTAGAACCCAGGACACTGCTGAAAGCAATAACACAATTAGCTACAACTAGTGGTGACTAGCAGCTGAGTGTGGCACTAAAGGACACCGACTGTTTATCAGATACCAGGGGGAAGAGACAGTCAAAAAATGCTGTTTTTCAGAGGCTAGGTGGTTAAAAGGGTATGGGAGGATGGGAAGATGCTGGTCAAATGATTTATAACCACAAGTAATGTGAGGAATAAGTTCAAGAGATCTGTTGTACAGTGTGGTGACTATAGTTAATGATATATTGTGTTCTTCAAAAGGCAAATAGAGTGGATGTTAAGTGTTTTCACCAAAATATAACTATGTGAGGTGACACATTTTTTAATTAACCAGATTTGAGCCTTCCACAATGTAAATATACTTCAAACTATGTACATTATAAATACATAGACTCTTATCTATCAATTTAAAAAGAGATATCCCTGATAAAGTCATTATCATTTAAGTGACTTTGCGATGCCTAAGGTTACATCCTCTAAGGCAGTACACTTGGAAGGAAACAGACTTCACTGAATATAATCCAGCAAAGCAACTGAAAATCTAAACAAACATCAACCACAATGAGCTCTGGAGGAGCATGAGTATTAGTATCAAGATTTGGGGCTGGGTACAGTAGCTCACATCTATAATACCAGCACCTAGGGAAACTGAGGTGGGTGGATTTCTTTAGCTCAAGAGTTTGAGACCAGCCTGGGCAACAGAGTGAAATCTTGTCTCAAAAAACAAAAAAAACTAGGCATGGTGGTGCATGCCTGTAGTCCCAGCTACTCCAGTTTCAGCTACTCCAAGTGAGAGAATCGCTTGGGTCTGGGAGGCAGAGTTTGCAGTGAGCTGAGATTGCATCAGTGCACTCCAGCCTGGGCAACAGAGTGAAAAACCATGAAAAAAAAAAAAAAAAAAAAAGTTGGACCTCACATAGGTAGCTGGAATGCAAAATTGTATAGCCATTTTGGAAAAAAGTCTGGCAGTTCCTCTAAAGGTTAAACATAGAGTTATCATATAACCTAGCAACTCTACTTCCAGGTATATATCTCCACAAAATAAAAACAAATCTCTACACAAAAACTTGTACACCAACGTTCATGATAACCAAGAAATGGAAGTAACCCAAATGTTCACCAGCTGGTGAATGGATAGATAAAATGTGGTGTATTTATATAATGAAATATTTGGTAATATAAATGAATGAAGTATGGATATGTGTTAGAACATGAATGACCTGTTCAAACATTATGCTAAGTAAAAGAAGCTGGTCACAAAAGACCACATATTTTCCAAAGAGATAGAAGTAAATAAGCGATTCCACAAAATGGGCCACTGGGAGAAAATGGAGAATGACTGCTAATAGTTATGGGTTTTGCCGGGGGTGTCATAAAAATATTTTAAAACTGATTGTGGGCCAGGCGCGGTGGCTCAAGCCTGTAATCCCAGCACTTTGGGAGGCCGAGACGGGTGGATCACGAGGTCAGGAGATCGAGACCATCCTGGTCTACACGGTGAAACCCCGTCTCTACTAAAAATACAAAAAACTAGCCGGGCGAGATGGCGGGCACCTGTAGTCCCAGCTACTCAGGAGGCTGAGGCAGGAGAATGGCGTAAACCCGGGAGGCGGAGCTTGTAGTGAGCCGAGATCGCGCCACTGTACTCCAGCCTGGGCGACAGAGCGAGACTCCATCTCAAAAATAAAAATTAAAATTAAAAAACTGTGGTAAAGCTTGTACAACTCTGTGAATGTATACATTGAATTGTATACTTTAAATGGGCAAATTAAGTATGCAATTGAATTAAAGTTTGTAATTGAATTGTATACTTTAAATGGGCGAATTGTATGGTAGGTAAATTATATCTCAATAAAACTATTTCTTTAAAAAAGAACTGTAATACAACCAGTTATTTTCCTGACTGAACCAATATTATATTTACCCTATTAGAATTTCCTTTAAAATTTTGTTTGCCTGATTTTTAGAGCATTTCTTTAGTTGTGTGTTAAAGAGGAGAGAATTTTAAATTTCTTGGCCCCTTCCCAGATTTCTTTTAATAATAAAGTATGTATTGCTATAAATGAATACACAGCCAGGAACTGAAAGGTTTGATATACCTCAGTAATATGTGGTTTGCCTCAAAAGATTCTGAGGCTTAGTAAATAGAACCCACATTGTCCCTTCTGTTCTTAAATCAACAGTTTGCTTAATTCATCATCAGTGCTTCTATTCAGGCATGCAACATGCTTCTATGTTGTATTTTCAGTTTGTAAGAGACAACCTTTAAAATGAAGCTTATTCACCCCTCAAAAACACTGGGCCTGTAATTTTGAATCACTGCACAACATCTGTGCTCTTTAAGGAGGCAGAGTTTAGTCATTTAAGAAAAGAGATTGAAATATATCTTTTGGTATTGAAACATCACTTTATTAAAGCAAATGCGTGTAAGTAATATTAACTAATGAAACCTAATTCCAACAGAGAAAGTTTTCTTTAAGAAATAGTTATGATGCACTCCTTAGTATTAAGCAATTACAAAGACAGACTTTTTAAATGCACATTACCAATCAAATCTCAGCTGTGGTCGAAGACACTCGGAAAATTCATTTTCTACAGTACTCAGCATTGGAGGGTACAAAAGTCTATTAACTTCTTTGTCACAGCCACAGAATATTTTTCAGAGTGTCCATATTAATTATAGGAAAATTAGTTTACCTTTGCAATGTACTTGTGTTTAGAACTTCTAGATCCTTCCCTGATGTAGTAGAAAGGAGAAACCTCTGTATCTAACCTAACCTCTCACACTTGGCCAAGGTCACCCAGAGAGTGTGCTTTCACACAGTAGTGCTGTCCTTTTTTTTCCTTTACTCTTTTTAACTTCTCCTTCCCAGCAGATATTCAAATCCTTAGGCAGAGCCAGATGCAACTTAATGTAACTTAATATATATTTGTTTACATTTTGGAGCCAACCACATCCAATTCAGGAAACAGATCCTCTCCTAACTGGTGGCAGCAGCAACAAATTGATAGCAAGGATGAATCATTAAGTCCTGCTAATTAGTAGGGTATTATTCCTTCTATCAAATTTGAAGTATAATTGATTTTATCACTTAACTTTAACATATGTTGCATTAATTTATTTTTCATGTCTCAATAGTAATCTTTCCATGTTTTTAATACAGTCATTCAAAAACTATAGATCAAGCAATCAAAATATTTATAAGTTCCAAGGAGGTGTGAGTTATTATGCAGAACTTTATGGATAACACAAAATGCTTTGGTTTGAATGTTTATCCCCTCCAAAACTCATTTTGAAATTTAATTGATGTAGGACCTTTAAGAGGTGATTAGGTCATGATGGCTCCACCCTCATGAATGGATTTATGCTGTTATCCTTGGAGTCACTTATTTATTACAGGACTGAGTTTGTTGTAATATCCGACAAGTTAGCCATGTTTCATCTCTCTGCCCCATGCACTCCTGCCTTCCACCCTTCCACTATGGAATGACCCTCACCAGATGCTGGCACCATACTCTTGTACTTCTCAGCCTCCAGAACTCTGAGCCAAACAAATCTGTTTTCTTCATAGGTTACTAAGCCTTGGGTATTGTTGTAGCAGCAGAAAATGGCCAGAACACATGGATAGAGAAAAATCTCTCTTGTCACCAAGGTACTTAAATATTAATTGGCTAATTGGCAACTAAGAATATTTTTTAAAGCAAAAAAAAGGTGTAATAAGTATGCCAAATGAATTGATTGAATCTTTTTTAAGCAATGATCATCATATTGGTCTTGAGATTATCAAACAATGGTTTTATTAATCATAGTACTCACATTGGCTGCCCAATACCTTCATTATAATTAGCAGTAGAAATAAGAATATTGCCATTTTCTCCAAAAATGGAAACTACAAAACAATTCAATTTCTCCTGTCAAAAGTCATTTTTATTTTGACTTGGCATTATAGAATATTGGCTTTCAGATTATTCATAGAAATATTTCTTAAAGCATTTTTATAACCAATTATTTTTGCATTAAACTGTCACTAATGAATATTCTAGCAATTATGATATAGATAATATAGACAGATTTTAAGTTTTAATCTGCTAAACCAACTAATCTACAAACTGCAAAGTTGCCTATACTTCCCACACTAGAGAAACAAGACAGTGACAATTTGAACTGAATAGTTTTAAGAATATTAGGAAAAGCACTGACTGCATATCCATAGCTCAGCTATTTTTTAATTGCCCTTTTATAAAAAGGGATAGAGAGGCCTCTTGTACCAGATTATTTATTGATGATAGATGTGTGACTCTCTATATATGATACACTGTGATCCTTGGCTGTATAAACTGTTCATATCAAGGAAGCTGTTCATATACAGAAAAGAGAAGCACTGACCTGAAGTTCCATTTCATCTCTAGTAGGTGTCATATCATAATTTCTTTAATCTCTTTTTAAATTCGATTAAACACAGAGCAAATATGTTACTGCTGTGCAAGGGTGACACATTCATTAATCACAATGCAATTTATAATTATGAGCTACATTTGTTTATTACACTAAAATAATAGCTGCCATCTGAGTAACTAATCTGATAATAATATACTAAAAGAGTTCAACTCTACATTATAAATCTAAGCTATTAAAAGGATTTAGGGTGATTGGAGAGTTTTCTGTTCTGTCATAGCAAGTGTCACAGGCTATTATGAAATGGTCAATAGAAAATACATATGGCAGCAGGTTTCACTGTGAAGATACCTATAAGTACACATAGAAAAAAATCCTGCCTTTTATTTTTATAGCATCATGATTTTAGTTACAAAAGCTGTTAAGAGTATAGTACATGAAGGCTTAACATTGTTAAAGCAATACATTTTATGGTATGTGCACAAAAATAAAAGTAACTACAAATGTCTGAATTCTAACATACTGATAGTTAGGAATTTTCTCTTTCTCATGAATTCATGTTTCTCATAGATAACAAGTTTCCCTGGGGAAAAGAGCCCTGGAGAGAGAAGGGTGGTAACTATTACTGAGCATTTACAAAGTGCTAGACTCTATTAACATTTCTCATTCCTTGGTGCCTGTCTCTGACAGCTCCCAAAGCTCAGCACTAATGCAAAAGCTTCAGCAGGTGGATGATGGAAGGTTATGTGGTGTAGTTGCTTTCTGGAAATAACACAAGTTTGAAATCAGACATATTTGGGTTCAAACCATGACTCTGCCAGCTAGTAGATATGTGGCCTTGGGCAAATGGCAATCACTTGAGCTTCAAGTTTCTTATGTTTAAAATGAATAGAGGCCGGGCACGGTGGCTCATGCCTGCAACCCCAGCACTTCGGGAGGCCAAGGTGGGTGGATCACTTCAAGGTCAGGAAATCCAGACTAGCCTAGGCAACATGTCACAACCCTGTCTCTACCAAAAAAAAAAAAAAAAAAACTAGCTGGGCATGGTGGTGCATGCCTGTAGTCCCAGCTACCTGGGGGGCTGAGGTGGGAGGATCGCTTGAGCCCAGGAGGCAGAAGTTGCAGTGAGCTGGGATCATGCCACCGTACTCCAGACTGGGCGACAGGCAACACTCCATCTCAATAAATAAATAAATAAATAAATAAATAATATAGCCTATTATCTACCATCAAGATAAAATGTTATCATGTATACAAATACCTGCCAAATCATAGGTGTTCAATTAATTCGAGTTAATACTATTTTAAATATTTAAGGCTACAATGTGGCAGGCACTGTACTAGGAAATAGAGATAAGCCTGACAGAGCAACTTAGGTTGATCAACTGTTTCAGTTTGCCCAAGACTTTCCCAGTGTTAGCACAGAAAGTCTTCTTGCATCCCAGAAACTCCTGAGTCCCAGGAAAACCAGGACAGTTGATCACACTACCAGAGCATTTAACTTAATAGACTATATCTAGATTCTAGCAAGAATATTCCCAGAGCACGAAACTGTAGTTTCAGAGAGTGGTCAAAAGGGAAATCAAAACTGTCTTTCCTAATCCTGAGTTGAAGTGAACATGAGAATCCTGGGATTCCAAAGGTGCTGGTGGGAAAAATCAAGAACTGAATTACAAACAGAGGGTATGAGGAAAATTGGGAGAATAAACATCTGGCAGAGCCAAAAGAGATTCCTTGAAGCTCTAAACTGTCCTTGAGGAAACATTCTATAGGGTGGATGTGACCTGCCTTTGGATATTGAATGGAGGAGGAAGAAAGTATGAAGTAAGCCAAATTGTGTAGGTAACCATACCACTTGCAGAGGAACCATAGCACAGAACATTTTTGCTAATGTCTTCAATAGACAAAGCCTGACTGGACCACAGTCTCAAAGCATCACATAATCCATGATCTCAGATAAGTGCCTCCATAGTGCCTCTATTTCGTAATCAGGGAAACCAAAACTCCAGTTATTACCCTCAGCTTCATCTTCCTTAGCCATAGCTCCAAATGTCAGCCCTGTTGTTTTTTTTCCTCCTTTGCCTGAACTCTTATCCAAGTACTGCCCCAAACTCTTTCTCTCTAAACTACTTTCCCAAACAAACATCCCTAGGACCTCTGGAGGCTCCATCTCTATTAGAGACTCCCATCAGAGTCTGTCTACTTCATCTGTATTCCTCTTTGTTCTTGCCTTCTTCATTCAACTGCTGCTGTTTTAGCTCAGACCTGCATCATTCTCTGACTTGCCACAGCAGCTTCTAACTGGTCTTTCTTCCTCTATTCCACCCCTTTCTAATGTAGTTGCCAAAGCTGTCAAGGAGACTTCTAGAATGAGAATCTGATCATGTCTGTTCCCCACTTTAAAATCATTCAAGCGCCCCCACTGAATGAACAAGCCTATTCTGGACAAAGCCCTGAATTCCTAGTTTGGCTTACAAGTTAAACACTTATAGTCTTTTCACCCATGCCAGTTCCATGTTTCCCAAAGTGTGCACCATGGAGCACCATTTCTGTGTATATGAAAGCATTCTATTAAAACAAGAAGTTCTTTGGTATCATAAATTTGGTATTTAAAAAAGTTTTTAATACTACAGGATTTCTTATAATGTTAATATAATACCTTTATGAATTTTCAGAACAGGAATATAACTTGCTTTGTTTCTCAAAATCAGCTGAGTAGGAAACACTTTTTGCAATGCTCCCAAAAGAACTAATGTTCCTCAAAAGATATTTTGGGGAATGTTGCTGTAACCTCACTCCCTACCAACCTCCTACTGGTAGTAGCAAATACTAGTTCTGAAACCCATCGCACTTTTGATGCCCTCACATCTTTGCGTGGGCTGTTGCCTCTTCCTGAAATGTTCTGCATTCAGTCTTCCTCCTAGCTAGTTTATACTGCACCTTCAAGATTCAGTTCAAATATACCTTCTTAGGCCTCCTTCATCTGAGTTAGATGCTCCTCCTCAAACTTGGAGCGTCTAGTCAGCTTAGTACTCTGTATTTCCCTGAAGACAAAGAACTTATTTACCTTGATTTTAACAGTGATTAGTCAAATATGTGGCATGTAACAGATGTTTAATTGTTGAATAAATGGGATGTTGAAGATGATGGTAGAAATATTTGAACGAAAATTTAATGGGGGAATTGGACCAGCAGTATAGCAACTGCCTGTCTGCAAAATTAATAAGAAGAAACAAAGCTGTCTTTCCGGAGTGCTCTAAGTGCAGAAAAATGAACTGCATGACCTCTGGAGTCTTCTACTTGCCTTCAGAGTCTGTGAAGTTCTGGGAGAATAATACATGCCTCTATGAGTTTGATCTAGCCCTTTCAAATGGATTATTCTTTATTTAAATAATGTATGACTTACCCTTCCAGCTGAATATCAATAGGAAAAACAAACCTGATCTCAAGTTTCCTAATATCTGCAAGTTAGAATTACATTCAAATTCAATGAGATTACCAAACTTTGATTAAAAATTATTGAAGATTTCTTTCCATTCTTTTCAATGTCATTTGCATAGCCTATCTTTTTCATGTTTATTTTGACTTTCTAAATCTTCTTAAAGAGATTCTAAATTATCTTTTCTTGGCATGTTCAGTAAAAACATTTGAATCTACAGATAAAATTTGTTGTATTTATAACCATCTTTTCCCCCTGTCAGATACTTTTTTCCTTGTTCTTTTATGGCTTCTTTTTTTACTGATCCACTCTGCCAGGGAGTTTGACAGCTGAAATATGTGATTAGTGCCATTTTATACCTCAATGTATAGACTTAAATTTAGTCACAGTGGTTCTACTTGAAGTTTTGATTTGTCAAAATGTTTTAGTCTTAAATGAAAGCTACCCACACATGCCTTTTACAAAAACAATTCTTACACAAAAAAGATTTATAGTATCCCTGCTTCTTAGTAATTCTGAACAGGTCACCTAGAGCAGCTGAAAATGGCAGGTTTCATTTCATTCTCTCTATTTTGGGTTTGGAAATACACAGTGAAATTTTTTATGCATGCCAGTACTTAAGACTCAAGGAACTAACTTTCTCACGAACTGGAAAGAGTTGTCTGCTAACTTTACTTCTTCTATTCACTCTTCAACACACTCCAGTGTGGCTTCCACTCCCCCACCTTATGAGAACCTTATTTTAAATGCTTTTAACCTTTGTGACATTCCTCAGCAGTGATGGATTGAGAGGTAGGAAAACACAAAGTACTTTAAGTACAGATAAGAAAAGGAATTTTGGGAAAGTGGGATTTAGTCTCCAATTATTTTAACTATCTAAATTTTAACCCCTCTAGCTGTGCTTTTCCATTTTACTGGCCCAGAGCACATGAAGGCAGACTGTCATTCTTTTTCAAGAAAAATGTTATCAAGAATACCAGGAAAATCAGAAATTCCTAAGTCTAGTTTATCACAGAAACAATGCATTAAAAAGCATATTGTCCTTGAAGTGCCTCATTTTTACTCTAAATCCAGATTTATACCTGTGAACTTATTACTTAAAGAATTAATGTATTTTGAAGGTTTTAATGAAAATGTTAAGAAAATAACCTCTTACAGCTAAGCTTAGGACGTCACAAATTCCCTGAAGGAAAAACTATGTTCTATATTATTTGATCCATTGTGCCTACCACACAGGCATTTCAGTATTTTAAAAAGCACTACATATTGAATATTAAGTAGAGAATGGAGGCAAATGACTAATTTTGAAAGACATATTAATTTCTTATTCTCAAATCCGCTTGTTGGCCTTTCCAATCATTGTTGCGGGGGTATCTTATTTAAGAGAATGGGATCACCTTAGTGATCATCTACCAGAAAAGCTGAGCATCTACCAGAAAAGTAGAAAAGTTTCTTCAACTAAGCAACAAAAGGTGTTGATGTTCTAAAGAGATCAAACTAACTTCCCATGGTCAGGTCTTAATTATGTCAGAAAGAGACAGAACAGAAACTTTCTCCACCAAGCTGAGATGCCAGATTCATACCTTTTAATCTACTTCAGACGGCTACAAATTCCTGGAGAAAAATAATACAGTGGAATATACTTGTGTTCACACAACTCATCAAGGCCACCCTCAAGATTGCCTGGCTTATTTTGTAACACCCTAAAAGGATGATTTCAGGTCTTCTGTATTATCCTCACACGCCCTGACCTTTCTCCATCCTCTGCCATTTCAGAGAATGATCCTCTATTCTATCTTATTTTGCTGATAAATTAGAAACATCAGAGAAACATCTACAACTCTTATGACTAATTATGCATACCTACTCACACAGGCACTCAGATTCACCCATTTTCCTACTTTGAAAATGGAGGAAGTATCCCTCCTCCTGTCTTTCTTACTTCCAGCTTGTCATCAACTTCATGGCTGGAGATTATCTTCCCCTGCCTCCTACACTGCATCTCTCCTCTACTAGATTCCATCTCTTAGCACTTAAGTATGCCTTAAACATTCCCTTAGAAAAAAAGAAATAAAGTCCTTAGACCCCACATTCTCCTAAGCTACTCTTCTATGGCTTTTGTCCCCCTCACTCTTACAAAGAATTCTCTACCTTCACTGTCTCTACCTTCAGCTGACTCTTCAACCCATCCAGTGTGCTTCTGCTACACCATGCATGAAAACAATGTTCAATAAAGTCAATAACATTTGTGACTCAAAGTTTTGCTTTTTCATTTTATAAGACTTTTTAACAGCATTTGACAATGTTGAACTATCAGTCCTTTGTAAAACAGTTTTCCTTGGGCAGTAGGGCCCCAGATTTTTCTTCTTTTCCTCCCTCTTCACTATGACCAGCCTGTCTCAGTCTCCTTCATCTTCCTTTACTCAGCCTTTAAATGTAGGCGGGGGTGGGGAATGAAATCCCTGGTTCTCCACAGTGCTTTTCTTCTCCCTTGAAACTGTTACTAACTCATCTTATCCCCTCCTACAGCTTCAATTACCTTCTATATGATAGTAACACCCAAAATTATGTCTCCTACACAGAACTGCCTTAGGAAGCTCAGATTGTTTATCTCACTGTTGAATGAGGTCTGCACTTGGATAGCTCCTAGGTACACGAAACTCCATATGCCAAAACTAAACTTATGATTTTTATTCCCAAACCTACTCCTCATCCAATGTTTTCTGTGTAACCTGAGTCCTATATTCTTTATCTTATAGGGAGAAGGTATGACAATTATGAACAAGAAACACTTTTACTGGACTAGTAACATTTGCCCACTGACAAAATGTATGTATCTACTGCTGGTGGATCAGGGAGGCTTATGAAGTATGGCTTACACTCTTCCACATATTGTCAAATACACACACGCACACACACACACACACACACACACACACACACACACACACACACAAAGGGCTCCCAGATTCCAAATAAGTTTGTGTTCCTTGAGGCTGAAGTAAGGACTGAGAAATGGTGAACTTAGTTTATCTTACCCAAGCACTGTGTACTCATGTCTGTACTTTTAGGGATAACCAACAAGGTCATATCCCCTTCATCTGCATAGAGAACATATCTTCTCTCCTGTCTAAGGCGTTAGCCCTTTTAATATCTACTCACCATAAAGTCCCAACATTCACTTATATCACATCCTCTAGCGTAATTGAGCCATTCACTGTTCTACCCCTTTCCACTGCTAGATGGAAAAGAGAGAGAAATTTAGTTCACAAAGTAGGAGGATATGAAGGAACGTTTCATCAACTTGTTTATACCTGGGAAATATACAAAATGTTTAGCCATATCCTACTCACAGTTATAATCTTATTTACTTACCTTCTAATCAAATCTATGTTTTTTTAAGTGTTACTTAATGTTACTTTGTTATTTTTAAAATTGCTATTTCCTTAAGTATGAGGAGCATGAGCCTCAAGAAAGAGTCTGAAGATGAGTTCATTTTTGTGAAACAACTTTCTTAGCAAATGGAATCGCCATCCATGTAGTTGCTCATGCCAGAAATGTGGAAGTTATCCATATTTCTTTCTACCTTACTCATCATGTTCAACCAGTCAAACAAGTCCTGCTGAATATGTTATATATTTTAGAATTCATATACTTGTCACCATTTTTTTTACAATCACCACCTAAATACAAGTCATTATCATCTATCACCTAGAATACTACAACAATCTTCTAGAAGTCTTCATGTCCAGTCCTGTGTTTTTGTAAATCATTGTTATACTCTAGTCAGAGTGATAAGTTAAATTATTAACCTCAACCTCTTAGAAATCACCCAATATAGCAAGAAACAACATTCCAAAATTCACCTTTAATGAAATTCTTAAAAATCTATTAAAACAATGAAGAAGTCACCAAGTGCAGTGAAGATAAAACAAGAATGCAAAAGTACACCAAGGGAAAAAAAAAGTACTTCAGACAGTTTACCATGTTTTGTCTAAAATAACCAGCTAGTCTAAAATAGAAGTTAACCCCTGAAATTCAAAACCAAATGTACTTAAAAGCTTGATGTTGGGTTTGCTCCTGCAGATCCACTCTACACCTATTCCAAACTGTTCTGTCCTGCAGTTAGCTGACCTCTGTGGACTGCCAGGTGCCTCTGCCTTTAGCTTCCCATTAGTTTCGGTTAATAAAAATCATCTTAGAAGATGATAGAGTAGGAAGATAGTATGGTTGAAATATTTATCCACCAGTGTTTTTTCCTATTGAGCCACAAGTTTGGCAGTGGCCATGTTTCTTTACAAAAGGACACAGATCCAATTAGGTGGCCAACAGGATCTTTCCCTATACCACCAATTCCATCTCCTATACCCTTGCCCTTCAGAGATTCTGGCTCCCTGTTGTTAGTCTTATGGTACTTTGTCATCTCTTAGTGGTCTCCCTACATAAGACTATACTCTTACAAGCAAACTCTATATTAAACTCTCCTCAGTTACTCCATTTAGATAGACTACTTGCTTTCTGTTGAGATCCTGCTTGGGAACATTGTTTAGAACAATAGGAAGAGAGTACATGGATGGAGGTGTGGACTTTCTCGAGAATAAATTTGGCATCACAGAATAAGAACATACACACACCATCTTTACAGAAAGTAGTCCACAGATAAGTCTAGGGTGTGGCTGAATTATAGCCATTTTTGGTTGCTGAAAAGACAATTGTTGATGTGAGGATGGGATGGCAAATAAAGGCTGAACAACTCACATACAAATAAATCTCTGCCAGTTATAATATTTCCCAGGCACTGCCTCACATAGACTTTGTGCAAATGGGTGGCTCAAATGTGATTAGTCACCTCAATCAAAATGTGTTATAATAGAAAAAGAATACTGAACAGAATCATTTAAAAATACTTTTAAGAAGAAAGGAACAGGGAAAACAAATGGTAGACCAAAAACACAATAACTGGAAAAAAATATTGCCACCAAGTAGATGGCAATGTGCCTGGCCATGATTTTCATGAATTCAAAATAACTAAGTGAATTAATCAAAAACTTCAAAGAAGAACTACAAGAACTCAGGGAAAAGTAGAGAACAGAGGGAGATGAAATATAGTCTTACACAGTTCAGAAAAAAGTGAGTTAGAATCACAAAAACAAAATCCATCAGAGAAGAAACCAAAAGGAGACAATACTGCTAAAAACACAGTAATAGATATAGAAAAGAGGTTTGGGGGAATTAATTGGAAATAATAGAAGTTGTAAAAAGGAGAGAGGCATATAACATTAATGTCCTCAATTTCATACACAGAATATAAAATGCATTATTTAAACTTAGTAAATCAAGTAAGGGATATAAGTTTTTAAAGGAGGTAATCAATAGAGAACCTTATAAAAATAATGTTATCCATGGAAATCATTTCGTAAGGAGAAGGGGATCAAAAGAAGAAAACATATACCGATTTTATTCATTCTGAAAAGTGATGGATAAAAACTAAAGATATATTAATAAAAGATATCTATGACTTTACATGATATAAATGTATCTATGTCCCTCCATGTACAGGAATATAGGTGTAGATATAGATGTATTATTTTCAAAAAGCTAGAAAAAGGGGGGAACCCAACCAATAGAAACTTGCCAAACTGAAAAGCAAGGAGAATAAAAGAATAATACAGAAGAGAACAGAACATTCAAGACCTGTGGAACAATTTCAAAGGTAAAACACATGTAAAATTGGAATTACAAAAGAATATTTTTAAAATAATTATAGCTAGAATTTTCCAAAATTTATGTTAGATAACAAACCAAAGATCCAGGAAGTTCAGAGAACATCAAGCAGGCAGAATAAGTGCCACAGCCTATGCCTAAGTATATTATATTCCAATTTCATAAATTTAAACACAAAAAGAAAATTCTGAAAGAATGTAGAAAAAAATGCCTTTATCAATAGAAAAAGAATAATAATCACAACAAACTTCTCGTCAAAAATCATTTAAGCAGGAAATATAATGAAGTGTTGAAAGGGAAAAAAATAACACCTAGAAATGTACATCCAGCAAAATATCCTTCACAAGTGTAGGAGAAATAAAAACTTTCCAATCAAAAACTGAAAGAACTCATTGCCACCAGACATGTTGTGAAACAAACATTAAAAGGACTTTGTCACGAATAGGTGTTAACCTAATAACGAACAAATCAAGGAATTATAAAGAAGGAATCTACAGACCAATAATCCTCATGAACATAGATACAAAATCCTCAATAAATTATTACCAAATCAAATCTAATGATGTATAAAAATTATATACCACAGCCAAGTGGAATTTGGACCCACTTGGTATGCCACACTGGTTCAACATTTGAAAATTTATCATTGTAAATCCACCATTTTAATAGTTTCTTACACAGCTAAACACAGTCTTACCACATAATCTAGCAATTGTGCTTCTAGGTACTTATATGGCTATTTTAAATATGTATGTCCACAAGTAAAATTGCATATCAATATTTATAGCCTCCAATTCTCTCTGCTGAGGACTGGCAGCAACCAAGATATATTTCAATAGGTAAATGGAAAAAAATCTGTGCTATATTAATATAGTGGCTATTCAGTGACTGAAAAGAAATGAGGTTATCTGTGTTAGCTTGCTAGGACTGCTATAACAAAATGCCAAAACTGGGTTGCTTAGAAAATAAATTTATTTTCTCATAGTTCTGGAGGATGGAAGTCCAAGGTCGATGTGTCTGTAGATTTGTCTTTCAACAAAAGCCATTTCTTGGTTTGCAGATGGCCACCTTCTCACTGTGTCATCACATGGTGCTTCTTTGTGTATGCATCCCTAGTGTCTCTCTGCTTGTCCAAATTTTATCTTCTAATAAAGAAACCAGTCATATTGGATAAGAGCCCAACCTAATGGCCTCATTTTAACTTAATTACCCCCTTTAAAGGACCTGTATCCAAATAATCACGTTCTGAGTTACCGTTGGTTAGGGCTTAATATAGCTGTTAATATAGCTCCATTAATATAGCTTAATATAGATACAGATGGCTATATATAACAATATTTATACATTTGTGTATATGCATACATTAGCATGCACACAGATATTCCCTTGCTCTCTCAGCTGAGAGGGCCAAGAAACAATGACACCCCATTAGTTATGATTACATAGCACTTAGATGTTGGTTTCTAATACTACTGTCCACAAAAAGTAATCAGGGCCCCTTGGAGAAATGGCTGATTCTAGGATTTTGTCAAGAAATATACCAGCTGAACATGGAACATCTTCTAATCTTGTAGAGTCAGAAAGTAAGAAGTGCTTAGAAAAGGAAAAATCACAACAATAGGAATAGTTCAAAGAGAAAGGAATCAAATGAGAGAGTGCCCGATGGTCAATGCTGGAGTGATTTGAGCAACAAAAGAAAGTTTTATTGAATTAAAAACCATTGTAAAAAACAGATATCCACAAGCCCATACTGATGTAAATAAATGACAAATAAATTTTGGAGAAGAGCTACATCTTCAGTGCAGACCCTCTGCACTCAAAGGGAATGGAACTTAACTCCACGCTCAAGTGTGGGCTGCACATCCTGGTTTTCTTCCAAAAAAGATAGCATAGAATAGGGAAAATAAGTAATTTTCTAAGGGAGATGTGATGAAAATGACACTTCACCTTTGTGGTCTTCCTCCCCATAACACATAATCTCATCTAATCATGAAGACAGTTTCATAGAAATACAAAGTCATATTAAAATTAAAACAGAATCTAAACAGAATGATTATGAGTTAAATAATTTTCAAAAGTCATCTTCTCAACAAAAAGCATTAATCCTAGAAGACTTCAAAGGGATTGATATCATGGCTTTAACTTTTAAAGTCCTAATATATCACAGGTATGAAACCAGACTAAAATAAACCAAAAAAGAGCAAAACAGACTGATTTTTCATTTATGAATATGGACATACATATTCTAAATACAATAAGAGAAACTGATGGATATTTTCTTAACATGATTATGCTTTATGGAAACACGCCTAGAAGTATCTGCTTAAGATTAGAAACACAACAAATATATCACCTGTCACTAATATTAATATTTATAATTCTTCCAGAAGAATCAGCTGAAAGTTGAGTGAAAAGTAGAGGAAGTAAAAATTTCTACAAAAAAAAAAAAAAGAAAAATCACTATTTGCAGATTAAATCTTAGAGAACCCAAGAGAAACCATTGAAAATAATAACAAACACTAAAAGACTTCAGTAAAATTGCTGGGTACAAAATCAATATACAAAAATAGTAGCCTCAATATATACAAATAAAAACCTGTTAGAGGATATAATGGAAGAAAATATGTCATTTATAGACATAATTTTGAAAAATAACATGACTAGGAATAAGCCTGGGAAATGTATATATTTATGTAGAAAACATTAAAGTGTTACTGGAAAACCCAAGTAAGACTAGAATAAATGGAAAAGAAATCTCTGTTCTTGAATGTCAATGCTCCATAAATTAATGTATAAATTTAAAGTGACCCCAATAAACTAAAAACAAGCAGTATAGTGGAGAAAGTATAGTCTTTTCAATGAAAAAGACTGGGAAAGCAATAAATCTTACCTTTTACTTCACACCATATGCAAAAATAACCTCTAGATGGATTACAAATGTAAATGTGAAAGAGAAAACTGTACAGTAATCAAATTAAAAACATAGATGAGCACATCATGATATTTGAATAGGTACAAAAAATTTCTGAAATTATGTACAATTCATGCTAACCAAAAAGTAAAACGTTGTTAAATAATTCAGCCTTAAAATTGATCTGTCAGAATACACCAATGAAATTCAGAAAAAGGCAAACTATAGAAAGGAAAAAATGTGCAATATACACACAAACACACATATTCAACTATAATCAATAAAGGGTTCAAATCCAGAATATATAAAACACATCTATAAACCAGTAAGAAAAAAAGATAACCCAACAGATAACAGGCAAAAGATTTCAGCAACCTTTTGCCTCAATATATATGTCAATAAACATGAAAAGCTATGCAGCTTCAATTAGTCATCATAGAAATGCAAATTTCAATTACCTTACAAATCACTGTGCCTCCTCCACAACAGCTAAAATACCATACCAAAAAAAAAAAAAAAACAACAACCTAGGTGAGGGTGTGGAGCAAATGAAACTCATGTACTACTAGTGAGAGTGTATGTTGAGTAAAAACAACCTTGAAAAACTGTTTGGCATCATTTACTAAAGCTTACCACATGGACACTCTCTGACTCAGCAATTCTCCTACCAGATAAATGATCAACATAAATAAACACATATATTCACCAAAAGCCATGCACACTGATGTTCATAGCAGCCCTATTCAGAAGAGCCAAAAACCAGCAACTACCCAAATGTCCATCAATAGAATAGATAAATAAAGGATGTTATATTCATACAAGATACTATGATTCAACAATGAGAATGAACAATCTATGCTACATAGAAAAACACAGATCAAATTTATAAACATATTTTTGGGCCAAAAAAGCCAGACACGAAAGAGTATATGGTATTTGATACCGTTTATATAATCAAAGCAGGCACAACTAATTTATGGTGTTAGAAACAGAATAATGGTTACCTTTGTGAGGAGGTAGAGATGGAAAGGGGCTTCTAGGGAACTGGTTCTATTCTGTTCTTTGATCTGGGTGGTAATTACATGGGTGTGTTCACTATACAAAAATATCAAGCTGTGTATTTATGATATGTGCACTTTTCTGTATAGACTTATTTTGAAAACAAAGTTTACTAAAGCAAATTTTTGGAACAAAATAAGCTAAACTTCATATAGAAAAATTAATAGCATGAATTAAGTGGGAGCTTATGAAAGTTGAGTAATAATGACAAGGCATATTTTAAAATTTTAACAAATCATATTTTAAAATTATGATAGTTAAAATCATAGAATAAACTGGTCATTGTCTATTATCTTCTCTAGAACCATCATCTGCCTTTCTCTACCCTGATTTGAGCCCCTGGGGGACTGAACCTCTGTGGATTTATCATCAGACATGCTAATGATTGGATTCTACAATGGCAGGCAGTAGCAGGAGATTTAGAGGGAAGGGAAGAGAAAGAAGTCAGGTTATGTATTTTCTTGGCTCATGCTCCTTTTATGCGGGGGCTGTAATTGTGAAAGTGGTTGGAATCTTCTATGGCCACAGCCCCTTTTGATCCAGTATTTTCAATGGTTGCAGGCCTTCCTGGGTTATGGCAACAGTGATTCCTCTTGTGGTTCTCCAGCGATGCAGATGTTAAGGTCTTCCTATCGTTGCTACTCCCTGCTACTCAACATCCTTGTTAATTCCCTTAACTTTGCCCACTCCTGTGTATATAGTATGTTTCATTCTCTTCAAATAACCCTTTAAATGTACCACCGATCTCCTATAAGAGCCCTGACTAACATATACTAGAAACATTGCTCTTATAAACAGACAAATAGATTATTGGCGCAGATAAAGATGCTCAGAAACATACAGGAATGTAGTATGGTAAATGTGACAAGCATAAAAGTAGAGGAAATTAGAATTATTCACTAAATAGTGTCAGGCTATCTTCCAAATTTAAAAAGAGAACTAATAATGGCTGCTTCTCTCTCTCCTAAATCGCCAAGTGCATGAAATATTTTAAAAAATGTTTTTCCATAAGTAGTAATCTCAGACAGACAAAATCTGAACTGTACGTAAAACCCTTATTATATGAATTTGACAACTTAAAAGTAGTTGTTCTTTCTAGGCAGAGAAATAAATAAAATAAAAACCTACCATAGATGAAGTCAAGTGAAGAAACAACAAAAATCAAAATGGAAAAAAATGATTGAGATATAGATAATGAACAAACACTCAATTTCCTCTATGTATTAAAGCTTCTGCAAGTTAATTTTTCAAAGTACATGAAACTGTACATCAAGAAGGAAAATGGCATGTAAACATTCCCTTGAGAGATGAGGTCTCTTTCCACACCTTAAGCAGAGTTTGGCTGTGTGGCTGGTTTGCCCAATGGGATTCTAGCAAACATAATGCATGCAAAGGCTCAACATGTGCTTACTCATCAGGGCTTCCATTTTTCTTGCTTTTAGAAACCAGCCACCATGTGGACACAACACAGGCTTGCCTGCAAGCTGCTAAGAACTTAGAACTCTATCACTTCCTTTAATCTAGCAACCTCCAGACATGGGAATGAGCACATCTAGGACTAATCAGCCACCAGCTGACAGCAGCCACATGGAGGAATGCTCGAAAGACCATCGAAACTGCCCAGTTGAGCCCATCCTGACTGCCAGTCTACAGAATGTGAGTTAATAAAAGATTGTTGTTTTTTGCCAATAACTGGGGAGGTGGCTTGTTACACCACAAAGGCTAATTGATACAAATAGAGAACTGTTAGAAAGGGAAATTTTCAATAGCTATCAAAAATAAAAATGTACATTCACTTTGATCCAGTAATATCATTTATGGGAAATTATTTTCTATATGTGGGTGGGATATACCCATCTGTGTACAAATAGTTATTTCTACATCGTTCATAACAGCAAAATATAAAAATGACCTACAAGTTCATCACTATAGGAATAATTAAATATGATCTATTTGACTTGTTTATACAGTGATATTTTATGAAATAATTTAAAAGAATGGGGCAACTCTCAGTGCAATGATGTGGGAAAATCTCTGAAATATATTCTTAAGTGAAAAAAGTAATGAGTGGGACAATATGCTGTAATTAGAGTTTAAAAGGTATATTGTGGTATGTGTGTACTTTTGAATATTTTCATAAAAGTAGCTGCTCTGGAGAAGAGAAATGACTACCTGGGGGGCAGTTGTGAAAGGATGAGGTTTGTTTTCATTGTATACTCTGTTTACATTTTGAATTTTCAACCATGTGCACAAATTACTTTAAAAAGTTTTAAATTCATGATCTTTTAAAACAATTCAATATTTTCCCATTGCTCCTGGGATATGATCTAAAATTCTATTATGACCCTGCCTGATCTGTCCTCCAACAAATTCTCCAGCCTCCTTGTAAGTTCCTTTTTACTTCCTGTATGTCAATCACACTGGCCTTTATTAATACCTTTGTACGGGCCTTGCTTCTACCTGCCTCACGACTTTTACCAATGACTCTTGACTTGGTTTTCTTTCTTCTTCTTCCCCTTATAAACTCCATCATTCACCCCTTATCGTTTCCTGATTAACTCTATTTTGGTTATCAACATTAATATTACTTTCTCATGAAAGTCTTTTTGGATTCCTCAAATCAGCCTAACACCTCCATATGTATTTTTTAGCATACTTATATTGTTACATTCTAGTCATTTTCTAACAACGAATTATAAAACTTATTTAGTATATGTTGTCCCTGGTGGACTATAAACTCCATAAGGACAGTTAAAAAAAAATCATTTTTATCATTGAATCCTCAATCATAATGTTTGAAAAAGGTAGGCACTCAATAAGAACTTATTGAGGTAATAAATTAATAATGGCACACACCCTTATAGGCCAGTCACTAATAAGCTTGCCCTCGAGCAATTTATATAATTCACATAAGTCTTAATTTTCCCATTTCTAAAAGATTTTTGAGAGACCTCTCCAAAGTACCTCTTCTCTCTGCTTCAAAATTTTATCAATCTAAAAAATACTGTAAGATGGTGTGTTGCTTCCTCAAATCAGGCTGAGATGAGTGGCTGAATCTAGACCAGGAATATGTTGTATTATTGACTCTCTCAGAAATGTGGCTGCCTCTTCACAAAATAAACATAAAAGCCAGACCTGGACCATTTTAGACTATGTCTTTGGGCCTATGTAGTTAATATTTTTCATCTTCTCAACTGGTTTGGTGAGGTTGTCCAGTAGCTCAAATTCTCTCATCTGTTGAAAAACCTCAGCTAGACTAAAATAATTATCAAATTCTTACTCCCAAGGCAGCCCACTACCTAGAAGTCCCAAGAACCCAGGTTAGAGAAAGCAGAGTTTCTATTGGCTGACTTGACTGATGAGAAAATTCCTTGTCTCTACCCCAAGCAAAAGACCCAAAGGGAGGGGAAGAATGGCTGTATAAGCTAATCATGTATTTCACTGTCATCAACTAAGAGTGGCCTCAGTGGATAACTGATCCTGTCACCTAATTACTGTCAGAAAGTATGGCTTAATGACACCCACTCTAAAGCTTTAATAATCATTTTGGCAGACTTCCAAAGATTAATTGGCTTATAGTTAACAACTTTATATCACAGGTCAATTCATTTAGTTACCTAGGGGTATATTTTTATAACCACTTTATCTTGGAGATGTACCAGGAAAATGTCTTTGATTAATATTAGGCATTCTGGTGTTACCTTATTGATACGTTTATGGCTACCATGAATGATTTGAAACACCCGCTTTGACTGTTTTGTTTTTTTCAGAAGAAAATTATTATGACCATATTGTGTAAGTTTTACACCAAATTCTACTTTGGCACACGATTTTGGGAACTTGAGTGTCCTTTTATTAATCTGTTGGAATAGACCTGACACTTAAAAATGCTCTGGAATCATATGGCTTGTCAAACACTGTACTCAAATTCAGATGGCAATTAGAGGTGAGGAACCTGACATTCACTGATTTTCTTACTTTCAGGTTCCTGCCAGAAAAGATATTTTCAAATTATCTAATGTTCAATTTTTAAAAGTATTTGACAAGTGGTGGAACTCAAAGAGGATTTCAGTTACCCATTTTCCAGATATTCTAAATTGTTTGACCTGTTTCCCATTGTCCTTAGAATAAAATCAACATGTTTCACCATCGGTTACTATGACTTCTTGTAATCGCATCTCAACTTCTCTTCATCTCACTCACTATGCTCTGGCCACACCAGCTTCCCTGTTATTTTTCCAGCTCACCAATATTATTTCCTCTTCTGAGATCTCACAATTGCTGTTCTCTATACTTGCAATATCTTTCCTTCTAACCTTGTCATGACTGGTTTCTTGTCATTTAAATGTCCTCAAGTATCATCTTTCAGAGAGGTCTCTCTTATCTTCCTAGTTACTCCCCATTACATAATCCTGTTGTATCATCTTCATAACACTTATCATCATTTGAACCAAGTTTAATGATTCACCTATTCTCCCAACAGTATGTCATCTCTGACACCTTATCTGTCTTGTTCACCACTTTATCTTCAGTGCTCAGAACAGTGTCCAGCAAATTGCAAGTTATCAATAAATCTTTTAAATATTTCTTAGTTGAATGAATGAATAAACAAAGCTGTGTTATGAAAGGAGCAACCTACACTGAGGAACACACAGCCATGAAATCTAGCTTTTATATTATATAAACAGCTTTGAGATTTAATACATTCAGTGTTCCTCTTCACGGTTTATAAAAGATATTTATCTTGGGTGTTTATATACAGGACTAAATAGCAACTCAAGTGCTAGCTAAGATAGTATTTCTCTTACACCCAATCTTGTTTCTATTCCTGGCTGCCAAGAAACTCAGGGCTAAATCTGAGACCCATCTCCAAAAATCAGACAGAAACTTATAGTGCTTATTGGGAACCCTGAGCTCACCCCTGGAGTTATTGCATAGTGTTACATTTATCTGTCTCTTTATTTTTTATCACAAGGTACTGTGTACATTTCTGTAAGTTGTCTCAAATCCTATTTAGAATGAGATGAGCTGAAAAAAAAAACACACATAAATTATGCATGTCCATTTAATACCTGTGGGCAACTCCGGACCCCCTCTCTGCAAATCCTTCAAGTGCCTATCCCTCTCGGAACTAAGATGGCCTTTCAGGTTCATTGGTTACAACTCAATATTTGATTAAATGCTGTTTTTAGTAGGTTTTTGTCATTTCATAACTCAGAGGCCATAAGATGTTTAAGTTCTTGTGTATTTCTATGTTCTCCATAGCACCTAGACTAGTACTTGCCACATAACAGGTGTTCAACAGACATTTGTTAGATGAATGAATGTGCAAATGGCTTAATATGCTGTGTGACTCAATGAAGGGATACAACTACTTTTAAAACCTCTTGGGAAAAACAAAATAAGTTCAATCACTGAAACATTTTGGAATTATACCTATCAAAGCAATGGAAAAATGGGGAAATTTTGTTTAACAGGTTTCTTGCAAGAACAAAGAATTGACGATGTTTAACTATATAAATATTAACAGTGTAAGCCATGTTTTCAGGATGCAAAATTTTCCTAGGCACAGATTCATCAACTATGCCATGCCTTTGTATTGATTCTAAAGTGGTTTTTAGATGAAATGTAAAAGCCATTTGCTGAGTGTGAGATTTTGCAGGCTTGGGATTGTCAATAAATATGTTTTTGCTATAATTAATAATGATATGTTCTTGCACCTGTGGAGAAGATGAAGCATCATTCTAATTTCATGTTCAGCAATAAACATGAGCAACTGTCTGCACGATTCCTCTTTTGATTCCAGCTGCTAACAGCTTGGAATAGTTTGAGTCCAGCTAACTCTACATTCCCTCATTAACTGGTGTCCCCATTTATTTTTCTGCCTAAATGGGTAGAGAAGTCATTTTGTTTAGCTCATTCGGATCTATTGAGAAAGATACCAGCAAATCAACACCTGTCACTTTTCAGTAAATCCTAAGAGGAACTGGGCTTTGTGGCAGATTTGCCTTGGCAGGAAACAAAATACTCTAGGATTGCAGTAAATGACTGAATTCTGTGAAACTGTTATCTCCTCCCCTAAAGTGGGGAATGAGCATCAGTCTATTATGGGCGTAATTAATCCAAATCACTTATAAGACAATAAAATTTAATTATGGGTTCTTAGAAACTAATAACCCACCAATTATTGTTAATAGGCTTTTTCTTAATTGTAGCTAGTGAGTCAAATTTGTTGAGGCTATTTTTCCAACAGTTAATTTTTTTAAAATAAAATCACTATATTTTTAGCTAAGTAGCTATGGTGTAACATTGCCTTGTAGTGGTAGACAAAATACTCCACTGACCTCAGTTTAGTTCTTGTATTTTAGAAAATAATTATTTAAGAACTAAATTCCTGGATGTGTTTTTTTATGTTTGGCATTTATTGTACCTTAGAAACTTTCCATCTTTGTTATCTGTTAAGAGAAGCATTTCCAGGCAGCTGGATATCTATCTCTACATTGATTTTCAGGTACCTTTGTGTTCAGGAGTGAAAACATGGAAAATATTTAAAAGTTCATTATTATTTTATCGGATCCTATGGTGGGTCAATTGTTGCATCCCTTGAATGTTTAGTAACAAAGACATTACGGATGTAGTGATCCTTTTATCTACAAAGGGTTAAGCTGTCCCCAGCAATCAGTAATTTATTTTTAAAAAGGAATTTGTAAGAACTAGTATTTATTGAGCTTTTGCTGTGTGGCATGTACTTTTCTATTGCAGTGTTCATGGATCATTTTATTTACCTACTTTACAATTCTATAAACTAGCTACTATTACTTCTGTCACTTCATCAATGAGTAGACTGAAGCACAGGGAGCTGAGATAGCTTGCCCAAAGTTAGGCAGCAAGTCAGCAGTGGAGACAGACTTTAAACACAAGAAGGCTTGATTTTAACCATTATACTCTACTACTCTTTGTTGGCTAGAGGGTAAAAGGATGTATATACATACACATGCACTAATTTCTTTAAAACCTATCATGTGCTTATTGTTGCAAAGCATTTTAATTGATACCAAAAAAAAAAAAAAATCCCACATGTGTGCATGCTATGCATGGGTGCCTTGTTAGAAAAGTCTGTCCAAAGTAATGGTTAGAGCCAAGCAGACATTATCTATTTCTAGCTATGCTACTGTGTCAAAAATGTGTGCCTATAACTCTTCTAAACCTCATCCAAATCTTTCAGGCAATGATTCTGTTTTGCTTTTGAGTCAGTCAAAATTACTATCATTATAGACCTTGACCTGAATTGACTTTAAAGTATCACCTAGCCTGCAACAACAAAATATTATTTTCTGCTATTGGGAGATGGATATGTCTTCAAATGAAAAAGAAATGCCGTCCATACACTGATAAGATTTGTGCTCTGAATAGTGCTTACAGCTGTCATGGTGACCTGTGCACAGAAAACTTCAGAGTTTTGTATCAATTAAATTATTTGCAAGTCGTCTAATTGGAGTTAAAATATATGATTAAGTATATATGGGTGTAAATTCTTTGCTACTCCTTCCATTGAGAAATAGAGTTTAATTTCCCTCTCCTTGAATATGAGCTGACTTAGGGTTGTGTTTGACCAACAGAGTGCAGGGAAAGTGACATTCTGGAAGGTCTAAGGCTAGGTCATAATAAGACTTCCCACTTCTACTAAAGTCTCTCCAAATGCTCACTTTAGGAGGAGCCAACTGGCTTGAGACTTCCACATTAAAGAGGTCAAGTGAAGGCACCCTGGTCCTCACCGAGGCCCATGCCTCCAATCATCCTGCCCAAGGCACTATACATGTGAGTGAAACTGTCTTGGACCTTCAAGACCACCCAAAATACCAGCTGAGTACACCAAATGACATCAGCCAATGTCACAAGAGCAGAGGAATTATACAAGTCTGGTCCAAATTTCTAACCTACATAATTATGAAATATAATAGAAGGGTGGTTATTTTAACTCACTAAGTTTTAGAGTAGCTTGTTATACAGCAATGGTAACCAAAAGAGTATCATATGTGACTCTGCCACAGGAAATCACACCGGACATTGTGATTCTATCATCACAACCCCAAAGCCCTCGGGCCCCAAAGAAGTCACTTCACATTTATAACCAGATTTCACTTTCATATTTGGATCCATCTAAAGAAACATAGGGCTCTGCCTCTCCCTTGTAACTAGGCCATCAGTGTTTCCAGTGTGAGATGGTTTAGCTCTGTATCCCCACCCAAATATCATGTTGAATTATAATTCCCAGGGTTAGGGGAGGGACCTGGTAGGAGGTGATTGAATTATGGGGTTAGATTTCCCTCGTGCTGTTCTCATGATAGTGAGTGAGGTCTCATGAGATCTGATGCTTTAAAAGTGTCTGGCACTTGACCCTTCACTGTCTCCCTCTCCCGCTCTGCCAGGTGAAGAACATGCTAGCTTCCCCTTTGCCCTTCTGCCATGATTGTAAGTTTCCTGAGGCCTGCCCAACCATGCTTCCTGTACAGCCTGCAGAACCATGAGTCAATTAAACCTCTTTTCTTCATAAATTACCCAGTCTCAGGTAGTTCTTTATAGCAACGTGAGAATGGACAAATACTGCATTCAGGAATGAGTCTGGACAAGCTGGCTACTCTCTGGGAACATTTCTCTATCCTCTGGGTCCACTGAAAGGCCTGTAGCTCCCAACGCTTCTGAGTGTAGCTCACATTTTCATTGACGTCTTCAAAAGGATCCAAAATTCAGTTTGTGTGACGGAATGAGTATTCAGACATCATCCATTCCTTCCTGATTTGTCCATCCCTCCTTCCCACTTCTCTCTACTCTTTTGATCTCCCTCCTGCTCTTGTTTACTCTTTCCCCTGCTGCCGCAGACTCATTGCTTTTCTACACTTCCTCCCTTCACCTTCTGTGTGACCTCAGGTGGCTGCTTCACCTCTCTAAACCTCAGCTTCACATCTATAAATTAGGGATGCTGTAAGCATTAAAATGAGATCACATAATTAAAGCATTAGCATAGCACATAATAGAGTAAGTGCTGAAAACATGTTCATTATTAATATCACTATTATACTTCAGCACTTTTCCATCAAAATCTGAATTTCCTTGAGCTCATTCAAGTCCACCTCTACAATAATCAGAATGTCTCAGTAAAAGTAACCACACTGCCCAGAAAATTACAGCATGACATGCTGTGAAGAAGAATGTTCAGCCCCATCACACAGAGACACTGTCTACCAAACTGTCACTGAAGCCATTCCAGAAATCCAAATTTGTGCCAACTAAATTATGCTTTATAATTTTATGATTATGCTCAATAAAGCTATATTACTTCTGATGAACACATTAAAGTTATTTAAAATTGGGTCTATTTTAGAATATTAAAACTTGCTATGGTACTGACATATATATTTAATGTTCAACCAAAAGTAATAATTTTTAGTTTTGTATTTCTAGAAGTTTTTTAAATTCAAGAATCTCTAAACATCTTAACATTGAATCAATTTCACTTTTACATTGTTAAGGAGTCAGTGATGACTATTAGGACTTTCTGTTTTAGGGGTCACAGTTTCTCAAAATATATTTGGTAAGATATGTACTTATAACCAAAAGCTTTCCAATTTTTAAAACTAAGTATACAACTGCCTACTAGATATCTCCATTTGGACATTCCACAGAAATAATAACAATAATAATGGCTAACACTTACCATAGCACTTGCTCTGTACCCAGTACTATTCAAAGTGCCTAATTCACATTTTCTCAATCCAACCCTCATAATAACATTATGGGCAGGTATTATTATTCCCACATGAGAGAGGAAGCTGAGATATGGGAAATTTAAGCAACCTACTTAAGATGATGCAGCTGCTGTCAGAGCCTGGATTCCAACTCAAGAAGACTAGCTCCAATGTCTGGCTTTTAATCACTGACTGGATACCATTTTCATTCTACCTCTCATAGACACCTGAAATTCACATGTTGGAAACAGAACTTACCATTTTCAGCCTTTTCTCACTCCCAGGTTCTCTGGGGCCAATAAAATCAGGTGACTTCTCACTGTTTTCCCAAGCCAGAAATGTGTAGCTCTGAATCTGAGTACCTCCTCTCACTCATCCAAATACATCACAACAGTTCTTTCTCCCAAAAATATCATTCCTCAAATTGGTTTCTCTTTCCTGCTCTAGTCCAAGCAATCTCTCTCTATCCTCTACTCTCTTTCTCTCTTTCTCTCCTTCTTTCTTCCTCCTGTATCACGATAATGGCTTCCTAACTAGTCTCTCTGCCTCCAATCCTAGTTTAGTTCATTCATTCTTCATTCTGTAGTCAAACTGAATTTTCCCAAAATGCAACAGTAATTGTCACCTTCTAATTTAAAATGCTTCAACAGCTTCTTCTTACCCTTAGCAAAGTGTTCACACTCCTTAATATGGTTTACAAGGCTCTATGATTTCCCTACCCTCATCATCAACCCTGTATGCACAATGCTCCAGGTATGCTCAGCTTCCTTCAGTTCTTCAAACACAGGATGTTTTTCTTGCTTTGGGTCTTCATCCGCGTTGTTGTCACTGTATAGAGCACATCCACACTTCTTGGCCTGGCAAATTTTTATTTATCCCTTGGGTTTCAGCTTAGATGTTACGTTCTCATGGAAGCCTGCCTTGATCTGCCCCATCATTTATTAACATAGCCCCTAAACTTCCCTTACAATCTCTAAAAATCCCTTAAAACCAAGCTCCATTGTAATAGGTTTTTTTTTCTCTCTCTGTATTCATCACTAGGCTATAAGCTTTGTAAGTCCAAAAATATTCTATTTTATTAAAGGTACTCAATAAGTATTTGTGAACTTAATGAATGAAGGTTAAGACACAAAGAAGCTTAGAAAAGTGATAGAGATATGCATGAAATGACACACTCCTAAACTGTCTATTTTCTATCAAAATATAGATTTAAGTGAATATACTGTATGAAATATTCCATAAATTGAAATTAAAAGTAAAAGGAACAGTAAGTGGTCATGAGCAAACCATAATGGAGAAAGAATAAGGGAAAATATAAATACATTTTTAGAGATCATAAGTACATATTTAATACTATAGGCATAGAGATATATATAAGCCTTCATTAAATGACTTGAACAATAACCAAGATTGAAGATAACAGATCTATTTGTAGTACCAAATAGATTAAATACTTGCAACAATTAATGTTTATCAATGTTTCCTACATAAGGGCACATAAACTGTGCTAGTTTCTTGAGTACCTACAGAGCAGGTCTTCTGAAGCTGAAGGCTTAACACAAACTGTGGTTTGAGATCCCTACAGTCAAGAGAGGAGATAAGAATGTGGAACTAAAAGAGAGGACCAAATACATCTCCCTACAATCATTTTCTAGTATCAAAATTTTGTAGATTCAATAGTTTTCGACATCAACTATATTTAAGTTCTGGGAACACAACAGTCAATAAAATAAATATGTCCTTACGTTCTATAGATTTGAATTATGTACTCATGATTATCTCTTAGCTGTAAGTATCAGGCTGAAGAGATGCTGAAATGATGTGGAATGATTTACAGTGACAATCTTAATGGACCAAAGAAAACCACCATTGATTAAAACCCACCTCATCACATCAATGTTAGTACAATGAGTACAACAACCAAAGAAGCTTTGCATTTCTTTTATTCTTGAGAATATCAGCCTTCCAGAGGTTAGCATAGCAAAACCCGATAAGGTGAATAAGCCAGGGACCATACGAGGAGGAGTCAGTCGGCCAAGTACCATCCATTTGCGTTAAGAAGTCCCTGGAGCTCCACAGATCCACAGATTTCAGCAGAACCAGGGCACTAGAGTTAGTGAGGTACCTCTGAAGCAAGCAGAGCGTTGCTCAGGATTCTAACGCACGTAGTGATAGATTTGGCACAAATAATTATTTGCCCTGGAGGCTTCCTCAATGTTGAGAAAGTTAACTCTGTGTTGCCTTATCTCATTCCAACCCAATTAATAAAATGTGAGCCTAATTCACATCAAATGCTTAGGCCTCATAGTTATTAAAATTCTCTACAGGGCCAGGCGTGGTGGCTCACGCCTGTAATCCCAGCACTTTAGGAGGCTGAGGCCGATGGATCATGAGGTCAGGAGACAGAGACCATCCTGGATAACATGGTGAAACCCCCTCTCTACTGAAAATACAAAAAATTAGCCGAGCGCAAACTAGCCAGGCGTGGTGGTGGGCGCCTGTAGTCCCAGCTACTCGGGAGACTGAGGCAGGAGAATGGCGTGAACCTGGGAGGCAGAGCTTGCAGTGAGCCGAGATTGCGCCACTGCACCCCAGGCTGGGCGACTGAGCGAGACTCCATCTCAAAAAAAAAAAAAAAAAAAAAAAAAAAAAAAAATCTCTACAAACTCCTACTCACTTTTCAACTACACCAATACTATTTTCCCCCTCCAGCTCCCTATATATTTTAGTTATGAGTGGGAAAGGAAGTATATCAAACCTGGAATATAATATTGTGTCCTCAGTTTAATTAGAAAACATTTTTAAAAAAGGATCCATGTGTAATTCGTCTTGAATGGGGAGTTCAGCGAATTTTACAGTCTGATTATATTATTCCATATACATTTCATTTGCAGTATTCCATGAGGAAATTTCTAAAGAATTATGGAAAACACTTAGCAAGATACTTCTTTTATGATAAAGTCCTCAAACTTCTGCCATATTTCAACCTTCGAGGCCTTGCATAGGCAGAGAGAAGAAAGATCACTAAAGAGATAACTGAAAGCCTTTAAATTTCAGACAGGAAAACATAGTTGTCTGGGCCCTGGATATTAGAATGTATCCTTTATTAGCAAAACACATTTTCCAGTGATTTATGTCCTTTAATAACATTTTGATCTTGTTGAATTCTCACTCCTTTCTAAATGTTGATCATATTTTGTCTGTCCTCACTATGGCTGCCCGACAATACTGAGCTTTGTGTGCGAAATTATCATTTGGGGACACACACACATCTTTCCTACTTTTTTTTGTGAGGCTGCTGGTGTTGCTTCTTCTGAACAAAAGCTCCTCACTGTGGAGTGTGTGATTCTAACAGGGAACACCTTAGTAAAATAATTAGGTAGGCTGGTCGTTTCAGGAGAAAGTAGACCTTTAGTCCTACTAGAAAACCCTATTTTGTTTGTTTGTTTTGGTCAACAATTCAATGGTTTTCTTTGTGGGTGTAAGTCCTTTAGAAAATGAAAGTTGTAAAGACTCAAAAATGATCTTTAAGCAACAAGAAGCATACACAAATGGTGCTAATTTTGACTTGCTGAGTCTTTTTTTCATAGCTGCATTGATCTCAACAGCTGTAGGTACTTAAATTCTCTTTCTGGAACCCTTGGACCCTACATTATGCACAAGAAAAGAAGTAGGAACGATTATTACCAATTTTTCCCAGAGCCCAGGGAGCCACTCAGGGAGGAAAGACATTCTTCCTACTACCACATTACCTTCACACTCGCCAATTGTAACAGCTTCTCATGAAATAACACAGTAATATTAATTAGGAAAAATGGAATTTTTATATATAAGAACAAAGAGAAAGAACTAAACTTGAGCTAGTCTTTTTTAAGTTAAGGGTGTCTCAAATGATATGTAATGAAAGGTCTTTGTGGATTTGATTGGGTGTGTGTGAGCATTTATGGCACCTGTGCCCACAGGAGACTACACCAACCGCCAAATGGCAACACTGGTGTGTAATTACAGAGCACTTAACTGCATTCAGCCATGGTTTGTTTCTCTGATAATTTCCACGTTCATTGTTCAAGAGGCTGTGGCCATTGTGGAAGCTGAGGTTCAAGTACCTGCAGCTGTTGAGATAAATGACTGTTATAGTTGTTGTTAAAAGTTTCCAGTAGGAATTCTGTTTAAGAGGAAAGTTTGACAGAAGTAAAGTTAAAGTATTATACTTACCTTTCCAAAGCTATAAAATCCTAAATCTATAAATGGATCATTCTTTATTCCTCTTAATTTCAAAAGCTGGCTGAGCTCGTTTTCTCCCTCTTCAATAGAACCCATCCTTCTTGCATGCTATTAAATTCTCAGTATGGAAAAAGTTACTTAGATTTGCTATTCAGCTCTACAGACATAGACCCTGTGTTGTCTGAACTTGTGATATATAATAGATTTGGATATTTAAAAATGTGTTAACATGTTTATATGAAATAATATGTTCCAAAAGGACAAAGCCTTGCCAAATCTGAACACAAATGTTTCCAATTTTCTGCATTTCTCTCCTCCAACCAAAGATCTCAAATGTGTTATTTATCTGTAGTTAAGTCTTTTTAAAGTTTGGAATGTTGGAAAACAGAAAGGCAACCAAAACAAAAATTAATGTAATTCCATTTTTAGCACCATAAGGTCTATCCTGTCTTCTGGTTTTCCAAAGGCCTTTTGTCAACCAAAAACATAGAGTTTACATAGACACAATGTTATATTAATTATTATTAATCTTCAAATTTTACCATATCTTACAAATATCCAACTCACATTAATATAAAAATTAGGACCCTTTATTAAATTCTCACAACACAATAATTAACTCATTGAGTTTTTGATAGTTTCAGCAAACAATTGTTTATTTAAGACATTGAGTTAGATATCTAAATTGGTCACTAACAGCCTGCTCATTTTTAGTCAACATGTAATTTTTATCTTCCTCTGTGAATATATATGTGTGTGCAAGTGTGTTTAGATAGAGAAATAGATGATTGATAGAGTAGAATAAAGCAAATGAAGTAAAATATTACTAATATGTAAATCTGGAGATTTCTTTCTTACTTTTAAAATTTAAATCCAAAATTATTTTCAAATAAAAAGTTGTAAAAATTCTACCTAGTTTAAACATCCATCATTAAGAGTCCAGTCTCAGCTAAAGCTACTAGCTCTTTCCCTGCACACATACCCTGCGCTCCAGTCATAACAACGTCCTTGTCATTTTCTTAAATGTCCTTACCTTCTAGTCTTCCTTGGGAACTACAAGACATTATTCAAGACAATACATGAATTCATCTCCTTAAAATGCCCTTCCCTGATCCCTGCAGGCAAATTTAGTATTTTCTTCACTGTGAGGAATGATTTCTTTTTGCATGTCTACCTTCACCAGAATATGATACAAAAAAGTGAGACTGCATTTCGTGTGACCTTGAGCATGTTACTTAGCTTCGGTATGCCTATGTTTTCTTATTTATAATATGGAGATAACAGCACCTACTCATAGGGATATTTTGTGGATTAACTAGGTTAACTCATATAAAGTACTTACAAATGCCTGAAAAATAGTATGGACTCCATAATGTTAATTATTATGGCGATGGTGGTTGTGGTGCTGGTGATATGTAACAGAAACATGCTAGAATAACACGAGTAGGAGAGACTGTGATATATTCTACATGAAACATGGAAGAAACTCATTAAATATTTTCAGGTGAATGAATCAAAGTGATCAGGGATTACACAACTATAAGATTACAGGGGACCAGCCCGCCCAACATGGCAAAACCCCGTCTCTATTAAAAATACAAAATATTAGCCAGGCATGTTGGCGGGTGCCTGTAATCTCAGCTACTCAGGAGGCTGAGGCAGGAGAATCACTTGAACCCAGGAGGTGGAAGTTGCAGTGAGCTGAGATCGCGCCACTGCATGCCAGCCTGGGTGACAAGAGGGAAACCCCATCTCAAAGAAAAAAAAAAAAAAATTACAGGGAAGAAGTAATGAAAGCCTTGACCACAGGAAGAACAAGGAAGAGAGAGAAAGAGAACATGAATACTTAAAACATTCATATAGAGCTATACAAAGTGGTAATCAATTGACTGAGGTAACAAGGAAGAAATAAAAGCTGTTATAGCATAATTATCTTAGGACCTTCACAAAGCCATAGTTTCGGTGGTAAATTGGGGATATGGCATCAATGTGCTCATTGGCACCATTTCCATAAGACAATGTTGGTCAGCCTCTGATGGGGTTAAGTTACTTTTCTGAATTATGTAAGACATTTGTTTGAAAGTTTACTATATATTTGTGGCAATCTTTAATCAGTATGTGGTTGTACTTATACATAAGAAGGATCCAGGTCAAAGATGGTTTATAGCCATATAACCACATAATGTTATGATGAGACTTAAAAGTAAGGGGGGGACAAGAAAAAATGAAACATGTAACAGCTGAAACTTATTTTTAATGTTAATTTTCTCATACCCTATATGGGTTTGCATGGAAAAAATAAATAAGCAATGCAATCCTGGCCCAAAACTCTGTTTTATCCTAGAAGTAAACTGATTTTTGTACATTAATGTAAAATAAAAACAGATACAACTGCATTACCTCTTAATAGTATTTTATTTAAAAGTTCACAATTAGAGCACTTGTAATAACAGAAAACATTTAAATGTAACAAAGGCTGCCTTTGAGGAAAGACTTTTTTCTTATATGTAGAAGGAATGGTGTCCTTGCCCTTACAGTAGGTGGAATCCATAGTGCAGTATGGGACCCCATAGTTAACAGAATCCATCATCTTAAGGGAATGAACCTTACTTCCAAGTTATTCCAAAACTGGGGGAGAGTGTGAATGACAGAAATCTGATTATTTCACTTGGGCCAAGTTGAAATCCAATGATAAAAACAACAACAAATCTACATAAACACTGTCTACTGATATAGTCCAGAAAACAAAACTGCAAACCAATATTCCTTAAGGAAATCCATACTCTAAAGCAGGAGAATGGCTTGAACCTGGGAGACAGACATTGCAGTGAGCCGAGATCATGCCACTGTACTCCAGCCTGGAGACAGAGCGAGACTTCCATCTCAAAAAAAGGAAAGAAAAGAAATCCATACTCTAAACACCTCTGTCACATTTCTCAACTTCAATATCATGGGAAGGGATAATATTCCTGGATTAGCCAAATGGGTGAGAATGAGTATCAAAAAAGAAGCAATACACAAACATCATGATGGAAGGTTCATAAGTTAAATCTATATTTCATTTTATCAAGTTTTTAGAGTATTCTGCTCTGTTAAAGTGTCCTGAGTTTGCAGATACTGTTTTAAAAATAGAGTATCTTAAAGTATAGAAATAATTTAGACGATAGGACAGCAACTTTTCCTGCCTTGATCACCATTAATCAGCACCATAAAATGTAAAAAGCTACAAATAAGCACATAGGCAAGCCTAGTCCACCAAAAATACGGTATTAGTAAATGGATGAAATCTCATGAAGAGTAAATAACTTACGAAGGACTGTAAGGTTTTAAAGAAGTGACTGACACTTTAATTGCAAAAGATACAGAATATTAAGGCATAACAAAGTAAACTGAAATAAAGTTTAGGTATCAATGTTCATCTCTGGGAAACCAAGTTGTGAATCAGTTCTTTTAGATAACATGTGGCTCAGGTTGATTTAATAATGGTGCTGGGATGTCTGCATCTCTATGCTGCTTTTCCAGCACTGTACTGCCTGTAGTGGAAAAGACTCTTGGAGTCCACCTTGCGAGATTTCTGCACAGCTTCAGCAAAAAGTTTGGTTACCTGAAAATATAATGGTAGGAATCAGCAACCTCCACGAGATGAAAGTGAATTTTTAATGAATCAAGACTGAGAAGTCACAAGTGTCTGTCCCTAGTTTTCAAAGGGGTATGGGATAAAAGGCATAAAAGTTTCTTATTTGATGGAGACTTTCTGCCGCATCTCAGACCTCACCATGGGAAATCTCTTTTGTATCTCAGACGTCACTATGAATAAGTTTATTTCTCCTCCCGTAGGGATTAAAACTGATTCTGGATAAAAAATAAATACGATAGGCAGAAAGCTAATGGGTCTCCATTCTGTTTCTCCCTGTGATAAATTCGATGGGTCATGTCCAAGTGAAACTGAACATGCCTCATGCAATCATTTTCTGTGAATTGAACAAGCACTTGTGCTACATCTGGACCACCATTAACCTGTTGCTTTTATGTGGTGGCTTTCATTTAGAAACAATGAAATAAAAGTCTGTATCTTTATTCCATGTCATGCTGTCGCTTTTTATTCAAAGGATAATTGTAAGGAGAGAGCCATGGCCATTCATGGCCTTTGATTATCTCAATTGCTTGATCACCAACTGTCCCATTTAAGCCAGGACCTACCATGTTAGCATCATTATTTTAGATTACTAAAAATTCCTCTCTACTCTGAAAATTACAAAGAGGGGAAAAGAGAGATGTGCATCTACTGATTACACTATTAAGGGAGGCACAGAAATAAAACTCCCATCCAGTCTATATCCAAGGAAAAGATTATACCTGAAAATTAGTGAGGAGAGGGATTCCACTATCAACAGCTGTCCTCCGAATCACATAATTATCATGGACAAATTTAGTGTTGTTGTTAGGAAGGTTAATCACTAGGTCAATGCTGCCATCTCTAATCAATCTGGAAAAGTAAACAAATAAAAACTTAAAGACGACAAGCCATATTTTATAGTTAGTTTATAAAATACCAACATAAATTGCTGTCTCAGCCATTCAAGTCAATGCCATTCTGAGTTGACTGCCATCTGCCCTCCTCTATTGCTAAGTCGATGTGTAAATTACACTTATATAGGGATTATAATTTTTATTGTGTTCTTGAAGGAATTCTGGTGCAAGTCTAATGGAATGGAGATGTTTGTTTCTCTTTAAAATGCTATCTGTTCGCTCATTAAGAATTGGTAATTTGATAGATATTTACTTATTTTTTAAAAAGAGGTGATCCCTACATCATTGAATGCCCTTTCACCCCCATGCTCCCACTCCCACATTAAGTCTATTGCCTCCTAAGTAGTGCTAATTATTGTTTTACAATGCCCCAAACAAGGAGCTATTACATCCTTGGAAGCCTACTAAGGTTTGAACACAATGCCATTATTTTATTAAAGTGATAATAATTTATGTGTTGGCTTCTCAAGAACGCTAACAGATAATATATTGCATAGAATGCACAGCCATTCTGTAGACTATAATATCTTAAAATAGTCGAGAATTATCTCCCATGCACTTATGCCACATAGATCTTTAAGGGTTGATGTAATGGTATTCCTGCAGATTCACACAATCTGCTGAAATAAAATGTCTTATAAAATCTATAGTGATGACATGGTCTTAAGGCATAAAAACCTGGTCAAGGAATGACCAATTAGGTAATCCAATGGATGACATCATCATAGCACTCAACATAGGTTCCTGTATGTAGTAAGTGTTCAACAAATTGATTTATTATGCACAACCTTAGTGAAATATAGCTGGTCATCTTATACTTGATATGCATATCTATACACAATACAAGTTTGACATGAAATATAAAGTGCTGCATTACATTCTTCATGCTCTCACTTGTTTCCATCAAGGAAGCATCCTTACTAAGAAGTATTTTGAAACATGTTTCATATAACCATGTACGCATGACATTATATATTCCATAGTAATGGAGAGTGAAGCTTTACAATCATCCACAAATGTATTCATTTTTAAATTTGTTTTAAAAGACTTGCAATCAAGTAAGGTGAAATATTCATGTACTGGTTCTCAAATCCTCTAAATTATTTCAGAAAACAGTATGCCCAGTTCTTACTTTCTGATGGAAGAGAGGCTGGGATTCTGTCCGTCTTGAGATGGCCATGCCACTGGGGTGGCGGGGACATTGTTGGCGTTGAGCCAGTCTGATGTGGCTTCCGTGGCAAAGAGCTGCATTTAAAATGAAAAAATCAATTACTGTATCACAGTGATTTCTTATTTTTATAGAACATGTAAGTTACAACAGAAGAAGAAATTACTGAACGTGAGAAGTAGTATAATGCCATTGATAGAGACTTGCACTCAGAGTCCAGAGGCATGGGCACTTTAAATTTTTTTTATACGTTTGCAGTGATTTAAAAACCTTAACCTCAATTTTATTTGCTTTTGCATTTTAATAATTATACATTTAATTTGAATTTAATAATTCAATGACAATTTCTCATAAATTTAATAATTTCTCAATTATTCATGGCTAATTCCTTGTTACCAAGTCAACAAATCCCCATGGCCACAGGCCCATCATAAGCCTTGGAAATAATTTGTTTTACTCAACCAGGCTTTGTGTGGAGGTTTTCACTGCAAAGAAGTTTTGCTTGTAAATGTCACAGCTAGAATCTATAACCTCATATGAAAACAAAAAAGGAAAAACATATGGAAATGTATTGGAACTTTGTCTCAATTGTGCTTAAGCTAAACTTTCTCAGTTTTTAGCTGGCAACGTCTATTGAATTTGTGTTAATTTTGTTAAAAGTTAAAGCCAGTCTTTTTAATGATTTTACTCTAAGTTTTGAAACTACCAAGTTAGTTAAAGCTTTCATATTAAGGGGACATATTTTGGGCTATTTCTTTTCCAATATCCTGTAATATTTTCTTTTGTGGACTGATTCCATGCTGACAGAAAACAACTTAAAACTAATGAACATACCTTGAAACCTTCATTGTGTAATTGTTCAGCCACACCAAGGAATCTTGGCCGGAATGATTGCTGAAAAGGAATTTCACAAAATTCACTTTCTGGATATACATGTTCTTCATTTAGTCATATACAACATGGTATTTACTTACAACATCTTAAAAGACAATGCCACCTGCTTCCAGATGCTTTATATTCAAAAATGACACGTTTTATCCTTTTATCCTTCTATGGTGAGTATGAGTTTTAGCTATATCCCAATGTCAATGAAATTCCATCCACATTATCTTGATCTCCGCTTTTCACCTTGTTTTTAACTCCCTTTATTCTCTATTTAATCCATTTGGTCTTTGTAAGTTCAGATCCATCCCAGTTCTACAAGGACCCTTTTCCTGGTCAGGGAGAACTTAAAAGATACGTGGGTTAGGAGCCAGTACTGAGTCAGGCTAGCTGTTTTACCTATTCGACCTGCTCTTCTTCTTTTTTTTTTTTTTTTTGAGATGGGGTTGTTTGCTCTTGTCGCCCAGTCTGGAGTGCAATGGCGTGATCTGGGCTCACTGCAACCTCCGCCTCCCGGGTTCAAGCGATTCTCCTGCCTCAGACTCCCGAGTAGCGGGGATTACAGGCATCCACCACCAGACCCAGCTAATTTTGTATTTTTAGTAGACAGGGTGTTTCCATGTTGGTCAAGCTGCTCTCAAATGCCCGACCTCACGTGATCGGCCCGCCTTGGCCTCCCAAAGTGCTGGGATTACCGGCGTGAGCCACTGCGCCAGGACTCAACCTGCTCTTATTTCTGAATTCTAATTTTGTACTGCTCTTCAATAACCAGGCCATTTTCCTACTAGCTCATGCACAAGTCCCTGCAATAGTTCAATCATTGGAACTCATTTTTTCATTTACTCGGAGGCAATAAAAAGTTGTAGCTAAAGTATGAGCTCTAAAGTCAGTTAGCTGCATTTCAAATCTTGGCTTTCACCATTCACTAGTGGTGTGTGCTTCAAAATGTTAATGACTTTGGCCTTCATTTCTTCATTTCTAAAACAGTGATGATAATAGTAGTATTTCTACTTGTTGAGGCTCCACACCTTATTAAACTGTGTGACCTTGAACATCTTACTTAACAACTCTATGATGCAGTTTCCTCATCTGTTACACAGGAACAGTAACAGTTCTTACATTAGTACGAGTGTTCAATAAACTAGTTTAGAAGTGAGCACTACATAAGTGTTAGTACTATAATTTCTTACAGTTACTTGCCTATTAATAGTTCTTAATAAATATTAATATAATTAAAATAATTGTTTTTTCAGCTCCCCTAAAGGTTAGATTCCTGCCCTTACATCCGAGTTTCCAAGCATGGGTTCCTCTACCCACGATGACACTTACAACCCAAACCGACTGCCCCCTCATTTATATGCATTTCATTTCCACACAGGCTTCTCTAATGCTCCATCTCACTGTTCAGATATTTTCCTACAATCCATTGCTGTGTCCTTCCTAGGAACCCAGGTGGACCTGTCTAGTGTCCAGCCCTACCTTCCCTGGATTCCCGACCATTACCATCAGGGGTTCCCTAGTTTTGAATATACTTTCTGTGATCAAGAGCTAGTGCTCGCAAGATAGTGGTCAGAATGAAAGAAAACAACACTAGGTGACCTACCCAAAGATCAAACCCTGACCTTGACCTCATTAACATGAGTGTCTGAGTAACTGAGCTGGCATATTTAAAATCATATACTGTTACAAACATATCCATTCTTCTTTACATAGGAACATTCTTGTTGGTTTCCCTTGTAAAAAGGTTTTAAACAGATGACATGAGCTGGTTACTTCAGCAAATGTCTTGTAATCTGTTTATAAACCATATTAGCGATGGCTGGAAAAAATCAAATGATCTTATTTCAGAGTCAGAAACTAAGAACTGTGACAATAAAACACATATGATCCTTGCACAATTTTGATAATGTTTAGCCCATAACACCCTCTAATATTTACTTGCCGAGGCTTTCTGAGCACAGAGCTAAATCCTAAGAAAAGACCCCAAAGACTATGTTCAAATATAAAATTCTTCCAGATTCTGGCCCTCTCAATCCCAGAACTGCAGTTTTATAGGAGGAAACTATTGGCAAATAGAAAAGATAAATGTAACTGGGTGAATTTCAGCTGAGGCAGGCTCAGGGGTTATTCATGACTGCCTTATAGAACATGAATTGTAACCATGCCCAGGACAGTAGCTTTTCATTTCCACTTAGGGCCAAACAGAAAAAATGAGCTTAGATGTAAGAAGCTCATGGTTAGACATTAAAAAAAAAAAAAGATCAAGTGCAGTGAGCTGTGTTTGCACCACTGCACTATAGCCTGGGCGACAAAATGAGACCCTGTCTCAAAAAAAAAAAAAAAAAGTAAAAAATTAAGTAACTCTTAGTGACATCAAGATAATTGGTTAGACAGAAGAATAAGACAATTCAAGTTTGATTCTCCTCAGAAAAGTCAAAGGGCTAAATTTGATGGCATATAAAATTTTTTTCATGTTTTAAGATTCCTTGGTATATAACAAATATATATATGAAATGTCTATGTATGAAATGTCCAAAATGAACTTCTGAATGTTGTTAAATCCCCCTAATATGGAACATTACATTGTGACCTTCTGCTAAACACAGAATAGACTTCAGTAAGTACCAAATCACATTAGAAGGCTTAGCATAATGATCTCCAACACTTACTACTTGAAACATTAATCATGCACTCAACTTTTCTCAATCTTTTATACTTTCCCCTAGCAAAAATTCCCTGATAACATGTTTGACAATAATAAGTGCTAACATAACTTTTAACCAGGTTTCTAAAGTACCATTGCTCAAGTAGAGTAGTTCTCAAATTGTGGTCCCTGGGAGAGAAGCATCAGCATTACCTGGAAATTTATTAAAAATATGAAAATTTGAACCCCACCCCAGATCTACTGAATCAGGAACTCTGGGAGTGCATCCTAGCAATTTGTTGTTTTACAAACCCTCCAGGTGATTTTGATACATACTTAAGTTTAGGAAACGGGGGAATAGGGGATAGGAAGACTATCCTCCACTCATTGTGTAATATGAGGTCAAGATTGCATTAACCTTGGCTAAAATCACCATGAAAAACATTGAGGGAGGAGTACTAGAATGTAATTTTTTTCTTTGCCATTTTAAAGTAAAATAAGTCAGCAAGTCCTCTAAGACCTGCAGACACCAGGCAAAACCTCATTATGGAGCTGTTTCAGTGTTGTCCCCCAGGTGGAAAAGATAAATATCCAACATGACAGTATTGACAGTTCCCAGCCAGGGAACCACTCTACCTTCTGGTCTGGGTGTTGGCTTCCATAGGCACATTATAAACTTCTATCAAACATGTATTGAACACTTGTGACACATAAAACAGCCTCTCTACAAAAAGAAATTACAGCTGTCAGCTTGCATCTGAGTAGCCTCAGATTTAAAGGCTGATTGAAAATACCTGTGTAAGAAACCATTTGTTACTAAAGGTGAAAAGTGCAAGCTGATTTATTTTCTTGGAAATGTTTATAAAGAAGACAGTCCTTTAAAAGTGAAAAATGTATATATATTTCCTCCAATGATCATTTTCACATTTATCCAACGCCTGGCTACAGAAAAGAAAGCCAAGTTAATACTATGTGATGCCTGTGGATTCTCCGGGGACCTCGGGATTGGCAACTCTATTGGTTGTTCCTAATGATTCCATATTAAAGATAAAAGGTTATTCATGCCACTTGGAGTTGTCTTTTCAAATAAAATGCTTGCTTTGTGTTTCTGAGCGATGCTGAAGCACAGATGTCAGATTGGTGCTTGCCACTCCACAAGCATCACTGAATAGCCCAATCAGAGAGGAAAACACTGAGTGCTCTTGATCTACTCTAGAGTAAATCATTTATTGTTAAAGGGTCTTCCAGAAAACTTCAAAACAAGGCAGATTGCCTATTCACGGCAACTAAAAATAAATCCTAATGCAATGAAAGGTGGCTAGAAATATTACAGGAAAATCAAAGATGAGTTTTGTTGCCACATAAACCTCTATTATGCCTGTCTTATGTTAGAAATGCCTTGGTAGAGACACAGGGCATGTAATAGATTTACAAAAATCCTTTGACAAAATCTACATCTTGATTCTTTTATTCTAAGTCCTAGTTATAAGATTGATGTTATGAATATTTCAAACTTCCCAGGTACTTTGACCCATCGGATTTAACTTTGGAAGACCAGAAACAGAGAGTCGGTATGTGTTAAGGAGTAGGGTGGGAAATAGAAAAGAAATTTAAAAGTTAGAAAGACTGCCATATAACAAGTTCTCTTAGAACTTCATAAGATAACTCACCTTCAACTAGATGCCTTCCATTGGATTTACTATCCCTAACCCCCATTTATATATTAGCAGTCCTTTTTTTGTGCTATTTTCAGTTCTAACTTCAAATATCCAAAGTGTTTATACAAGTTCTTCTGACCAAGTGGGATCACGTTAAATAAAATGTTTTTTAAAAGTATAATGTATCCTAAAATATGGAACCCTAATTACTTTATCTGCAATTGCTATAAAGCTGCAGTAAAAAGTTGAGATTAGATTTGGCTCCATTCTAAAAAGTAGTCCAGTAAGTTTTATAGCTATTAACTCTCTATTTAGTATATTCTATCATGCTTTTTCAGTTTATTAGACTAAGCATTTTTAAAAACATCATTAATGAAAATTCTTCATATAGTAATGAAGAAACTACACATTAGCTGATCAATTTTACCATGGCTGTAAATATTTTCTTAAGTATAATTTTAAGCATTCTTTAAATACTTTTTAATATATTTTTAAATCTGTGTCCATATGCTCTCATGAACAGAAAGTTCTTCTCAACAACTCATGTAGCTGCTAGAACATTTATTTATTTAAAAGGGAAAGCATTGAAAGGTAGACTTTCAATAGACAGCACTCACTGCTTTAAGAAAACATTATTTTTTCTAATAAACCCTTTTTTCCCCTACAAAGCAAAATTCTGTCCACTAATGCCAAAATTATGCAAATACTTCAGAGGGATCAAGTTAATTTTTGCTTCACATTTCCCTGCAGCATTAGAACCAAACAAGGCACAATTTTATACAACACTGCCTTCTTAAGCTGGCATTTTAAGATGTTAGCACTATTATGATTAGATGTGAAGATGTGGACTAAGGGCATGGTCTCCTCTGAATGCCCCCAGGTCTCACATTAAACTTTAAGTCAGAACTGGAAGTTGGGCAAATATTCTCCTACTTGAGACTTAATAATACTTAATATCCATTTATAACATGATGAGTCTATCATATGGTGTGATTTGTCTCTAAACTGCCATTAAGCTTCACAATTGCAAGTCATCTTGTTAGCCTCTGCTCTAACTATTCACCATTGTCCTTCTGGTACCTTCATAAAGCAAAATCCCAAGTTACTCTTTGCAGAAACTTCTCCAAAGCCACTACCTGTATAGTCTCCCGAGTCTAATTTGCTAATATTAAGACACCCTAATGAGATGGAATCTAAAATAATCACCTACTGGCTTGAGAATACCTGGTACTGTTCTAATTATATTTTTATTGATTTTTATGTAGCCATGCAGAGTTTGAGTTTATTAAAAGCACAGCGGGGATATTATATAAGACCATTTGTTGTTTTTTTATAGGAGCCAAGAATTACTAATCTCAAATAAAAATGACCAGTTGAGAAGCCTCTAGTATTTTTTCAGGAAATTTATAAACAGGACAGTTTGTACACATTTGCAATTAGTAATAGTAATAGAAGTAGTTCCAAATAGTAATAAAAAGCATTCCAAATAGTAATAGAAGTTTCCTATCATTTTACCCTAAGATTTATATTTAACTTACATCAGTAAATTGATAATGCCTTTTTTTATTGCATAAAGATATCTATTTCACCCTACTTTGACCTAGAAGGCTTACCAATGAATATTATTTCAAGAACTTCCACAGTATACTATGAAATAAGCTGACTGTATTAGGTCCAGTAAGTCACTACCCTTCAAAAATTTTCAATCTGGAGTGTTGAGAAATTTTCTTAAATAACGTCCATGTATTCAACTTCGAATCCTTGGCATTTGGTAGTGATTGAAATGTGAAGGACTGAATGAATGAAAGGAAGGAAGGGGAGATGGTCAGGAGAGAACAGATATGATTTCAGTTTGAGAAATGTTGGATTTGAGATATTCAAGTGGAGGTATGCAGCAGATTGTTGGAAATATGGGATGGCTCAGGATGTAAATTTACAGGTGGTAGTTATAGATAGAAGAGTAGGTACTATAGACGTGGATGAGTTGGCAAGGGGGGAAAATCAAGAGACAGAGAAATATCAAGAGAAACAAACAGAGGAAGTGAGACCCAACCTCATTATAATGCCTATGTTCAGGAACTAAGGATGAAGAGCTAAGAGTAAAACATATAGAAAAGACAAAACCAAAGAATAAGGGATTCATTTTTTAAGGTACCCTGCATCCCATTTAGAACAAATATCCCTTCGCTAGAAACATTTTCTTTCTGTCTGTATTTTATTTTTGCACGAACTGATGCAACAGAAGGCAAAATCAAGAAGCAAATAGAGAAAAAATGTCCCTTCCTCCTGTAAGTTGCCATAAATGGAAACATATAACAAATCTCCCTTCTTCTATACCACAATTAACATTCTACCCTGCTCCTCCCACTTACCGTGTATGACCATGGGCAAGCACACAGCCACAAACCACTTACCTGGATGCCAATCAGGATGCCTTTCTGGGGTATCTTAAATCCTGTGGAAAGCATTGCCTTTAGGAAGGCTGTATGAATACCTTCACCAAAGCAGGCCACCTGTTTAGAGTAAATAAAAAATTAAAATAGAGGATGCAAAGAATAGTCAACCCCTTCTACCAAAAATTAAAATACACACACACACACACACACACATGCACAAATGGAAAGTACTTTACTCATAGATGCTTTCTGTAGATTTTATTAATATTGCCCAAAGACCATGCAATCTGAATCCAGGGATTAAAAGGCTGGCCATGGCAGATGTATCTTATGTTTTTAATTAAGCATAATGAATGAATAAGCAATTCTTTCTCTATCCAACAACACTCAATGGAGCAACATAACTGGATTCTACTGTGAGTTATTTGGATACAAATCACAGCTTCTGGTCCATAATGTGGTAAGCTTCCGAATGTTAATATGACTTACTGTTTAAATAACAGTATGTGTCATATATACTATGCAGCCGTGCATGAATTTACTGGTCAGTAGCTGAAATGCGTAACTGCTGAATTGGTTTGGAGTCATTTCATAGAGCTTATGAGACAGCCTTCTGAGAAATTTAATAACTCCATGAAAACCTCAAAGGAACCTGTTTTTTTTAAAAAAAACATTTTTATAAAATGAACCAAAATATCCTGCTACTAGTCCTGAATACCACAGTCATATGGGGAAAAAACAGTTCCAAACAAACTAATATATATAGTAATGTTAGAGTATACAGAAGTTTCATTTAGGTTTATGGTAATTGTGCTACAATATAACTACAAGTCAAATAGCCAATGTAATTATAGAACAAGTGGTATATTTGAACCTGATAGGAGTCAATTCTGCCATGTATATCAGCATTTGGCAAAGGTACGGAACTACCATTAGAGTAAATACCACTGATGGCTAAATTCATTTCTTAAGCAAATTACCATTTCTGTGCAAGAAAAGTTCTTATGACTATAACCTTCAGTCAGTCACCAGTACGTGCAACTGCCGCTTTTCTCTCCACAGTGAACATTTTACTCAGTCAAGTACTGGGCAACTAACTTAAATAAGGTCAACCTAAGTTAATGAGTCTCAAATTCTACTGAAAAGAATTGGGTAATCCCATCATAAGTGCAGATGCTACCACACAGACAAAGTTTTAAAAATTGTCTACAGAACCATAGAAAGTATTTAAATGTGCCATTAAAGATCAGGACTAACATCCCCACTTTACCACTAGGAACATAAAATGTCCCTTACTTATATCAGTAGCTAGATGTTTAATCCTACAGCAAGCCATTTGGACACTGAAAATGTCTCTTTGAAGCATAATTGAGATTTTACTAAGCTAGAATTCTGATTTTAGTAATAAAACAGACCTCGTAATATTTTACTTTATGACACTTGGAAATATGACCCTTTCAAACAATGGAAGAATTCTCTTTATACTTGAGAAACACATATAACAAAGGGGAGCTGAATTTCTTGTTCTTTTCCTATTTTTATATTTCAATAACTCCCATAACGTATGTGTGGATGCAGAATGAACATAAGCACTGAAAACAAATTTGCCATGCTAAAGAAAACAGCATGGGCCGGGCGTGGTGGCTCATATCTGTCGCGGGTGGATCACCTTAGGTCGGGAGTTTGAGACCAGCCTGACCCACACGGAGAAACCTTGTCTCTACTAAAAATACAAAATTAGCCAGGCATAGTGGCACATGTCTGTAATCCCAGCTACTCGGGAGGCGAGGCACGAGAATCGCTTGAACCCAGGAGGCAGAGGTGGCCGTGAGCCGAGATCGTGCCACTGCACTCCAGCCTGGGCAACAAGAGCGAAACTCCGTTTCAAAAAAAAGGGAAGAAAGAAAACAGTATTGGGGAAAATACATCTCTCTCTCTGATCTGAACCCTGGGCCAGCTAAATCAGCCTTACTAGTAGTAGTGACCATGGGATCAAGAAGAACCTGAAGACTGTCTCCTGAAACCGACTGGAGATGTAGCATTCATAGCACCTTCATTTAAAAGTAAGGTTTTTTTGCCCTTAAATTAAAAGAAGCAACAAAGAGACAAATAGTCCCCTTTCTAAGAGTCGAAATACAAACAGGACAGCCATTTATTCCTGACTGCCTGCCTTCTTGTTTCACTTGGTTTCTCACCACAAATCTTGCTTGTAACCAGGCAACCATATAAAACATCACGTACTTTGTTGTAATTAAGTATTTTCTCCTTTTAGGTTTTCCTTAATACCAAGAGGAAACAATGATTGCTCCCAGTCTGCTATTGCCACTCGGATGTGCACTGATGAGAATCTGAAGGTTGTATCTAGTAAATCTGTCAAGGGCTAGGTGATTCACAAAATGTCCTGACACTGACATGGAGAGAACTTTCTAGAATCTGACAGCTCTTTATAAGAAACACATTTCACAATCCTAAAGAAACCTTCAGCTGACACAGCCTCAACACAAGTGAAGAGGGACATCCAGTGGCCAATTCCATTATATGGTTTTTAGATAATCCCCAGGAGGTTAAAAGTAGTCCTGAAATTTTGTATGTATCTGCAGATTCCACAATGTTTAGGTCTCTGATCTTTATAATGTTGTCATTCTCCATATTACTAGTAAAAATCAAATGATCTAATTTCATGGCAGCGAGGCAGGGAATGAGGTGCTGTTACAGAGAGACCTGAGAACCTTTAAATAAAAAGACATAGAAGATACTTACTTGGATGTATAGATAAATACTTGGAAGATGTTCTCATGTGAAAATGAATTAGGAACACGTGTATTATATTCCCATGTTAAAATATAAATAAGAATTTAGACCCTATTCCAAATAGAAGTAAAATATTTTTCAAATTCAAAATTCATAAGCCCTTTGAGTCTTACTCTGATGGCAGAAGTTTTTATTCCCTTTATTTTACTGTATTCAAATCGTAAAACCTTAGATTTCAAAGTAGATTTAATGAACGCTTCCATGGATTATTAACTAGTTACCTCTCCAGTGGAAGCCATCTCACATCTCAGAATGGGGTCAGCATCCCTCAACCGGGGCCAGGAAAACATGGGAGCCTGTCGGAAAAAAAACAGGGAGAAAAATTATGTGAGGGAAAAGTAGAAAATGAGTAAGAGAGGATAAATATATTTAGCGAATCATCTCTGACAGGGTTCACTTAGGCTACAGTAGACATGTAAAAAATCTCTTGGGTCCAAGCATCTGACTTGAAAAATAGCTTTAAAACTCCATTCCAAGAATTTCTTGAGCTCTTGGCCAAAACTTTAGGTTAAATAATCACAAATTAATTCTGTAAATAGGGCCCTTGAGACCAGTCGGGACCAGTGTTTCTAATCTGGCCCATGCATATTCCTATTGGAATGATTTCAAAGTCCACTGGGCATTGGTCTCTCCAGACAGAGTTCAAACACATTTTTTCTCTTTGATAGGCTTTGGAAACATTCCTCTTCTTGTTCTGATCATTTGAACTTGCAACAAGCCACCTTGCCAGAAATGGCTGTCTGTAAGCCAGCTTCTGAGACATTAAACTGTTGTTGACACCTCTTAAAAGCTTTGAAAAACATTCTGCTTGGAAACACTTTTGTGCAGAACATTCATATGAACTAGAATATAGGAGTGCCTCCTTTTCATTTATTTTGCTGATGCAATTCACGAAGAACCAAGTTCTTGTTTCTTGCTACATGTCCACTTATCTGGCACATGGAGGAATTTTATCAATTTCTCTATTTATTCTGGCACCCAGTCTAAATTATGATGGGAATTCTAGCTCAGGAGTCATTTCACTGGATCATCTTGGTCAAGTTACATATTTCTGCACTTCAGCTTCCCTATTTCCCCATCTGTTGATACCCACTAGCCTCACTAGGCTATTAAGATTGACAATGAATAAGTAATTTGAAAAAACTTAAGATTTATATACAATGCTAACTAGGGAATGAGTAAGCTGGAAGACACAGTGCATTTAAAAAATGCATATCTACCTGTAGTCCCAGGACTTTGGGAGGCCGAGGCAGGTTGATCACTAGAGGTCAGGAGTTTAAGACCAGCCTTGCCAAAATGGCAAAACCCCATCTCTACTAAAAATATAAAAATTAGCTGGTTGTGGTGGCATGTGCCTGTAATCCCAGTTACTTGGGGGGCTGAGGAGGGAAAATCACTTGAACCTGGAAGGTGGAGGTTGCAGTGAGCTGAGATCATGGCACTGCACTCCAGCCAGGGTGACACAGTGAGACTCCATCTCAAAACAAAACAAAACAAAAAAAATGCATATCTATCCATCAATATTAATTTTAGTTAAAAATTCATTTATCAATTTACTAAAAGAAATAAGCATACTCCTATAACTTGGAATAAAGAAACATGAACTTAAAATCCACATGTAGAATCTCCAGTGGAAAAAAATTTTTTCTCTATTTTTCTACTAAAAGATTTAACGATATATTTGTGTCATAGTCTCCAGAAATAAAATGCCACCCCTCCTCCCAACATAAAAAGTCACATTCCATCTCAATGCACTATAAAATTCAAGGCATCCTACATTATCAGCTTAAGCAAGATTAATACAGATTTTTAAATTCACAGCTTCAACTTAAAGTTCCCATCATAAAAATCAAAAGTCCGGCCGGGCGTGGTGGCTCAAGCCTGTAAACCCAGCACTTTGGGAGGCCGAGACGGGCGGATCACGAGGTCAGGAGATCGAGACCATCCTGGCTAACACGGTGAAACCCCGTCTCTACTAAAAACTACAAAAAACTAGCCGGGCCAGGTGGTGGCGCCTGTAGTCCCAGCTACCCGGGAGGCTGAGGCAGGAGAATGGCATGAACCCGGGAGGCGGAGCTTGCAGTGAGCTGAGATCCGGCCACAGTACTCCAGCCTGGGTGACAGAGTGAGACTCCGTCTCAAAAAAAAAAAAAAAAAAATCAAAAGTCCAAGGCTGAGCTGTAACACAATTATGGCTGAGGTCACTAGTACATATAGGAACAGAAACCGTTTGAAAACATCAGAAATTTGTCAATTTTACATAAACATATCAATATTAATGTTACATAAATATTAATATCATTGTGCTCTTCATCTACGTAATTCAAATACATTTATGTATCACCAATCCTTATTCCTGTCCAGCCAAGTAGTTAAAGGTCATAGTTCTGTGCACAATCATAATGATGGAGCTAGAAGATCACAATGGCATTATTAAGGTATAACTTAAAATATATGTACGTATTGGAAATTTGTGAACAAACTTTAAATTTTCCTGGTTACTCTTTATAAAGGTGTCATCAATTTCAACAACCTGACAGCACCATATACAGCAACAGCTGTCTCAATTTTTCAAATGGAAAAATCATGCCACTGAAGAAAATATGTACTAAGCAAAGGTGGTCAATGTGGTAGGAATTTAGCCAACTCCCACAGGGTAACCCTCTTTACAAAAGTCATGTAAGACTGGGCACAATTCAAGCTTTATCCTAACAAAGTATGTCCTGGATTTCTATTTACCAGCTAAACTAGCACCATCATGTGTCAGCTGCATAAAAAGCTGATAATTCACTCAGTTACTTGGTTTGGAAGTTATGCAATTCTAGATGGTTTTTAAAAAATTTTTGAAATGTACAATAGTTCACATAAAGTTGCCTATGGTACAACTGCAGTACATTATTGAAAGGAAACATAAGTCTCTAATCCAACCCTTTGGTTAGAAGGTTTTAAAAGTAACAAGATTTTTGATGACAAATTGTTCCTTTAATTTCACTAGAACTCATAAAATGACTAACATTTTTGAAAATGTTACCTTAATTGCAACATAGTCAGCAGGAATTATGGGATGGTCCAATGTTGGAAGAGGTTTCTCATCAACATTCTCTCCAATCATCACCTTGGTGGCCACATCAATGAAGTCAACCCCGAGAGTCTTGGAAACAAAGGGGAAGGACCGAGAAGCTCTCAAGTTACACTCAATCACCTGAAGAGATAAAATTCAAAATGAGAAAGAGGACATTGAGAGCCAGTAAGAACAATATTAATATTCTCTCTACCACTGGTTTCCAGCTGTTATTAACTGGGGACCAGCTCTTGTTTTGCTAATCTTATCTCTTTTATCCTCACTGCTTGGATTTTTCCTGATACTTTCAGTCAGTATCTCTGAACTCTGACTTCTTTCATGCCTTTTTCCAAATTGCATTCCCATGCACTGCTGATGGGTTTAGTTTAATGCAGAGCTCAAATAATGCCATACCCCTCCTGACAACCTTTGCTGGATGTCCACTGGCATCAGATTAAAGTCTAATCCCTGAAGGGCTTCTGTCCTCTTGCTTCAATGGACCTCACTATCTTTATCTTATACTACTCTCCTGGACTCAATCTTACTTTCCCAGTTCACTCCTTTTACTGAGTAAAATCATCTGATTCAACTGAACTATTTACTGTCTCCAAATATGCTCTTTTTTCACCTTTACAGATGATGTTCTATCTATACGTAATAATCTCTCTACCATCCTTGTCAAAATTCCAACCATTTTGCAAGATCCAGTTCACAATGCAAAATCTACCCTGAAGTCTTTTATGATCTACCCCTAACCAAGCATAGGATGCTCAAATACATGTTCGTGCACACACACACTGGTGAATATGCCCTCTCTGCTCTACAAGTCCAATACCATTTTATTTGTACATCCCCTCTAGCAACTGTGAAACTGTACTTTATAGTTTTCTACAAATTAATCTTCTTCCAAACCTTCACTAAATTACAGGATTTTTGAGAGCAGAGGCTTGCCTATACATTTTTGCAGCCACCATCTGGCTGCGAGTAAGAGGTAAATCAATGTTGGTTACTACTATGGTTTGGATACGGTTGGTCCCCATCAAAACTCGTGTTGAAATTTGGTCCCCAATGTGGCTGTGATGGAAACTGGAGCCTAGTGGGAGGTTTCTGGGTCACAGGGGTGGATTTTTCATGAATAAATAAATGCTCTCCTGTTGGGGTGAGTTCTCAGTCTGGCAGGAATAAATTAATTCTGGTAACAGTGGGCTGTTAAAAAGTCCGGTTTCTTCAGTTTCTCTCCCTCACTTTCTCTCTCACCATCTGATTTCCCTTTCCACTCCCTTTCCACTCTTCACCATGAATGGAAGCAGCCTGAGACCCTTACCAGATGCAGCTTTGCAATCTTAGACTTTCTAGCCACCAGAATCATAAACCAAGTTCTCTGTAAGTTATACCCAGACTCAGGTATTCTGTTATAGCAACACAAAACAGACTAAGGCAGTTAGTGATTAGCTAAACTAAGTAGACTAAATTAATTAGGACTAATCTAGTTCATTTGTCTTTCTTTTTTTTTTTTTTTTGCAAATGGTATCGTCTCTGGGTAAGGAGTAAAGGAGAATTTCAGTACATGTAATTTCTGACTACTCTACACATTCAGTTCATTTATGATAGTCTGTCTCACTGTATCCATCTATACTATACTGTAGGTGCCATACAGTGACCTTCCCAATGGATCAGTGTGCTTTACAAAGCTGTAACTGACTTATCAGTGCCACCAAGAGCCTGGGCCTTCAAATAAGGTAGACGTTCTATGCTATGCATCATTCCACAGTAAGACACAAACAGATCCTGGGGTCTCAGTTGCTCTTTGTCTGGTGTTCACAGAGAAGATTACCAGAGAGATGCAAACCAACATGAGTGACATAGCGGTGGTGTCCTCTCAGGCACCTTGGCATTTCTTACCAAGACATCATTTCCTTTGACAAGAAATTGGACGTTGAACGGACCAGAGATGGCAAAAGCCTTTGCAATCTTCCGGGTAGCATCCTTCACCTAAATTAAAAAGGATAATCATATAGTGTGCTAAAGAGCATATCTTAGTTTTCGAAAACTTTCTAAAAGGCACAGTACCTTAAATTTGGATGTCTTTAATTTCTCTTTACAGAGAGCTATATATCTACATTAATAATTATAATGGAGGGCACTATTAGGCTTCTATTAACAAAATAATATGCAATAAATACACACCAAATAATAGGAACAAAAAGAACAAATAATTTTACACGATGATCTCTCTGCCAAATTCCCCCATCTGCCTACAATTATATAACCTGGTTTTACATTGAGGGTTAAATGAAATCCTTCCAGTCTCATTGCTTTAGCACCAGAAACTGCAGTCCAACCTCTGTATCAATGGAATGACCCACCTGCTGGGAGGTACAGGCCCTGGAATTACATGGTACTGCAAAGAGACCAGAGAGATTTCTTTTATGTTGCTTTTCTGTTGCCCTGGACTCCACAAGGTTAGATATTATGTTCGGAAGGAAACAGTGTTTCCCTGCAGGGAGGCCCTGCATGTCACCTGCAGGAATCCCTGTATTCAACAAGAGCCAGAATGTCCCCATGCCAAGAGAGGGTATTGATTACAAAAAGCAAGAGTTCCTCTCTCATTATGCTCACAAGAGTGGTTCAGCAATGTAATTGGGTATAAAAGGAAGTAGAGTCTACGACACATTGAGCTCTGAGAGATTTCGAAAATCCTGAGTTCTGAGGATCATTTATCCTGACATGAGAAACTGCCGTACATTTGAGATCCAAGGACTTCTTTTCTTTCATGCTTCTGCTATTACAAAGTATCCTGCTACCTCTACCTTCTAGAATAAAGACCTTCAGAATCCAGCCCAATGTACAACCAGAGAGACGGGTCTGCCTGGATTCTGATGGGAGGGTCACTGCAAAAGCTCACTAAAAGGAGCTGAGCCTGATCTAATATACCTAAAGACTAATGGGACCGCCTCAAAGGTTATTTAAGATGATAGGCTCTAAATGTACACCTAGCAGTGCATATTGAGAACTAAGGCAGAGTCATTATTTTTGAGACATTCTTTATAAGACTGGCTCTCAAAGAGAGCTCAAATGAGATATCAGAAAGTGCTGTTTGGAGGTGAAATCAAGGGTGAGGAGGGAAAACATAGATTCCAGAAAGTTCTCAAGTGACTGGTCCACACCTGTTTCCCCACTCCTAACTGAGAAGCATTGCTTCAGATGCTGCTCACCTGTGTGTGGCCCTGAAACATTAGAATCGCCGGGAGCAGCAGTTCTCTATGATCCCCAGACTAGCAGCGATAGCGTCACCTTAGGACTTGTGAAAAACGCAAATTCTGGGGCCTGATCCAGAAATATGAAATCAGAAACTGGGGGATGGAGTCCAGCAATGTGTTTAACAAGTTCTCCAGGTGTCTGTGACGCACATTCAAGTTTGACAACACTTGTACTCGCATACAACCAAAGGGGCTCAAACGGACAGTGAAGAAAATTGTTATCTTTAGAATACCCAGGTGACTCAGAGCAAGGAAGTTAGCCTCATCATTAAATTTAACCTGAAGCATATCTTACATTGCTATCTAGCTTTAAAAAAAAAAATTAGGTGTTTTTTTTTCCCTCATTGTTGCCTTTTCCCTTCCACTTTTATTTATAAATGACCTTTTCAATGGCCCCTTGGCTGATGGTTTGTGTGGGTAGCATCAGAGTGGCATCTCCCGAGTGGACACCTGCATCTTCAACATGTTCGGAGATGGCATGAGAGATAACCTGGCCAAAAAAAAGAAAAGTATTTTAGAAAGAGTTTTCAGGTACCTCCTTCAAGAATGCTACTCCCTCATCCTCTCCTTTGGTCCTAACAGATGCACTGAGCATGGACCATTTCCCTTGCTGCATTCTTGATGAGAGCAGTAGAAAGTGCTGCCTCCGTGTGCAGTAACAGATTGCCTCTAGAGGCAGCTAAGAGTAGCTGAGAGCCTACCTCCCTCATCCACTGATTAGCATTGGTATAAGTAATAGGAAAAGAGTAAAACTAAACAAATTCATATTGACATTTAAGAATGGGATAGGAAACTAAAGCATTGGAAAAGCACTGAAAATATCTTCATCTTTTAGGCACTGGGAAAGAAAAGAAGATGGGAGAGCTCAATATCTATCTAGGTAAATGGCACAACTTAGGTGGACCAAAAATAAGTCTCAAAGATCTGATCAAGAGATCATTAAATGGAAGTTTGAAAGAGGAAGGAGTCAAAAGGAAAATATTTTAGTCCTTTTTTAGAAGTAAGGAAACAAAAGCAATGTAATAATAAATAACCCAGGTTCATGTGACTGGTATGTGACTGAGTTAGGATTTTGAATCTTATCTGTCAGATTCCAAAGTCTATGGTCTCAATCACTATAACCCATATGTTAATAATATGTGTGTCCTTGGGAAATGGTGAAGCTGAGAATAAGGGAGAATAATTGGGTGGGTATAAAAGACTTAAGCAAATCTCTTATGTCATTTATTTATCAGATTTATAAACATCTTAAAACAGAGTGACATTTGAGTTTCCATCCTTCTGTTCTGTGACCTGGGCAAAGTGCTTTACTTGCTTAGCCTTGGTTTATGATAAGATAGGAATAACCTGCTCATAGCATGTTGGTAAGGATAAAAGAGACCACATATAAGTAAGAGCTCATTTTTTACAAGAGCTTATTTATAAAATAATAAGAGCTCATTTTTGGTGAAGTGTCTAGAAAAGGGGAGGCATTCACCCCACCGAGCTCAGCAACAATCATAATATACCTGCAGTTCTATGTCCATTTCTTAGCATGGCAATTTAAAAACTATGTGAATAACCTGGAACATTTCCAAAACAGGGAGTACAGGACGATGTGCAATAGTTGATATCTGAGAAAACCTTAGGGAAAGCACGTATCCTGGCAACCTAGAGCCAAATAAAGACAACAGACCAGCCTTATTTTACTAGCACAGTATTTGAAAAAGTACAAATGTCTCCAGGCCAGTCTTACATTCTCCACTTCCATATATAGGTATCACATTCCTCTTATTTTATATCTCAACCTTCAAATACTTAAGATGTTGAAAAGGAAAGAGATAAAGTTTTTGCTCTGAAACTCAGAAAATCAGGGATAAGAGTCCCAAGGAAACAGGACTTAGTTCAAGATAAAGAATACCTGAGATGTCAAAAAAAAAAAGTGACCACAATATGTAATCCTACAATGTGTTGCGCTTTGTATCACCAAAGTGCTTAAAAGAAAACATATGACCACCTTCCAGGGATGCTGTAAAGAAAATTTCAGACTTGGAGGGTGGAGGGCTGGAATAAATTCTCTCTAAGGGTGTTTCAACTCAAGATTATGTGATTCTGTTGTAAGTACATACCAATACCATTTTTATTAACAAGATCTACTCTGAACTGCTAATCTGGAAGGAAAAGAAGAAAAGATTTAACATCTTCAGTAGTGTTTTGAAGTATTTGCAAAGCAAAAGATGAACACTAACTTCGTATTTTTCCTTAAAGCAAGTAAAATGGCATAGACTCCCTACAACAAAACTTACTACATTTTAAGAGAAGTCACAAATGCATTATTAATACAACCATAAAACTAAAGTAAAACATTCTTCATATTTTAATTTCTCCTTGAAGTTGGAGGTATTCATTGTATTAGAAATACAAGATGTGATATGGTAAGCCAATTTCATATTATTATCCTTATCCACTTTGTTTGACTTTGCCTTTATTAACCCAATAAAAAGGGAGGAGGGTGGGAAATGAAGAAAGAAGAAAAACCAGGATTCAATTGAGAACTTCAGAAAGAAAAGTATTAGATGTTTTCATAATATCCATTGAAACATAAAAGGAAAGCCACCGACAAAAGAAAATGAGAGAGAAAATGTATTCAAAAGGAATGATGAGTACAGGATGATAATTACTTTTGAATATCATCAGAGAAATTCTAACAGTATGAAACATAGGAAATATTATACCCATGACACCTCAACTGAATTGTCAGAGAATTTGATTTTTTTAACAGCTTCTCCACTATTACTGGAGACCTATTTTATAGATATCATGAATTCTAACCTGTCAATATTTCAAGACTGTTAAAGAAAAAAAAAAATGATCAGAAGGCAGGAATGAAGGAGATGAGAATAAAGCACTTACCCTTCCATCTTTGCCAACAGCATCCATTTCTACTTCTCGGGCCCCTTCAATAAATTTCGTCAGCACCACTGGGTGCTCCTGTCACAAAGGAAAACAGAGGAGCAGAACATTTAGCTAACAATATGTATATAGTGTCAATAAACCACGTACCTTAAGTATTACAAGTATCAGGGCAATACTTGCAAAACACTCAAGGTTGAACATACTACATAAACTCATTACCTAATCTGTCCTGTTAGAATAAGGTTGTTCTCTGCTTACAGTGAGGCAGAGGGTCTTTCTCTGACTTTGAGTGCTCAGCAAACTGATCATGAATCCTCAAGTATAGGCATCCAGGCCAGTTAGAGAAAAGAGGGGACTAAGGAGGAAGCAGAATATGGCTTCTTTCTCTGCTACCAAAATCATGAATATTTCTCTACTTTATTATTATATAGTATTATTGGTTCAGAATATTTATTTCTTTCTACCCTTATCTTTTCTAAGCACTACAACTCCCTAAATCATATCTCTCTTTGAGAATTGTGGGAGAACTCAGAATGAGAGTTTTCTTTTGGTCTTATTGGGCCAAAGATGAAATCCTTTACCTCGAGTTGATTTGTCTTATGCCACTTCTAGAGTATGACATTTGGAACTGTAAAACCAAGTATTTTTATTTATTAATCTTAAAACCGCCTTCCTTCCTTGGCTGTTTCAGACCCTTCTCATCTTGAAGTACTTCCCACACTCAGTTCCTCCATGTCAGGGTTGGGATGCCCTCCACAACCTAACCCGCACTTGCTTTTCTCCAGACTAAATGAAGAGGTTGAGGGAAGATTTCCAGGGTTTAGATATCTTCTCCTCTGTGCCATAGGCTAAAACAACCTGGGCCACTGTCTTCTTACCAGGCCCTGTATTCATTTGCTTCCATGAGTCTCTTCCGTACATGCATTCTACCTTTTCTCCTCCGCTTCATCTTTCAAATCTCAACTCACCCTTCAAGGCCTAGGTTATATGCCATCTCCTCTCTGAATCCTTCTCTGAATATCCCTTTTTCCTCTGAACACAAACCCCTTCTGACCACTATCATGAAATACAGCATTATACAAGGCTGGCCTTCTGAAAAAAACACTTTCTTCCTTTGGTCTCTGTAAACTACATTTTCAGGCTTCTTTCTTCAGCTCATTCGTGGTTCTTTCTTCTCCTCTCTACCTTAAATGCCAGTATTCCTCTGGTGTCTGTCTTAGCTGTTCCTTTTCTTCTATACTCTCTCCCTCAGTGATTGCTTTCATTCTCTAATCTTCAATTAAAATGATATGCTATTTATTTCAAAATCTATATTTACTTCTCTATCTCTAGCCATGATCTTGATACTCAATTCGAAACCTATTATAATAACGCTTGCCTTTAAATCATCTCCACTTGGATTCCTCACAGGCAGTTCATATTCAAAAGGTTAAAAAATAAATATATAATTCCTCCCTCTAGACTTTTCTCCTTCCTCAGTGTTCCCTATCTCAATAAATGGCATCACTGTCTACCCAGTTATTCAAGGCAGAAGACTCAGGAGTTATCCTTTATCCTCTTTCACCCTCTACCTCCATTCATTCACTGATTCTTTTCAATGCATATTCTTATCATTTCTCTCCATCTTTAGTGTCATTACTCTAATCCCAGGCACTGTCATCTCTACCCTGAGCTATACCAACAACTCACTCATCTCTTTCCATGAATTTGGTCTTCCCCATAATTCACTCTGTGTACTACAGCACACTAATCTTTTTAAAATAAAAAATATGACTAAAATTCAAACTCATTATAATGACCAACAAAGTCTACTTTATCTGGTCCCTGACTACTTCTGCACCATCATTAATAATCAGCATCACGTTTGATGTCCTAGCCATATAAAGAATGCTTTATCAGTTTTGAGAAACTCCCTACTGTTTCTCACCTTCAGGCCTTCAAACATGCTGTTCCTTTCTTCCTCCTACTCCCACAATGTAAGCCATTTGCCCAGTTAATTCTGAATCAACCATTAGGTATCAATTAAAAGTCCCTTCCTCAGGGACTAGAGCCCAAGACTTTCACACTCTCCCTCAACATCCTGTATTTTTTCTATTGCAGTGTTCATTGCTCATCATATTTAATTGTAATTATTTGAAGTCTGTTGAGCCTAGCAAAAAGAAGTCCTATGTGACAGTAGAGAGCGTATCTTTCTTTACATGAGTACAATTCCTGATACTGAGATCAATGCCACCATATAACAGGTGTTATAAATAAATGAATGCATACATAGATTAGTGATTGATTGGGGCTGGTTTTACTCTACAGTCATTGAATTTAGTATCCCAGATGCTGCTGTAGTTTGACAGGGAACATTGAACTATAAAATATTCAATCACAACATCTCTATTATTAAACTTTGGTCCCCTGTGGATTCTATCCATATGCTAATGGAAAAATACTTTAAAAATATTGTACTGAGATCCTATGAGGAGTGTTCGAGGCAGACAAGACGGGACACCTGCCTCATCACTCATGTGAGACCAGTTGAGTACAGTAGTCAGTCCCTGAAAAGGGCCACATGGCAGGACCCCTGTCCAGGAATAAAATAGAGGAGAAGACAATTGATGTCTCACCCATTAATGAAAACTGGCCCATTGGAAAGATTCCCTTCTCAGCAATCTGATTTGCACACAAACATGAACTCAAAATCTACCTGGTTTTCCTTTTTTACACTCTGTGCCTTTCCTCACTCTTTATTCTTATCTACTCTCTTACCACCCAAACATCCTTGGGAGCAGCTATCATACACAGAAGAGGGATCCAGCGTCATGTGTACAGAAACAGTCCATGCACTTTATTCCTCTTTGAAGTGCTCCTGATTTCACTCTTCCTCCCTCCAAATTCCACTTGCCTAACATCAAACTCTTCTCTATGAATTGCTTCCCCCCTTTAAAAAAAGAAAAGCCCCAACAAGCTTTTGAAAGCTTTTAAAAGGAAAACATTACTTTTATCCTCTACAATACAAGATCAATAACCCCACTGGGTAAATCTTAAATGGATCATGCTGAGGTAACACTGAAGGAGAAAGTAAAGGCTGGGGGGAAGTGGAGGAAGGCGGTTGAGTTGCCACAAAATAAGAAATGTTTGTATTAACTCACAAGTTGAATGTGCCAACATGAAAAAACAAAAAATAGTCGAGTGAGGGACTATTAAAGTTGCATGTTTGACTAAGGCAAAGTTCCCTGATGTGAAAATTAAAAATCAGGAAAGCTTTCACTTGTTAATGGTAAGCAGGGTTGAGCAGCCCTTGAGACTGGGAATTCCAGAAATACGCTGACCAGCATCTAATTCATGAGAAGAACAAAAATCACTGTCCTTTTAGACTCCTGGAGTCTAAAATCTGTTTTGATAAAATATGCACAGGTATTCCTCTTTTTCCACCAACTTTAGAAAAGAAAACATACAAAGTAAGGTTGCATTTAAGAGACAAAAGTCACTACAAAGAAATTGGACACTACCTGAGAAACTCTAGTGGCCTCTTCTAGGAATTTTTTCATCTCATCCTCAGAGAATACCACATTCATAGCAGACCCACTGGAAAAGGAGGGGGAAAAAAAAGCAGGTCAGGTTTATGCTAATACTAGACTTAACTGGTTCTCAAAACAGTTCCAGACAACTTTTAGGTCCATTCCGGGCAGTATAACAAGGTGCCTCTTGCTAAATTGAGACTTTTCTCCATTTAATCACCAGGACAATCAACCAAAGTATAAAACTGACAAAGTCAAGGATAGAAGAAGGTAAAGTGCTGGGGAGGGGGCGGGGGTCGGTAAACCTGTATTAATTCCCAAAGGGAATCCTGGTAGCTCCAGTAATTATACTTCTCCAAGGTTTGCCCTTTCTGATGTACTCTATTAACATTCTGCTGGTTCCAGGTAATTCTTTTTTTTTGAGGCGGAGTCTCGCTCTGTCCCCAGGCTGGAGTGCAGTGGCCGGATCTCAGCTCACTGCAAGCTCCGCCTCCCGGGTTTACGCCATGCTGGCACTACAGGCGCCCGCCACCTCGCCCAGCTAGTTTTCTGTATTTTTTAGTAGAGACGGGGTTTCACCGTGTTAGCCAGGATGGTCTCGATCTCCTGACCTCGTGATCCGCCCGTCTCGGCCTCCACAAAGTGCTGGGATTACAGGCTTGAGCCACCGCGCCTGGCCGGTTCCAGGTAATTCTTAAGCCTTAGCAGGATTCAGCCCAGAACCTGATTTCCCCAACCTGTTTCTTCAGAGTTCATTATCAACAGCTGATCTTAGCCCACTGCTCTGTTGTCAAAGCAGGTTGTGCTACTCCCTCAACCAGATTGCAGATGAATCAATTTTTAAAGTAATATTTGCTAACATAATGTACAGTATCTGAATAAAATCTTTTCAACTATATCCTTTCTTTTTAAATACTTGAGAAAAAATGCTATCTGAAATCAATTTACTCTGAATTTCAACATTTTCAAAATGGCTTGGGAGGGGAGGAGAGGAGGAGTAACAGAAAGCAAAAAAATAAAAAAGAAAAAGAAAAATATTACTTTGCTTTCAAACAGAAGCCTTTACCTCCTTTACACTACTACAAATTTCTCTTTAAAGTTAAAATATATTTTTAATTGGCAAATAGTAATTGCATATATTTATGAGTTATTATGTGATGTTTTGATCTATGTTTTGACATTATCAAAAGTCAGTCAAGTTATTTATATATCCATCACCTCACCAGTTTATCATGCTATTACAAATTTCTGCCTTAAAGGGCTTTCAATTGCTTCATTTGTTTAAGAGAGGAAGGCTAGAGCAATAATGCTTATCATTCAGAGTATATGAAACTGGAACGAAAATAGAGATTGCAAAAAAGGGAAAAGAAGTGTGATAGTCAAAGCTGTTTGTTTATCCTTCCTTAAATGTGTGCATGTTTAAATTAATTTACATTAGCTCTTCAAAGAGGTAGTATTATTAAACTACGGTTTACACATAATGATATTTAAATAACAAGATTTCCACCTCATTTGAAATTTTCCATTTTCATCATTTTAAAGGAACCCACATCAAATTCCATTTACACTTTCAAATTGTGCAGAGCAAATTGTGTTTCTTTTATTATCCCCTGTTTAGTGAAGTCATTCCTTACATGTGGTAACATCTGAAGAAAGTAAGTGATAATTCACAACTTCTCCTTTCATGATAAAACTTTGTTTTAAAGTTTAACATAAAAGATCCTGACTGTCCCTGTTCCTCACCATTACAATTTGTCTATCAAACACTCTTATCTCAAAAACTTAAAATTTTAAAACAAAGGCACTATCAGAAGGTGCTGACAGTAGTCAAAGATAAGCTGTCATTCCTGGATATCAGAAAACATGCTGGTGAGAGATACCTCAATTTGTATGTGTCTTTTTTTGATTGTCCTGTTCTCTAATATAAAGCTACCCTCTCTGGTGAGGAGATGCCTTCCACTACACTTCTAGATGAAGAACTGTAGTCTCTTCCTAGGGCCACTCCCTGAAGGGAAAGCATTAAACCAGAAAACCACATATTGGTCCTTCAACTGGCTGTGATGGTTTGGAAATTGTCAATGGATTTATAAATTACTACATATAGAACCCTAGTGTTATTAACATACAGCATGCATTTCTGTATCTCCCAATTTTTGAATCATTGTTTTGAAAAACAATATACAGTGTTACCTCAAAACATAGGAAGGCCTCAACAAGCAGGGGTAGTCCACAGACTTTGCAAATTCCAGTGCTTCATTCTAATTAATAGAAGCAACAACAAAAATGTATGAATAGTTTAAAATATGCAACAAAATTACACAATGTATCATTAGCTCGAGTGGTAACCCAGCTTCTTTATTCTCTAAAACACACCATTAAAAGGTAAATTGGACACTGAAATACATAAAATTCCTAGCTTTTGATTCTAAATATCAAATCTTGCTCAAAAGTGGTTTGAAATTATTTTCATTGTCTGAATCTTAATGAGAATACTCCTATCAATTCATAATCAGCATTTAACTGCAATCATGGATATACAACAACTTTAAAGAAAATTCACTAAGTGTATGCATTCTATCTGCCCTGTAGTTAACATATCCAATAGTCAACATTCAGGTTACAGCTCTTCAAAACAGAACGTTAAAAACAGATACTTGTTTCTCTCCTTACCAAAGTATTAACAGCTTTCCAAGGTGCCTGAGCCACCTTCAGTTCATCCAAGACGGCTGAGAAGATGGAGCGATCCTCAGCCCTGTCAATCTGCAGGGGGCTTGTGCCCATGATCTTGACACCATTCTTGTATAGAGGAACTGCCAGGTTGTTTGGAATCTGGCCTCCAACTGATATGATGCAGCCACCACATGCCTGAAAAAGACATGCACAATATCAGCCATTGGAGTAACTTCATTATGAATGGACAACTATGCTAATATTGCATCTATTTCCTTACTGATAATTCTTAACCTGATAGTGATATTTACATCTCTCCTACCAATGAATACTGTTAAATGATGCCACAAAGTTTTGACTTTCCAGGCACTTAGATGCTAAAATCTGTGCAAGATTTCCATACAAGTACACATGAATATCATTTGTGACATTCACATGTGTGGCAAATGGAAAGGAAAATCAAGCCAATAAATGTTTGCCATGTACTCTATGCTATAATCAATTAATTCCTGGACTACTGCTGGAATTTCCTAACTGAATACAGATTTCTCCTTTTAACACGCCCTTCGCCTGCACACCTCCACCCCAGCACTTCACATTAAGATTAAGCAAGACTGCTTCATCAAATTGCTCCTACACTCAGAGTTCTCCAAAGGTTTCCATTGCCTAGAGAATAAAGTATAAAATTTTGACCCCCAGGGCACTTAAGACTTTCCAATCTTATCTATTATCACCCCTCTCAGCCTCAAAAAGACTCCTCATTAGCCCCAACTACCTACTTTCCCACTAGCAAATTCTTTGTACCACTGAAACTTCCCTGGCTGTTGTTTCCTTTCTCTTCTCTTCTAGCTTATCTAACCTTTAGCTACCCCTTAGGTCCAGCCTAGATCTCAGGTCCCGCTTTGATGACCTTCCGCTTTGATGACCTTCCACCTTCCCCTCTCCTTTGCTGAGCCTTGGTACCTGTCGACAGTACCTAGTAACTGATTTTAGTTCCTACTGCCTTACTACTTGCTTTACAAACAGTGCCAGAATCTTTAGTCTTATTTCAGATGTTGATTTGTATAAGATTTTCTTACATAAGCCCAAAGCTCCTGTTAGCAGTGTGATGGTGTTGTGCAGGTCTTGCCCACACAGTAAAAGGAATTCAGTATGAGAACATATTTGTAAGATGTTAATATAGCATAGTTTTATGGAATAATCCAATCTTAAATTGATCCAACACCAAATATCACGGGACCTGTAGGAACATAGGGATGAGAACCTGGTAACCCACACAGGGAAATCATCATCCTTATCCTAGCCATTATGCCTGAATAATTTCAAGAAACCTACTGAAATAAAATCTTCTAAATTTTGAATATTGTTTAGTAGATTTCTAAAATATTTAGGTCCAAAATTCCATTAAGCTTCCAAAATTCCATTAATCATACCTAGATCTGTTTGCATCCTTTTTACCCATGTTAGTTTTCTGTTTTTTTAAACCTGATAGCACTAACCGACCACAGCACAAGAATATTTCTGAAACAATATCCAAGTTGCAATCATACCAGAAACATATTTTCGATAGAAAAACATTAAAAGGAAATACTTCAAGTTTATTTGAGAATATCTTAACTTATCCTGGCCACTAATCACTTTGGTTAGTCCTTATTTTTATGCACAAATTAGATGTATTATAGAAAGAATGCAACGTGAGAAAATTTATCTTTCTAACAGAAATAGTATTTGCCTCATTACAAATGGCCCTGATTTTTGGAATTTTATGAATTATCTCCAATTTATAAAATTCATCTGTACACCTGCCAATGAGAAGGATGATGCTTTATATTTTACTAATTTACATTTTAGTAAAAGATGTTTTATAGTTTAGGCAGTATTTTAGGATTACATTTAATTACAATTAAACCAAATGCTATAAATGAACCTCAATTCTGCCTTGAGTCATGCATTCTCTAATGGGTTTTGCCTATCACTAATTAATGTCTGTCATTAATCTATTCATTTAACTTGTTTTGTGACAGAAGTACCATTGTCTACATTTACATATGTACATCATATTATGTCCTCTTGCATATTTTAAATTACCTCCTAATATATAGTAATACTATATTTTAAATACAAATTAGTTTCAAAGAAGGCCCAACTTAATTCTTTCTGTAATACTGACTTCAGTTTTAGTAAACAAATCTCATTAAGAGCCATGTATAATTGTATCCAAAAGCAGTCATAGAGGTTTTTAATTTCTCTTTAAACCATTTCATGAGGACATAATTAATCATATGCAAAAATGCCTGCTGCTATCATCTGTAATGATTTTTAATATTTTTAAATTAGTATTTGATTTTTCACATTTATATCACAGATACTAGTTTTATTGTTAATGTCTTGAACCTGTTTTTCTAGCTGTCTATCATACTGAACCTGGATTTACAAAATATTGAAGAAATATTTGTAGCATACACTTATTTTGATGCCCACCTGTCTATCTGAAATGAATATTAAGGAGTGATTTAAAAAACAACCATGTCAGAGATAGGTCTAAAAAATGCTATATATTCTATTTAATGGATCAATTTTATGAAAGGATTAGTAGGCCAGGCCCAAGTAGACAACTATAATTATACATCCTTCCTAAACTTGTCTACTTTCTTTTGTAATAGTAAAATAATAACATTATTCTAGCACTATACCTCATACTTTACAATCAGACTTCAGCCATAAACTCTATGTTAACTTCACAATATTTGCAAGTGGCATGTGTTTATACTGATATGATTCATTTAAAATAAAGATAAAGCACAGAGAATTTATGTAACTTAAAGAAGTCAATGAGGTTGTCAGTCAAAACTAAAATTTAAGTATTTTGGCTCCAATTTAGTACTTTTTTCCCTCTAATTGACCATATTTTCCACACAGAGACGATTTTCTTTTAAAAAGTAATAATAGTAACTGTAATAATATCAAAGACCTAACTACTGGACATCACTCTAAAATTTTCCAGTAGTTTTTATTTTAATTATAAGATAATTTAATTTGTGCTACAGTCTTATAATAATCTGCAATCCCATGAATTCACAGTGAAGATACTCAGTAATATTGGGATGGAAATGGAGGAGCAACTGTAAATGAAAGCTATAAAAGAAGCAAAATTATTCACAATGAATTCATTGATCTTAAACTGAAGACTAATGGCTTCATCTGATGGAACAAGGAATTAACTGGTCTTTTGTGAGCAATTGACTATTTTCAGTGAACTGTTCATCATTAAACCACATCACACAAACTAGAAAGAGGCTGTTTATTGTTTGTCTAGATGACCAATTAAATCACTCTGCAAGATATTTATGAGGGATCATCTTGCATTAGTTAATATGTATCTGGCACATGTTACCAAGTAGAGTTTTCGATCTAGCTGAAACCCTTAGAAAGAAAAAGTAAACTTTATGTGAAAAATAATCACTCTGTGCCAGGGGCTCAAAAATATAAGAATGGAGTGATTTTTTTTTTTAGAGTTTTACTACAAAATAAGACAATGGATGCCACTGGCAGTTCTTTCTTCTAAGGGGAATTATAATATATATCTACATACCTGAATGCATATATATAAAGTGTATACTGCATATAGCTATCTTCTTTTTTTTCTGTTTTTCTTTTCTTACCTCCTGATGGTAGATGTCTAGGATTCTCTCCAAGGACAACTCTTCAAAGTACAGTTTGTCACACTCATCAAAGTCTGTGCTCACAGTCTCAGGATTGCAATTCACCACCACTGTCTTCTTGCCAAGTTGACGCAGTGTGCGGATACTAGAGACAGCACACCAATCAAATTCCACACTGCTGCCTGCGGAGACAATGAGATTGGCAAAAGGGGTAAGAGAAGCACAAAGTTACAATACAAAAAGAAGCAGAAATGTATCACCCGTCAGTCCAGGCTAAGGAAGATAATGACTTTCAATTCAATGTTTAAACTCCAAAATATAAATTTCAAATCCATGATGCATGCTATATTAGTAGTAGGAAAAACAGGTACGAATTAAACAGCAAGGAAATATTGGCTTGTCATATATGCTAAATTCTGCAATAGAAAATCTCAATATTTGAAGTATTTAGAACTTCAATGTTAATGGCAGGTAATTTTAATGATAAAAATAACCCTCACCTACTGAAAAGAAATTCAAAGTGAATATATTGACCTCAATACACAAAAATAGTTAATCCAGTGATCAGGATACTTGAGCTCTTTTTTCAGCCTTTCCGTTTAATCTACTGTCTGAGGGCTGAACCTAATGATCCCTAAGGTGCCTTGCAGCTCTGACATATCCTGATTGATTGAAAAGTCCTATCCTTTCCAAGCATATCCTTTTAAACTTGGCAAGGCCACCCATGCAGAGTGAGTGACCTTCTATAAAGAAAATCTGAAGTGTAATAATGGCCTAAACACCTAGAAATATCACGTCTACTGGGATGCCATAGAATTGAAAGTCCATAGACTTGTACTAATTCTTTGCATTAAGATATTGTCTTCTAAAAATTCTTGTGAAAATATGTTATTCAAATATACTGGCATATTAATGCTAAGTAAGCACACACTTGATTATTAGCTTGACTAGTCTTTGGATCCTGATATAATGAAGAATTACTGCATAAATAGGCAACATTTGAAAAGGAAGAAAAAGTACTCAAGAGAGGAGACAGGTAGATGCTGGTGAAATGGTCAGGCTATTTAGCCATAAGATAATTGCCATGGTCTAAACATGTCCCCTGAAATCCATGTGTTGGAACACTTAGTCACCAGTGCAACAGTGCTGGGACATGGGGCCTTGTAGGAGGATTTTAGTTCATAAGTGCAGATCCCTCATGAATAGATTAATTCCATTATAAAAAGCTTGCTAGACATAGTGGCTCCTGCCTGTAATACCAGCACTTTGGGAGGCTGAGGCAGGAGGATCTCTTGAGTCCAGAAGTGTGAGACTAGCCTGGCCAACACAGAAAAATTCCATCTCTACAAAAAATAAAAATAAAAATAAATTAGCCAAGCATGATAGCACACACCTACAGGCCCAGCTTCTAAGGAGGCTGAGGTGGGAGGAGTGCTTGAGCCTGGGACATCAAGGCTGCAGTGAGCCATGATCATACCACTGCATTCCAGCCCAGGTGACATAGTATGACCTTGTCTCAGAAAAAAACCGGGGGTGAGGGTTTGATGGAGGGAACTTGTTCCCTTTGTGCTCTTGTGCCTTCTGCCATGTAAAGACACATTCCTTACGGGGAGCACAAGTTTTAAGGTGCCATCTTAGAAGAAGAAACCTATGTCTTACCAGACAACTGAACTTCTTGGCACTCGATTTTGGACTTTCCAGCCCCTAGAACTGTGAGAATTTATTGATAAATTACCCAATCTCAGGTATTTTGTTACAGCAGTGCAAATGGTCTAAGACAATGACTAGGGTGGTAAAGATAAACATTTTTGTCCTACTTCAAGATTTGTCCGAAGATTGGTAAACTAACATATCCTGAACCTCTTAGTTCTTTGTAAAAACTAAAGTAAACTATGCTTAAAGTAATAGAGTAAGACTACATATATTTAAATCATAGATTCTATCATTTCCATATTACAATGCTTTGTGGAGATTAAATATTAAATCCATATGTTGACCAATATCACTGTCCACTAAAATGCCTACTTGCATTTGTAATCATCTTTAGTGGTTATTTAATTGGCTGCAGAGAAATGTCATCATTTCTGGTGATTATGTTTTAATTTGCCTACACAATGCTCTACCCGTGCACCAAAGAAACAAGATTTTTGCATTTGATGTAAACAAAAGTCATATATGTTACATAGGATGAGGTCAGAGATGGTATCTGCGATGTAATTTCTGGCTAATATATAAAGTCCTTGAGTAAATGCAGATCCTTATGAAAAACTATGCTAGAAGATAAAAGGTCAGTGTCTAATCCAATCCCAACTCCAGCGAGAGGCTCAATTCAGCTAAAAAGGGTGAAAATTAAGTTACACAGTGAAATGAGAGGAGATAGAATTTGTAGTTGAGACCTGCATTTGAATCCCACTCTACCACTAAATGGCTGTATATATTTGGGTTTTATTTTTCTGAACCCCAGTTTCCTAATGTGCAAAACATATATTATAGCATTTATTTGACATAGTTCTTGGAATAATGAAATTAACATATATGAATAAAACTATATAAATTGTGTGAAGTTCTATATACATATAATTTATTATTTTACCAATGTGATATGGACCACAGCCTAGCACCATCATTCCATGGTCATCAAAATTGATATCATGCTCCTGAGGAAATAAGAAAAGGAAGATGCAGAAATCATTATATGTTATTATTCCATTTAATTAAACGATTTGTCCTATCATTAAGTATGTATTTCTCATTCTTCCTCTTGTTAACATGTATTCTCTATTAGTCTCTGGAAACCCATAAGTATAAAGTTATACAAGCCCTACTTATTTATAAAAAATAGATATGGCACAATATTTTTATATGAAATAGTCATGAGAACATAGCATAGTTGTATGATCACGTAGTCATTGTCCTTAATTTTTCACTTGTTTGATTTCATTATCTTAAGGCAGTTCTTAAAAGACTTGAGTACAGGAACATATCATCATATCTCACACATGATGTCATTTTTTATTACCTAGATATCCAAAGAGGTACAAAATATATATTCCCTAGTGTGAACTGTCTACCAAATCTAGAGCTTTTTGGATATGCCAGTTTGCCCATTCCTACCTGACCATTGTAGGTAACATAGAGATAGTTTGTTACTGACGGGTATTCGGCAGCCAGTGTATCAATCTGTAAGAGAAAACAAATAAACAAGAATGTTATTATAATTTGTTCAAGACTAAATGTTTTTTGCTTTATATATGTATATATTCCTTTAATTCCTATTACTGTAAAGTATGCAGACAGGAAAATGTATGACCCATGGAATTGCTTTCTAATTCTGAAAATAAGAGAGAGAAAATAGTGATATGGTCTAGTTATCACTTGAGAAACACGGCGTTGGATCACTAGTAGTTGTAGTATCTCTCATGAATATCGCAAAGTGGTCCTATAGTCAACTGGTTACTAGGAAGACTTACCCCACCAGCTCTCTAAAAGCAGCTGTATATGAAATCTAAAATCTGAGTAAAATAACCTTTATGTAAGGATCTCTTTGGTTTGCAAATTAATGCACAGGATTTAAGTTGCCTGTGGCACTGAGTGTTCGGATGACACAAATACCATAAAGCCATAGGGGATGAACAGGGGGGAGAACAAGATCTCATTGAACATATTTGGAAATCAATTCCACTCTCAAGGGCCAGTAACTCAGCTTAGTGAGCAAGAATTTGGGGCCGACAGGGCAAGCTGGTGTAAAGCAGGTGAGAAGGAAGAAAGATAATAATCGCTGAGTGGAAAATATTTAGCATCAAGCCTGAGACCTAAGGGTATGCATGTGCCCCTTGAGCATGCAGAGAAAAGTCAATGATTTTAAAGGACAAAAACCAGCTGGTGGTACTTTAAACCAAGACATCCCTTCCATTAAAGGCCAAAGGAAAAAAAATCACAACAGCACACCTATGAATGTTCATGCGTGATTGTCATGAATACTAGATGAGCTCATTATGCCCAGCCCTATCACAATGAATACTAAATGAACCATAATGATGGGGCACTTAATATAAAGTATTACCCTGTAAAAAGTTAGTGCCAAAGGAGATAACTATTATTTTCAAGAGGGTCAGCCACCATGCTAGGAAATTTCAAGTCCTTCTATTATACTAAGGATTTCTTAACTACTTACATATTTGAACACAGGTCAAAAAGCAGAGGAAAGAGAGTTTAAATTTTTGTTTTGTTTCGTTCAGTTAGGCCAAGAAAATCAGGTACTCACTCTTATCTTTACAACCTAGTGCCCTTTCCTTCTTTTCCTTTTAAGTAAAAATTAATCATGTGCTCAATAAAATTGGTGACCTTATGAGCATCAACCAGATGAGTACTGTCACTTCTTAATCCCACTCCTCTTTTTATTGACAATGGCCTTTTGAATGGGTGACTACATTTTACCACAGAAATCCTGTTAGTGGGGGTTGGAGGGAAAGGGAAACTCTTTTACCTGTTTAACCCAAGGGTGGATGTTTTTCTTTAGCCTCAACTCCCTCGTCTGGGCCTCAGTTAGCCCAAGGCATTTGGAAATCTGCTTATCTGAGAACCCAATCTCCTTTGCTCTTTTCAGGGTTTCTTCGGTAATGGACTCACTAGGATTTAATAGAAAAGAGAGATTCAAGTTTAGACCAAACACAGTAAAAAGCAGTGACAAGTTCAATTTCAAAAACACCAAGGCTTCTTATTTTCCACCTTCAAACATATTTAAGTCCTGTTATCTTTTAAAAATACACAAATAATGATGAACCCACTCAATCTTCTAGCCTCTATGAAGTCTTCTATTTGCAAAGCTGACAATCTCTGATTGCCTGCTTTCACACTCTATGTGACCTCTTCCCTGCTGCTTTTATAAAAAATGGCAAGTGCATTTACTGTTCTAATAAATGTGCTCATTAGTAATAATCGGAGACCTCACTCTCTAAATCCAGGAGCCCTTTCTTAGTTTTCATTTTCCTCAACCTGTCATCACAAGACCCTTTTGATTATCTATTTTTTAAAAAGATATTCTGGCTTCTACTAAGTGACTCCTTACTCTACTTTATTACTCACAACTACCATTTACTAGTTTGGGTTTCCCCCACCAGGGCTCTACCCTTTGTTACCTGCTTTTGTCTTCCCTCTCTCCCTCTCTAAATTCAGCCACTGTCATGGGTGCAAGTTGCACGGCTGGTTGGCGATTCCCAAATCCATGGCCTATTCTCCAACATCTGACCTGTGCTCCAGGTCTTTATGCATATGAGCTTTGAGAATCACCTTCACCTAGGCATCCCAACATTGCATCAGGTTGGATATCTTCTCCATAAATTACCTCTACTTACTAATATCACCCATCGGTCTATGTTGAGAAGACAGTTTTGTCATTTTATAATTGTTTTCTGCTCAAACTAGATTTGTCTTATTTTCCCCGTGCTCCTGTCCACAGCGTAGACTTTATTTGATTTGTATTGTTTCTCTCATCTGTAACACCTTTGACATTCCTTTTACCTTCTCAACTTCTCCCCGACCCTCAGCAGCCCTGCAAAGTCCAACTAAAGCCAAGCTTCATTTGTGAAGCCTTTTGGTTTGCTCTCATCCACGCTGAACTTCTTGTGCTTTTGACTGCCTCTTTTGCTTGGAGCGATGGACATAGAACCATACAGTTTAGCATGTCCATTATCACCTGATACTTTTAATGTCTCTTAACTTTTATTCATCTATCAGGCTTTTTCCTGCTAGATTTAAGTTCCATAAAGGTAAAGAATACATTTGGCTTATTTACCAGATTACTCCCCAAATCTACCACATTATCTGGCCCACAGAGAGCATTCAATAGACATTGATGAAAATAAAAAAATGAAGGATAAATGTAAGTAATATAAACATAAATAAAATGCATATATTTTATAAATTAATTATAAACATAATTTATGAATATAAATAAATGAAGGATAAATATAAAAACTTCAATTCCCTAGGTTTTTATTTTATAGAAAAGACAAGTGATTAAAATTAGCTCATAACTAGATTTCAAAATGCATGCAAAAATAATTTGTAAAGAACTAAGGGAGAGAAAAATAAAATACTACTGTAAAAGCATCTTTAACCAGATACCTGTGGGCCAGCTATTTCATGTAATAGTTAATACAATACAATTCAATTATAATAGTTTGATAGTCAATACAATGAAATTAAAATAGTGTATTGCCAGAAGAACTAAGTTGCATTAAGAAAACATTTTCATGAAATGCTGTTAATAAAATGTAATTGGATTAAATCTATTGCATTTTGTTCATTCTAATCATTAATCTGCTTTAATTAATTCATATTATGAGTTTGGAGAAGAAAAAATCAAGCTGGCGTATATAATGGCTATTTCTCTGACTTTCCAGTGTCAGTATTAGTTTAAATTTTTGCAGCTACAGTTCTTCCTAGTCAATTTGCTTTTCCTATTGCACCTAAATTCCCTTCTGTCTCAAATCAGTGTGTTAAATCTCCCATTGAATTTAATTTCTTCTCTTTTTATTCTTATTTTGAATTTAGTTTTCCCTAGTATTTGATAAGCATTCTCTTAGAGCAATGGATTTTCCTCTTAAATTCTTGAATGCAATCCAATATTAAGACTTATCGCTGACTTAGTATGTGTGCCAAGCCCTGTGCTTTGGAACTGTGCCATCCAACATAGCAGCCCCTAGCCACATGTGGTTATTTAAATTGAAAAGTTAATTAAATCTTTTGCAACTAAAAATTTAGATCTACAGTCACCAAAGCCAGGTTTCAAGTGCTCAATAGCCACACATGGTCAGTGGCTCCAGTGTCAGACAGTGCAGATTACAGAATATTTCATCATCACAGAAATTTCTACTGAACAGTGCTGCCCCAGAAGATATGGAAACAATATTTGAGACAATGAAATGATAGTGATTCAAAACACTTTATGGAGAGATAAGCTATGTGGTGCTACGTGAGCCCAGAGAAAGATAATAGTATGAAAGACCGTACTTGAGAAATACTATGGCAGTGGAGGGATGAGAACAGATCTATAAAGAAAGTTCAATTTGGCTGGGTGCAGTGGCTCACACCTGTAATCCCAGCACTTTGGGAGACCAAGGCGGGCAAATCAAGAGGTCAGTAGTTTGAGACCAGCCTGCCCAACATGGTGAAACCCCATCCCTACTAAAAATACAAAAAATTAGCTGGGCATAGTGGCAGGTGTCTGTTAATCCCAGCTACTTGAGAGGCTGAGGCAAAAGAATCACTTGAACCCAGGAGGTGGGGGTTGCAGCGAGCTGAGATCACGCCACTGCACTGCAACCTAGGCAATGGAGTAAGACCCCACCTCAGAAAAAAAAAAAAAAAAGAAAGAAAAAAGAAAGTTCAACTGTATATAGATAAAAGAGTTGACAGATGTACAATAGACAATGGCAACAATATTGGCTATTGTTTGAGAGCAACAGTGGACATGGCATGTATGGGAAACATACTGAGGATTTGTAGTTGGAAAGAGTGAACAGGAAAGTGGATGGTGAGGGTAGAGCCACATTCATTATCATTCTTTCATTAGTGCTTTAACATTTAGGGAATATGTGCTCTGTATCAGACCTGTGCTGCCTGTATTAATGATGGAAGATGAAATATTGTATTCTTACATTTAGGAGGTCAGAGTATGTTAGGAAGCACAAACAGCCATTGATATGCCTACATCATGAGAGGTGCCATGAGAGAAGGGTGCACAAGTTGATGCTGTGGCTTACGGCAGGGGCCCCCAGCTTCCAATGGGGAAGTCTGGAAAGGCTTTACCCCAGAGGGGACTTTTGAGCTTCAGAGAGCCTTGGAAACACCAAAGTTTGTGGTTACTTTTAGTTTTGAGGGAAAAAAAAAGAGAGAGAGAAATTAATTTTAAAAGTAGAGGAAAGATTTTCTTTTTTTTGTTATTGTTGCTATTTGTTTTAGAAACGTATGTTTCCTTTGGGAGGCCGAGACGGGCGGATCACGAGGTCAGGAGATCGAGACCATCCTGGCTAATACGGTGAAACCCCGTCTCTACTAAAAAATACAAAAAAACTAGCCGGGCGAAGTGGCGGGCGTCTGTGGTCCCAGCTGCTTGGGAGGCTGAGGCAGGAGAATGGCCTAAACCTGGGAGGCGGAGCTTTCAGTGAGCTGAGATCCGGCCACTGCACTCCAGCCTGGGCGACAGAGGGAGACTCTGTCTCAGAAAAAAAAAAGAAAGAAACGTATGTTTCCACTTCCCTTGCCAAGAATATGCTCCTAAACCAATTGCTCATTTGTTTATGTGCAAGTATGCACTCATCCTTTCAGTGGAAGTGGTTGACAAATAAGCTATTTTTCTAAATTAGAACAATAACCACTTTTACTTAAATGACTAAAATCCTAACTCTGAAGAACAGTCATCCAGATACACTTAAGACACATGCCTTGAAAAGAACCATCACATCTATAATTGTGACCATGGGCGAACACAGTAGCACCACAAGTGCAGGTTCTTCAAGTGCTAAGATAAGCAGAAGTCATGTAGTTATCTTTAGCTTTTTCAGTCAGGTTTTTCTATTTGTTTGTTGTGATAATTTTTAGGGGGTCTTTAATTATTTGTTTGCATTCCTTCTTACATGGAATACCAATCAGTTCTTCAAAGGTCGCTATGTTGTTTAAAATGAAAATTATAAGTAATGGTATTAAATAAGAAAAATTTAGATTCCTCACATTTCTATTAGGGATGCAGTAAATTTGCATTTGTTTCATCTACATTCAGCAATGCAGTATTTTCATGCAGGAATGTAGTATTTTCATTTCTGGAATACACATAATTTCTCTTGTTCTTTTTCACCACCAGAGTCTAACAGAATATATGTAGACATCTCTAGAAAATATACAAAGTCTTCCTCCTCTACCTACTGAATAAAACTGGATACTTACCAGCAAAGAAATAAAAATAATAAGAAAGAAGGGACAACAAGAAAGCAGAGAGAAAGAAAAGAAAGGTTGATTGATAAGAATTGGCCTTGTGCATTAAAAAGTGAAGTGAGTTAATTTTGTACTCAGCTCTGGTGACGAAAAAAAAGTCATCTGTAAATCAGACTAACTCAATTGTTACTGCTCCGCCGTCTGTAGCATTTCCCACACCAGAAAGTTTTCATAATTTAAAGGAAATGTCTGAGAAGAGTAACAGTAATACAAAATAATGATTGTGAATGATACTTCAGAATGGGAGTGAAAACTTTCTACATAGCCTTCCCCTTAAATCATACCAGGTAAGAATTTTGAAACAGATGTACCAAGCTAGACCTGCACATTGCATATCTTAATCTCACTAGTTGATTCTTAGGACATTTTCTTGGTGAGCCAAAAACTGCTTTAACGTCTGCTCAATTTTCAAATAACTAGATCAATAACATAATATGATATTTTAAAATGTCTTGAAAATTAGAATTATTAAATTGAAATAGTATATTAGTACATTCGTGTTCATCTACCTTAACTCGAATACAGATATTGGGTATGTGTGATCATTGGATGTTCAAAGTGATATAATTTCTATAGTATTCATGGTCTCTCTGGTTATTTCTGCTCTTTAGACATGATCATGAAATAGTGCAAAGCCCTTAGCAATCCTCCTCACTGAGAAATCATTGTTGATCCTGACCCACCACAGTCATTAGAGAGGCACAGACAAGTCAGATCCCTTCCCACAGTCTGTGCTGCCTAATTCCACAAGGTACTCTTCACACCAAGACAGGAAGCAGGTCAGTTCTCTGTATTGTCCTCACCTTTCCTCTCCTCTGTTTTCTCTTCTGTGTAACACCAGGCTGGCTGATATGTCATTTTACACAGAAGAAAATTGACTTTAGTCCCAGCTTGTTCTGATGCAAAATTTTATTTTGTGTCCCATTATAATCAAAGAAAAAGAAAAGACAGTTCAAAGACACAATTCATTAGTTGTGGGGCAGTGATTTAGATCAGGTAAAACCTCCTCAGAGTCAGATACAAGATGAATAATCTTAAGCAAACATAAAGCTCATTTAATAATGTGGAGACTCAGATAGATGCTCCTCATCTTTATCTGCCCACATTGTGCTCCCTTCATTTTGTTTGCCAAAAAGAATTTCCATCACGGTGGGTTTTTGTTTTTGTTTTTTAAATTAAACTAGGTAAAAGCTTATTTTTGAAACAAGGCTATAACATTTTTATTTTTCCTTCAGAAAAATAAAAATCTTAATTTGAAACAAACTCAAAACAGAATAATTACTAAAAGAAATATAAATACTGAATTTCTAATTCAACACTGCTTTTTGAAACCTCAATAGGGAATACTCCGTTTATATTGTGTTGTAAATCAAGACAGCTTTATGCCCAGCTAGAAATGTGATCAGCTGAAGAAAGCATATTGCACAAAAGCACACAATTTTAAAATATGCATAATAAATTATCCTTCTGTTGTTTGATGTGTGTTTGTATGTACTAGTATTTTATGTTTATTTTTACTCTTTTGAACATGTACACATTAAATCCGTATTTCAGAACAATGTCCTCTAAATTATGCTATTATATACACAACTTTTCTTTCCCGTGCCAGTTTGCTTTGCTCTGAGAGTTCAAGGGCAAACTTTACAAAAGGTTAGACCTTCATCATTGCATAATAGAATCTATACAATAAAACAACACACCAAATGGCTGTGATGCTGGCCTTTTCATAATCTTCAGTTTCTTTCTACTTAGCAGCACAAAATGACAGTTTGAAATTTTAGAAGGGGAAAAAATGCCTCAAAACCAGACCATCAGACTTTTACACACTCTGCCATAATCTTTAAATGGTGAGACAGCATGGTTCGGCTTCTACAGCAAGAAGTCTCTGGTGTGTTCTCTGGTTTACAAACAATACGAGTCTTTCTCTTCGCTCTCTAAGACTTCCAATGTAGATACTGTTGTTGTTGTTGTTTAACATTCCTCCCTGTCATCTCTGAAACTTCCTCCACTCACACTTAGTCTTCAATAATAAATGATAAAAGGAAATGGAATAAATTCCCCTTAATGAGGAAATTTTCACCTGGCACAGAGGAGCTGGGGAAATCTATTAGCTGACTGGAGGAACGCCTGCAGCATTCTAATTATCAGGGGAGCCAGCGCACTTCACACAGTCCTCTCTTCCACTTGACTGGCTTTTATCTGATCCACCAACTCACAAGTAATACTGAACCAAATTTCCCTCCAGATTGCACAAGCTCTAATGTGAAAATGAGCACTCCACCTGGCCTACAATTATGGGATGGGTTTGCAATTTTATTATTATCCTCTTTAAAAAGAAAAAAAAATAAACACTCCAAAATGGCAGAAAAAAACTAAGCCTGATGTTCAGTAATGACTATTGCTTTAATAAGAGAATTGAGTAAGATATATGTTCTCTCCCTCATGAACCCTCACTAGGCTCTCTCTTGAGTTTTTTACTGCTTCACTTATTATTTTTGGCATTTCCTAGGTTCAAGACCATGCCACAATCACAATAATGCCATCACCTCTCTTCATTCAGGGAGACAAGTTACTACGTATTTCCTTAAGAGAAATGCAAAAGACAATTTTCAAAAATAGGAGTGGCATTTAGAAAAGCAAAGTATAAAAACCCAGGCAATTGGGCAGACACTACTATTTTGTCTTAATTTTTGAGTACCACGGCTGTTTTTATTACAGGAATGAGGTCTTTGAAGGAATTCAAGAAGACCTGAAGCTTTAAATTTCTTGTACAGAGCAAATAATACCTAGATCCAATGTTCACATGAAAATATGGCATCGAGAAAATTATCTAATAGTGCTAAGTGGACCCAGATTCTATCACAATAAGGCTAAAATGTTACAAGTAATCATTTTCAAAAAATGGCATACGTAAAACTATATTTCACCTTAAAGGCTAGTAATAATAACAGCAAAATCAACATTAAGAAGGAAACCTTATGAGAAACTGATAAAGTAGACATCTTTAAATAGGCAAGTTTTAATTTTCTGAATTTCATCTTCTTTTTTGCTAATCTTTAATGACCCTAATAATCCAGAAATATCATGATATTACTTTTAATCTGGTAAAGCCACTCATTTAGTATTGAATATAACGTCATAATTATGCTCTATGAATACAAGGAATAATGATGAA
>NW_012123487.1:10203454-10336069 GCF_000951035.1 Colobus angolensis palliatus
CCCGGGCCATGGTTCTTAATTTAAGATGCAGTGACTCTCTCTCTGCCCTTGATTTTACCAAATTTGAATTTTACCTTTCGTCTTTACCAAGATAAAAAACAAATGGAAACCGCCTAACCAAAGCAGTAAGTTATGTCAATTCATAGATAAGAAAGTGTTCTGTTATATTCAAAAAAAGCATGCTGATATCAATCAAATAGCTTTTGCTTGAGCCAATTGGACTAAAAGGTTAAGTCCATACTATGAAATATCGTTTCTGTTATTTCTGATGAATACATTTATTTATAATTTTAAATCTATTCAATGTATGCCTTCCCCAAAATAAAGATGTATTGAGTAAGCAAAACTCTTGATTTTCCCCTGAATATAAGATTTTTATGTGTACAGAATTTAAATCTAACAGATAAAAAGAAACACTTTATAAGGCCTCATAGAAAATAGGGATTGAATGGGCACTCTTTGATGTTTCATAATTTGTTATTGCAAATACATTTATTTGAAAGTCCTGTATTTTAAAACATCTCTATCATCTTTGTTTAAATCATCATGTTTCCACAGAGTAATTTTCCAAACATCACATAGGTTGTACCAAGCAACAAATACATAAATATAACTTTGAATATATCTTTCTTAGACTTCTAGAAAGAATTACTTAGAGCCTTGTTAAAATAAATAACTTTTTTTTTTTTTTTTGAGATAGAGTCTCGTTCTGTTGCCCAGGTTGGAGTGCAGTGGTGTGATCTCAGCTCACTGCAACCTCCGCCTCCCCAGTTCAGGCGATTCTCCTGCCTCAGCCTCCCAAGTAGCTGGGACTACAGGTGCCCACCACCATGCCCAGCTAATTTTTGTTTTTTAGTAGAGACAGGGTTTCACTATGTTGGCCAGGCTGCTCTCAAACTCCTGACCTCGTGATCCGCCTTTCTTGGCCTCCCAAAAACTTAACAGAAGCCTATCTACTAATAACTACTGCATATTTTTTTCCTAGAAAAATGTAAGATATATAAGAATAATTTTTGACTACATTTTTCTAGTTCTTGAAGGAAAAAATGTAAGCCATTTTTAGAAAGGAGGAAAAGAAGAAGTTATTTTTAGGAGGATGTGGGAAAATTCTAGAATTAAATTCCCAGTGACATGTCATATTCAATCTATGTTGATAGGAGGCTTACTACCTACACGGAAAGCAGATATCTTTATTATCTGGGGTTTTTCATAAGAAGACATGTAAAATGCACATTAATATCCATGAGAGCAAAAATTATCCACTTGACACTACAAGTATATACTCATCAGTTTATCAGCTGAAGAGTGGGTAGAAGGGGAGGGGTAGAAGAAGTAGCTGCAATTTGATACTGCCAGGTAGATATTGCTGTGATGGCCATTACATCATCATCATTATAGTTATATAGGCAAATAGTGTCAAAATGCCTACTTCAACCTCAGAAAGGCTAATACCTTTGCCCAAAACCTGCAGTCATGTTCCATCATCCTGAGAAAAAGACTCATCAGTCAGATAAAATAATAAATGTGGTAAGTGTTCAGCACAACACCAAGAAAGTAATAAGTGCTTACTAGATGCAATTGCTGGAGGAAAAGGAGGAAGGGAAAGAAACAGACCAACAGGGAGGAGAAAGAGGAAGAGGAAGAAGAGAAGAAGCAGGAGAAGTTTAGCAGAGCAAAACTAGCAAGTCGCCTCCATTTGGCCCAGCACCTCAGCTCTCTTTGTTTTCTTTCCTCTCCTGTGGCGTATTTCTGTACTCACACCTTGAAGTGGTGAGGGCCACCATACTTTTGACTCCCTGCAAATCAAAATTGATCTTCTGGAGAGACAGCGCTCTCAGGCATTTACTCCACTGTTGGGAGGCATGGTCGCTGCCTTACACTCTTTGGATATGAAATGCGTGGCTATCCAAAGGTCAGACTCGAAGGTTTTATGCCCCATAAAGGCATCTCAAGTATAAATTATCAGGTGAAGAAATTCTGGGGTCAGCAACTAATTATCCAGCTTCTGTAATTATAGCTCTGGCAGCCTATTTTGTGTAAATTTAATTTCCATTCTACGCTCAAGAGTTATTTTACTCATACCTGCCTAAACATGGAAGACAAGGTACTTGTATTTTAAAGAAAATCTATCTATAGACATATATTGTGTATAAATACATGCAATCTTTTATTATAAATAAAGTGAAACTTAAAAAGAAAACTCTTATCCTGGGTCTTTGTACCCTTGAAAATCCTGTTTACATTTTTCAAAGGTGACTTGCTGGGGCTTTCTCCCTGCCAGACTTCCTGTGTTTTTCCCCAAGAGTTTTGGAAAAGGGCAAATTCCTCGCAATGTTTCCCCTCTAAGTGGGGTCAACAATGCAGGCAGCTCACAACTTGACAGCTAAGGAGGAACTGATCTCCAGCTGTCTGATTTAAAAGTCATATCTCAAGAAAGAAGCTTTTGAAAAGGGTTAGTGACTAAAACTGAAAGTGGGAGCCCTGGGCTAGATTCCTTGCTTTCCTCTGACTGGTGCGACATAAAGTATGACACACACCTCGTGTGATTCAGTTTCACCATCCAGAAAAATAGGATAGTGATATTTTTCACCTTTATTATAATAGAAATGTACTTTAACATCACCAGAGAAATACAGTAGATATCTGTATTTTAAACAAGTATTTATTTTTGCCTTAACCTTCTTCACTGGTTAATAAAATAATATCCTTTCATATAGTTGAAAATGTCTATGAATATTTCTCACAAAAACTTCTCAGAAAATGCAAACATTTGAAAATGTGGATAATTTTTGAAGATCAAGAGTACACAAACACTGGTTAGTTCTCACCAAGAATTAGAGATTTCACAATATACCTGTAATGCCTACGTGTATATAATCTTTGACAATATAAATTAGATAAATCTACTTTTATTAAAAAACAGTTTATTCAGAGCCTTCCTAGCTAATTAGTAGATACATAACTACTTTAAAAAATTAAAACCTAGAGATGTTTGTCTACAGTATTTCCCAACGCAGTCAGTTTATATATTGGGCTATGTATTTTCTAATTAATAATTTTGTGAATTTTGTGAATTCAATCCCTTTGAATAACCAGGAGTTATCTGCATTTTGCTCCACTACAATTCTCCCTCCTTTCCCATCACTAAGAAATGATGATTTTCACTTTCTACCAAGAGTATTTATTTATTATATTATCATACAAATATTTTTGATGTTTATACAAAACACCATATATCAATTCCCAAGAAAATATATGGTAAATAATGAATTGGAAACCATCTGTATCTGTTTCAGAAATTACGACTTATACCTTATGCCACAGTGAACTCTATTCTACACTCATACAAATTAACAAAATTTCTTGCTAAGAAAGACCTATAATAAAAGCATATTAAGATATTATGGTATTGGGTACTTTCCCTAATGAAAATTACAACTTAATTGGGAGATGATATTAGTATATATGCAATATTTACAGAACAATGAAGTAAGATTGTGTGGCACCCACTGTTTCACCCAATGAACAAACAGGTAGCTAATATCCAATTTAATTTTTCTTCTTATATTATCTTAATTTCCTCATAGTCAGATTTTCACTGTTATGAAAAATAGCATAAATAAGATAAAGAGCAAACACAAATTGTCAGTTCCTGAGTAGAATTCATACCTTTACCTACTTCTTCTTTCTCACTATATATTTGGTCCTGATAGTCTAGCTTCCACTCCTATCTACCCAACATCAAACGAGGACTTACTTCTGTTTCTCTCTTCTCTCTCTAAACCATGCAATCCTCTTGAAACTGTCTTCCTATTTCATGTATTTTAAATTCTCTCTTCTTTGGCTCCTAGTCCTTGGATTGAGAAATTTCTGAACTTAAAACCTGGCTCCAACATTTACTACCTGTAAAACTTTGGAGAATTTACTTAAACATTCTGAGTCATCATTTCTTTCATAAAATACGGGATAGAGACACATACCTTCTGAAAACTATACATTGAGACTTATATGAGACAATATGTGTAAGTTAGCTAAGAGCTTTTGTGTCTAACCTCCACTAAACTTTCATGAATTCATATTTCTGCTTCTCACATGTCCATTAATGTGTCCTGTTTATGTATAGCTATTTGCATAGGTTATAAACCTATATTATAGGTTCAATGACTAGTGATTATTCATCAACAAATGGCTTTGGAACTAGCACATAGTAGGTACCCAATAAATAATGACTGAATAGAAGAACAAATACCATTTGGTCTAATAACTAGTGATTATTCATCAACAAATGGCTTTGGAACTAGCACAAAACCTTACACATAGTAGGTACCCAGTACATAATGACTGAATAGAAGAACAAACACCATTTGGTCTAATAACAGTTCCTAATAAAAATAAATGGCATCAAGTAAATATATATCCCATCACGCTTAGTTCAGAGACATTAACATAGGAATAATGTATTAATTATTGACTATAGATATATACACACATATTCTGAGTATGTGTTATTTTAAATCAACTTAAAATTTTTAAGTTCTATACTTATGAACTATCAAACATACAATAATTAATATACAGAAACATAATAGGCACTTTATGAGTCATCTGAATATTACTCTGAAAACCTTTCAAGCAAAACATTCATCTTGTCCATGCCAGACTCGTAAGTACTCTCTCACACATTCAAAAATGCACAATTATTTGCCAAAACTATGAAAACACTATTTAAATAACAAATGAAGACTCTCAGAACATTAAATATTTGATGTAAAATGTTATATCTATCTCAATAAATTATTACTTTAAAAATTAATGGAGTCCTATCAAACCTATGACATCACCTAAAATATCCTTTTATTACATGGAACATAAAAGCAAATTAAAAATAAAATGTATTTTTGGCATTAGTTCACAGAGTTATAAAATTTCCCATGGTAATACTCTTCTCTTACAAATAAATAAGTACTTGTATATGTACGCCCCAATTTTTAGCATTCCTGAAGTTTATTATATAAATGGCTTGCAGTATGAAGACTGAAAGCATAGAATGGTAATATGTAGTAAGTGGTAAGATTTTTTTTTTTAAAGTTTGTTACTTTACATAGAGTATATATTCAGCTAGCTGCATGGCTGACCAGTAAAATAAGAAGGGAGTTTTTGTTGTTTCCTTTTGTTTTGTTTTCACTAGGGTGAAACTGAGGCTTAGAATATCGTATGAGTTAGTAGTAACATTAGAAGACATAAGACCATTTTCTGCAAGTCAAATTAATGGGTTCCATTAAAGTGTTCAATCATCTCCATTCTCATTTCTATACCCAAAATAATAGATGCTATCACAAAAATATGTCATAGTAAAGTACCACAAACATTATAATGTAATTATATGTTATATTATCTTTCTCTAAATTACTTGTATATTTAGTAGTTTAAGATGAAAATTGTTGATTTTTTTTCTACCAGAAAATATACATTGTCATCAGAAAGTACTGACCCTTCTGTTTCTTATATCTAAGTTCTAACAACTCTTTTTTTTTTTTTTTTTTTTTTTTGAGGCGGAGTCTCGCTCTGTGGCCCAGGCTGGAATGCAGTGGCCGGATCTCAGCTCACTGCAAGCTCCGCCTCCTGGGTTTACGCCATTCTCCTGCCTCAGCCTCCCGAGTAGCTGGGACTACAGGCGCCCGCCACCTCGCCTGGCTAGTTTTTTTTTGTATTTTTTTAGTAGAGACGGGGTTTCACAGGGTTAGCCAGGATGGTCTCGATCTCCTGACCTCGTGATCCACCCGTCTCGGCCTCCCAAAGTGCTGGGATTACAGGCTTGAGCCACCGCGCCTGGCCAGTTCTAACAACTCTTAGGTGACACTTTTCCCCCAGAAACTTCAATCAAGCATAAGCACAAAACTTTCTTGCCCGATTTTTGCCATGCCTCATGAGCAAGTTAAATAAAAAGTCAATAGAAGCTAGCATGTGTAGGAGAGGACATTCAAAGGGAGTGTTCCAGCTAAGGTGACACCTGCATTATTACATCTGCCAGAAGTTTGTGGCTGCAGGGAAATGGTCAACTTTACTGAGCTCAATTTAGCACTTGAATGCCCAAGTGGAACTCACCAGGGTTGTCCTAGATTGTTTTCCTAAGCAATAGGCACACCTATGATTTTTCACCACTCACCAATGGACATAGTTTATCACACTAAACGTAGTGATTTCGGATGGAAATTGGACCCTTCAAAAGTGCACTTTACTCTTTTTTCTTTAACTACATTGACTATAAGCAGTAAAGAGGAAAGAGAATATTAAAGTTATTAGAGTGAGGATAGCAAAAAAAAAAACCACACACACACACATGAAATCTATAGAATATTACACAAAAGCAATATCTGGATAATTTGTAAATAAATCCATAGTAAAGTTTATGTCAACAATAGGGAAACAAATACAAATCTTAGCTTCCAATACTTATATGGTATAAATTGTATCACAATGGTTATATCTCCTACTTTTGAACATGCAAAATGAATGAAAATAGATGTTTTTTAAGTAGTCATCTACAACATTGCTAACATAAATAGCAGCATTGTACATAAAAACAAGACAGCAAAATAGACCATTCCAGGAAAATTGCCCAAAATGAATGGAATGCACAAGAACAAACAATCATCATAAATGGTGGAAAACCTTCACTTTGATGATTTAACATGGTATATAGCACAAGCAGAGGCTGGCCGTCTTCTTTAAGCTCATCACTTGAAGCAAGGATTCAAAACTTAATTCAGCTTAGTTTTAGTCAGTAAAAGAAAAAAATTATACAATTTAGGCAGATATAATAAAATCCCCAAGCTGGATATGTCAGTCAGAAATAGCTAAAGAACCCCCCCCCCCAAAAAAAATAAGGAAATAAAAAATTTAAAAAGAGTTACAGCCAGGGGGAGAAACAGATGCTTAAAGCTGGTAATTAGTACTCTCACTTTTTTTTTCTTGCCTGTTCATGTGTCTTCTTTTTTAAGTATCATGATTGTCTTTCAATATAAAATTGCCAATCCAAATTGGTATTATAAATAATAATTTTGGGGTGTAAAGTCCTGAAATAGTTCTTTCTCATAAGCTCTATTATAGTTGAATTCCTTACATACTTATAGCAAGAGGGGTCCAACAGAAGGATGTTTGTACCTGTGCTTATTTACTAATAATAGTAGAAACTTTCATTATATATGCTGGTTCTACCATGATAGGACTATTACCCCTTTATTGGCTACTGTTTCTATATTGAAGGTGTCTGTTTTATGTTGTCTTATTTCTTATTTCCTCTACATGTCATCTACACCCCTAAACAAATCTGTTTCTATACCCCTGAACAAACCTGTTCCTGTGTGTATATATATGCTTACGTTTACATGTATTTAATATATTTACATGCATATTTACATACCATATACTTGATATGTAAGTATATAAGCATATACATATATATAAGTATTATTTTTAAGCAGTCATCTATTGTATATAGAAATACAAATATATTGTATTTGATATGTAAGTATGTAAGTATATACTTACATGTAAGTAAGTATTCTTTTTAAACATCGTCTTCAACATTGCTCACATAAATAGCAACATTGTACATAAAAACAATGTTTACTTTTTAATAAAAAAAGGAAAAAGTATGTAAGTATGTACTTAGATATCAAATATAAGGGGTTAAATAGCAAGTATCCTGGGCTCTGGAGTCCTGCCTAGGCTTGATCCCAATTCTGACACTTATTAGTACGTGACGTAGAGGAAACTGCTGAATCTCTCAGTGCCTCAGTTTACTATCAATAAAATTAGGATGATCACGGATTTCTTAATGTTGTGTTAGGAATTAAACAAACTAATGCGCTTAGAACAGTGTTTAATATGTAGTCCAAAAATTTGGTGATTATTATCTTTACTTGGAAGGCATTCAGAATTATTAAACTAAATCAAAATTCAGGTTTCAGTATTAAGAGTTATAAATTCATTATTTGGTTACAGTAGGGAATTGGCTATATTAGAAGAACCTAGTTGGTGAAGACATTTGACATCTTTATTTGATGTATCATACCTGCACTTCCTCTCTCCAGGCAGGAGATCTTTATAGGACCAAAATTGAATCAATGCACTAATAGAAAAAAAGAACTAGAGGTGAGATTTTTATAATTTCTAACAGATCAGAGTAAGGTTATTTTTCTTTTAGTATTTATTAAAATGCTACATGGGAAGGGCACAATGAGTGAAAGAGTCGGCAGTGGGAGAGTGAGTATGGGAAAAATAGACTAAAATCTGAGTAGCTTAGCAGTGAAGGCTAATGGACAGAGATTATGCACACGTTGTGGTTCCACTAAAAATTTATATAGACTTAACTTTCCTCACACTCCTTGCAGGGTGATCTGACAATGTGAAGTTAAACAACCTTTGGTGACCATGAAACATCTAAATTCCAAAGCATACATATAACAAGTATTCGTATCCTACATGATACAACTTATATCACATTGAGTAAAAAGCAACTTCTCAAATCCTGAAGAAATCCACTGTGAATATGTTATCACCCTAGGTCAGTGAATGCTACTACACCAGCCTATAAATCTGGGGAACTGCCTACAACAGTCAGCTTCCCCAGCATGCCCTTGGGTAGCAATAAGCAGTTTAAGTGGAAAAGGAGAAAGTCAGTGAGCGTAAGTGGGAAAGAGTTTTTTTTTTGGCTAAAGCTGTCTAAATAATGGTTATTACCTAAGCTGGTAAGAATAGATATTATTGCTTCAGAAGTCTTGCGAGGGTTGCCATTGCTACTATATTCGGGTATTAAAGACAGCATACTGAGTTCTGAGGGGGCAAGCACTCAAAGCTAGGGTGCTGAATCGATTATTCTGATACCTGTTATAGATTTTATGTTTGTCCCCGCCCCAAATCTCAGATTGATATTTAATCCCCAGTGTTGGAGATGGGGACTGGTGGGAGGTGACTGGATTATGGGAGCAGATTTCTCATGAATGATTTAGCACCATCCCCTTGGTGCTCTCCTGGCAATAGTGAGTGAATTCTTGCATAATCTGGTTGTATAAAAGTATGTGGCATCTCCCCCACCGACTCTCTCTCTGGCTGGCTCCTGCTTTTTCCATAGGACACAGCTGCTTTCCTTTTGCCTTCCACAATGAATGTAAGATTTCTGAGGCCTCCCTAGAAGCCAAGCAGATGCTAGCACCACGCTACGTGTAAAGTTTACAGAACCGTGAGCTGATTAAACCTCTTCATAAACTACCCAGTCTCAGATATTTCTTTATAGCAATGCAAGAATGGCCTAATATACCTATCCCTCTTGTCTCATCACCCTGCAGAAAGATGAGACTTCACACATCATCATCATCATGAATCATGTTTATCTCTCCCCTTCAAGGAAGGGGGTTTCTTATTGTGATTTCTGCTATCTCACAGGCATACAAAACTCATCAGTTATTTCCATGATGCCTACCTAGTTACAACCATTCTTTTGTTTTCCCCATCTCAATCTGTGAATATTTATATATGCTAAATATGTGAGTATATTCTTTTTTACTATTTTCCATTGTATTTTATTTTAAAATATATTGTTTGAAGTTATTGCTTAAACAAGTACATTTATTGTTTACATTTCAAACATAAAAAACTATGTTTTTGTTTTTATATTTCTTTTTTATATTATTATATTTTAAGTTTTGGGATACATGTACAGAACGTGCAGGCTTGTTACATAGGTATACACGTGCCATGGTGGTTTGCTGCACCCATCAACCCGTCACCTACATTAGGTATTTCTCCCAATGCTATCCCTCCCCTAGCCCCCCAACCCCTGACAGGCCCCGGTGTGTGATGTCCCCTCCCTATGTCCATGTGTGGGTGTATTCTATTTTGGACTCAAATTCTAAACTTCACTTCGGATGACTATATGTAAACACAAGTCAGAGACTGACCATCAATTTAGCGATATGCTCATCCTCTGCTACTAAATGTGTTTATCGGACTTTAGAATTTGAGCTTGATTAACAACTGTAGAGTAGGAATTTTTATTCATTAGCATAAAGGAGTGCTATTTATCTTTTGATAAGAATAGCATTTGCATCAGTAGCTATCATTAATTGCTTCCTTTAAAAAATAGGTCTGATATTAAAATAAGTGATGCATCATAAAGGAAATTAAGAAATGATACATTGCAAAATATATAGGCAAATGAAAATTATGAGTCTGAAAATGAATCTTTAAATATCTATCATATCTACATATCTAAAATCATAATACATAATACATATCTAAAATCATAAAGTTACGTTTGTTAGAACAAATAGTACTTTTTATTTTCAGGGGAAAAGAAAAATTTTATTGGGCCCTCACAATATGTCAGATGTCATTTATACTTATTTAAATTAAGCTTCACAAAAAAACTAGAAGCAGAGATTAAGAGAAAGAACATGAAGCTGGAGAAATGAAAGAGGTAATGTACCTCTGATTCTATAGTGAGGAGGACTGCGCACCAATCTCTCTGGCTCTCTAATCTGCTCCTTCCAGTGCACAAGGATGGAACCAGAAAACCCATGTCTAGCATTCTTACTTTTCTCTTAAGTTACTTCTCTTTTCCCAAGTGAGATCCCCACTGCCTGTCTTCCCAAGGATCTACATGAAAAGTACAAAGGGAGTGCGGCACATTGGCACCAGAGATGGATGATGAGGCAGGAGAATTCTTGAGTTCTCTCAACACACAACAAATAAATCGCTAGCCCCTAGGCCTACAGCTAAAGACAGCCATTCTAACACAGAAGCAGCTGAGATCTTCAAAGTAAACCATAAATAAATACAAATGAAAAAGAACAACTAATCTTCTCAGCCCTTCTCCAAACTGGCAATACGTAAGTCAGCGGTAGATCATTAATAGGGAGCTCTTGTTACTGTTGGAGCAGTACATACCTTGATGACTAAGCCTCCCTGGATATTGAGGGGCTGAGAAAAAGCAGAGGACTTATGACCCAGGCTAATGGTGAGTATAATTAAAATAGGGCAAGGAAACTCAAGACCTACATACTTAACATTCCATCAGCTGTCATATCCTTTCAACTTCAGACCCCTATGTGCCACAAAATGATTGAGACAGGTAGCTTTAGTGGCCATCTATTCTTGTTATTTATCTAATACCACTAAATAACAATCATTATCAAATTGCTCTGTGTGCATCAATGACACTTCAAAAAGAAAGGAATTAAACCATAAAGTGACACTCAGATAATGAGCTCAGGGTTTAGGTTTGCTAATGCCACGAATCATCTGTGAGGTCCACTCCAGGTTTACTTTAACTTTTGCTATATAATAGACACTTCAACCTCTCTGGATCAAAAACAAATTTATACGGTAGAGATGGTTTTAAGTATACTTTTTTAAATTTTTGAAATGATATAAAGCTTTTCATAAAGAGTTTTAAATGTAGATTATGAACAATAGAAAATATCTCTATTTGCAAATATATTTATGCCAGAAAAATGAAGATTGAAAATGTCAAATTGCAGGCAAATAAATGCAACAGAATGTGGAAGTCAGAAAAATATTGTAAGTGATCTGTAACAGTGTGTTATTTTAATCCTCCAAGGACCTTTTTCACTATCAATATACCCTTATTTATGCTTAGTTAGAATCTCAACCTGCCTTCTGGTTGTAACGAAAACTATTCAATTAAAACATTGAATTTGTCCAAAAATCAGAACGTATATCAAGTGGAAATTTAAATCACAATAACATCTGTTATTTTCCACCCCAGGTCTTTTCCACTGCTGTGACTGGCATACTGTAAGTTTCTAGCACCCCCATGTGGCTTAACTGGAGTGGTTTCATAAGCATTTGAACTCAGTTGCTTGAAACTGAGAACAGTAGAAGAAACTATAATTCAAGACAGAAGTTCTGCTGGCATCATAAGCCAAGAAAGAAAACTTAAGTCAGCAAAATTATAAGATAAATGTATAGGCTCAATTCCTAACTTGTTTGCTATCTACTGTTCATTTTATGTGATGACTAGAAAGGATGATTTACAAGCAACAATAACTAGTTTCATCTTCGTCAGATATAATTCCTCAGTTTTCAAAACCAAGCATTTGACATGGGCAATAATTAAATAGATGAAAAAGAACCTAATTTTTCTCAAGAAGAAAAGCAAGTGCTTTATTGCCCAGTTTGTCCACATATTGATCAGGCAAATACAGCAACCCAACTATATGTTGCAATTGCTGAATAGTTGAGCAATCCAGGTTTTGAGATCTTCCACTGTCCTCAAAGATATTTTAAGTGATTAAAGTATCTGCATTTTGTCAAATCATTTGAGAACAATTTTTATACAAACAAAATTTTTCCTTCTCTAAGCACATCCCTAGTTTGCACGTGAGACGTCTTTCCAATAGTAGTGTATTTCAGAGTGCTTTTAGAGGGAAGAAGTTCAAGAGGACTATATTGTCTTTCTTAATCTGCTAATATATGCTCCTCTTATCGAAGATAGATGTTTAAAACTGATCCATGATTTCATCAGCCTAAGGTGCCCCAGCAAACAGTTTTCCCATGAAAAATTTAAAAGCAGATTTTAAGGCACCTACATTATCAAAATATTCTCAACATAAAGTGAAGTTTAAAAATAATTGGCCCTGATGGAGGTAAAAATGTAAATTAGTCAGAAGTAAAGAGTGTGTTGAGAGAAACCTGAATGTGGCTTATTTGTATGCTAAACTGAATGTCCTAATTTAAAAATAGTAGAACGCAAAAGGAATACATTTTCTCCTCAATATACAGCAATGTATAGATTGATATTAAAGGGGAAAACAGACTTCAAAATGTAGAAGAACATTTTTAGAAAACAGAAATATTCATTTCATTGATTAATAAAATTTAAATCTAGAAAGTATTTCATAATTAAATAATAATCATAAATGTATACCAATTTTGTGCATTCAAGAGACCTTATTACTATGTCTGATGACAAGGGTGGGAATAGAAGATGATTAAAAAGATTAATGGATACATTTCTAAAGATAAACATCTAAAAAAAAAACTGCCATTTGTCTCCTGGCTGCAGGTACTATTTTCCAACATTGGCACTATCTACCTCATTGAATCACGATGTTGACCAAATGCTTAAGAGTAGGAAGAATACTCTTCAAAAATTGCACTGAAGGTGTCTGGCATGAATGAGAGCAACACTGCCTTACCTGTTGAGCCCTTTCAGTGTCTTTTCCATGTTTAAAATGTCACGCATCTTATACAAAAACCACTTGTCAATGTATGTGAGCTTCTCAATCTCATCAAGGGACATGTTGTCATCAATGGCCTGCCAAGAGGAGAAGAGATACTTTCTTTGGCAAACATTTTTCTAAATGTCTTATTTGGTTGAAAACACATAGGAGTCATGCCTCTGTGTGTTATTTAGAGAGCCTGAGACTACAGACTGAGTTATGAAACATGAAACTGACATCATTGACATTCCTTCCAATAAACATAAAGATGGTGCCAACTATATCCACAAATGGCATACAGAGGCGGTGCCTGCCTTGAGTAATCAGAGTGGTGTGTTCTCAGAAAAATCTCCTCACAGGTTTTGACTCGCTCCTCTTTATTTGATCATGTTACCCCTTATACCCTAAATTTTGTACATCTCTTTGGAACTAAAGAGAGTCTCTTGAAACTACAGTTAAGCCAAATCGGTAAGAAAATCTAGAATTAATATAATGATCACTTAATTTGTATTGTTGGTAGTTACCCTGTAGGAGATAGCATATTTTTAGCACCTCACTCCACATTCACACAAACATACAACAGTCAGTGAGAATTTATGGGTCAGATCTGGCTTGGCATTATTCCTCCAGAATATTTCCTCACGGATGGCTTCAAACAAAAAATTGTTTTGAATCAGTCACTATGATTTTTGTGCTAAGGCAGGCATTTTTAAAAATCCTAATATATTCCAAAACAATGTAGTAATAACTTCTCTTCTGATAGGCAGCTCAGCCTCTTCCTCAAGCTCACTTTAGCAATTTCTCAAAAGTAAAACTAAACTATGGGTCATTAAGCTGAGTAGAAAATTCAACTGAAAGAAGAGATAAACACTCAAAACCAAAATCTTTGTACTAAAAGATGTCTATTTTTATTCTTGTATGTATATATGTGTATATGTATATATACCCAGCGAAAAAAATCAGAAAATATTCCAAGAAAACATATTTTAGAATAACACACTGCATTTTTAAGATCCATTAACTAGTAACTCTGCCATTATATTTCAGCCCAGGGAGCTTACTTTTCTTACAGCTTTTACATAATTTTAGTATCAGAGAGACCATGCTTATAATTGTTGAGCTACGGCATGGCTCATAATTTTGTTGCCTAGAGTAAGATGACATTTAACAGAAATACTCAAAGCCATGTTCATTTCCTAAGTCAACTGATGTTTCTTTTGTTTAATTCTCCCTGTATTTACAGTCAGGTTCCCAAAGACTTAACATTCTGTCTTACTTTCTAAGTGATTAAAGGCACAATTAGCTGTTGGCCATCAACACTGTGAGGTAGAGAGAACCTTACGTTACTGAAACTTTTAATAGATCAAAGGAGATTTTCAAATAAGCACATACAGTGAGGGAGGGCCTAGAATCCTGTAGTCATTTCATTGGAAGGAAGGAAAGGACGACTACAGTCAAATTCATGATTTCTTTCACATATATATATATATATATAGAGAGAGAGAGAGAGAGAGAGAGAGATCTGGGATACATGTGCAGGAGGTGCAGGTTTGTTACATAGGTTTACACGTGCCATGATGGTTTACTGCACCCATCAACCCGTCATCTACATTAGGTATTTCTCCTAATGCTATCCCTCCCCTATCTCCCCACCTGCCAACAGGCCCTGGTGTGTGATGTTCCCCTCCTATACTTATATGTTCTCATTGTTCCACTCCCACTTATGAGTGAGAACATGCGGTGTTTGGTTTTCTCTTTCTGTGTTAATTTGCTGAGAATGATGGTTTCCAGCTTCATCCATGTCCCTGCAAAGGACATGAACTCATCCTTTTTATGGCTGCATAGTATTCCATTGGTGTATATGTGCCACATTGAAAAGTTCATCATCACTGGTCATTAGAGAAATGCAAATCAAAACCACAATGAGATACCATCTCATGCCAGTGAGAATGGCAATCATTAAAAACTCAGTAAACAACAGATGCTGGAGAGGATGTTGAGAAATAGCTTTTACACTGCTGGTGGGAGTGTAAATTAGCTCAACCATTGTGAAAGACTGTGTGGCAATTCCTCAAGGATCTAGAATCAGAAATACCATTTGACCCAGCAATCCCATTACAGCAATCCCATATACCCAAAGGATTATAAATCATTCTACTATAGAAACACATACACACATATGTTTATTACAGCACTATTCGTGATAGCAAAGACTTAGAACCAACACAGATGCCCATCAATGATAGACTGGATAAAAAGCAAATCCATGATTTCTAACAGCAAGCAAGATCCTTCCAGTCCTAAGACCTCATCTCCAAACACTGCAGCTTTGCTATATAACACTGCTGTAATGAAGTCTATAATGACCCCAAACAAGTTTAAGGTTACTTTAATGTTCCAAAAATCAAAAATAATGCCCTGCATTCTGCCCAAATCAAAAGAGGTGATGATCCAGGCATCCTGAAATAAGACTGCCGTAAAAATCAGACCTCAGAGCAAGTTGCTCTTTTCTAAGAATCATGAAAGCAAGCAAAGGTTTACACACTCCCTTCATTCTTTTTCCCCTTCAGCCCTCCACGGTCCTTACACTCTTTGTCAAAATCACCAAGTTCCTGGTTGCTGTGGAAATGAACAGTAATGATGACCTCTAACAAACAGAAATCAGTTCCTTCTCCCAGCACTCGAGCAGATCATAATTTATATGCAGACCCTGCACTTCTTGTTCATACATAGGGTACCCTGTGAAAGAAAGAACCTCCACACGTTTTTCCCAGATTCTCATCCTTTATAAGTCTGTTAGAAAAGAATGAGAGATTTGCTTGAGTTTTACAGCTTAGCTGGGAACTTGGAAATGCTTTCCTTTTTCATCTCCTTCAAAGTGGCAGAAACATGATTGCTAGACTTAAGGAAAAAATGTATTTACTGTCCTTTGCCTGAGAAAAAATTATATACATATATATATACACACACACACACACACACATACACACACAAACACACACACATATGAATGTCATGAGCTGCTTCTTAAGTAAAAGACTGAAATAGGGACAATAAATGATGAAGGTGAAATGGTTTTCTAAAATAACTTCTTATCACTGCTATCCCACCCACCACCACCAGAGAAAAATTCTAATTACCTTGAAACTCAACATGGGAAAATGCCCATCAAGAGATAATAGCAACTCCCAGAATTTCAGTAGGGTTTAAATATTTTCCATTTAGAAACCATAAGAGTGAGGAGAATATGCATCAGAGGCAATTAAGGAAATATCCCTTCCTCTCCTTCTGGTCTCTTAAGGACTCAAATATGGACATAAAAGTTGCGATGAGTTGAGAATCACTAACAGCATTTTTCTGTTTCTCCACAGGCAAATTACAAAGATGGGAATCCCTTTAAAGAGAAAGTTCATGTTTTCATCTACTCATCCCACATGCCCGCACACACACACTGACATACACACACACACACACACACACACACACACACACACACAATGGTCAGTGGAGCTTTGTAGAACCAGTGCGGTTTGATACTGTTGGAGGATTAGTGCTTGCGCTTCTTTAAATGTCAAAAAGCCTTTCAGGGATTTCTGACCAGACAGATTCCAGCTGCCCAAGTCACCTTTTATAAAATCAGATGAGCTGAAACTTCAAAACTCTAAGCACAGTAAATATGAAAGGAGATTAACATGGCATTTAATTTACATGAGAAGCAAGTAGTGGAGGGAAGTGAGAAATGTAGAGCCTTTTTTCCTGAAAGTAAGACCAATAAAATAATTACATGGAAAGCCCTATAATCATGGGGGCCCTTTATAGTCTGTTGCTGGTTTTAAACACAGAAAGAGAAGCAAATAAATAAGATTATTCTAGACTCAAGTAGCACATACTAAGGGACATTATTGTATGCACCTTCCTTTCTACAATACACTTTTACACATTCAAGGAACATGTAATAAAGTTAATAGGAAAGGACAAGTCAACATTGTCAAATCTATTTAAGAGTAATAGTACTAAGCATACTTAAAAAGGGGGACATTTTATCTATTTAATCATCCTTTAAAACTGCAATGTGCCCTTAAATCCAGGCTTAAAGTCAAATAAAAAATGATAATTTATAATTAATTGTAGAAGACCCTCATGAAATCTATAGACATTTCCAGTTTAATAATATAAAAGAATTAAAATTTTTCCAAAAATCCCTGATTTAAAACCACTTTGTGATTCAGTTTTATTTTAATGTCCAGACTGACTACATTCTGGAAAAACAACCAGCAGCCTTAGGCCCCCTGTAACATCTTACCTTGGCAATGGCATAGATACGGGTGCTGCTTGGTTCAGACAACTCTTTTCTGACATCTAAGTTAGATGGCCATTCTTTGTTCATTGGGAGACGGGGAGTGAAACCTTCTATAGATGGGTGGCACATCCGTAAAGCTTTCTGGAAACTCTCCTCAAAGGTACGACCAATAGCCATGACCTGTAATACATATTTAAGATCTCATACTGAAAGAAGGAGCTTATGTATCTTTAATTTGTAACTGAACTGGATGTAAAATATGTTTCATAAAACAAGAACAAAAAATATATCATAATGCCTCTCAAAAAAAGGTGATCCTTTTTTCTTCCTCTCTCACTTTCTCCACGGTTTTGGTATAATACATCTTCATTAGGTCAGTCTTTTACCATTCAGGGAGTTCAGCTGTATTTGCTGAGACTGATGAGGAAATCACCTGTACCTGCTCTGGACCATAGTATTAAAATAAGAAATTCAAAGTTGAAGATAGAGACCTTTTCTTAGTAAGATCTTGCTTTATGCAAATGTTCTTTAGAATGGAAGGCAAATAAAGAGAAATCAGAAATATATTAACACAAAAACAGAACTATTTGTAAATAAGTATCAGTCAGTATTCAAGACAGGTTGGCTTTCATTATAGCTAAGCATTAATATTAATAGAACCTTGAGAGTGATAACAAATCCTGATGATTATGATTTTGAACATAGGAGGAGACTAAACTTCCTATGACAAATTCAATGTGTCTTTCCGCAATCTTTACAGCTCATCTTACACTAATCAATTAGAAAAATTATGTGGTGATTTAGTTTGGACAAGTTGCATGTCAGAACTAAACTTAAATTGATCTTGCAACCTACCCAGTTATTTTCACTGGATAAATATTGTCTTTGAATCTTTTCATAGAATAATAGATTGCTGTGCATTTTTGGTCTCCAATTTAAAATAATAGCAGTCATAATGCTATCTTCAGTAAACTTTTGTGATTCCTCAAATAGACTCAAATTACCATTAATGTCAGTTTAGGAAATCTTCATGTCAATTATGTGACAAGATACATATTCAGTGATCACTAAAGCAAAACAGATAACCTTTTCACACAGTTCCAAATTTAATTAGAAATAAGGGAAAATTCACAAGAGCAGGAATAAACAACCTGTTAAAGCAATTCAGATTTGCAATTTGCAAGTCATAGTGGTATCTTGAAGAGTTAGACAATATGTCTATAGATTGTCTAGCCTGGGCATGGAAAAGACTGACGGAAATCAGACATTTTATGGTTCTGTAAAATTAAGGAAATATTTTGGGTATATTTAAGAAAATTTGAGGTATTACATATTTAAAATTTGGCTGAAATTAGTTCTATAAGTAACTCTCCATATATTTTTATTATTCTTAAGCAATTCTATATAATGATACATGGGATCCATTAAAAAAAGATACCCATATAATAAAGGAATATATAACTATAAATGTTTGCTCAAAAATTGTGCTTTTCAATACTCTCTCTATATGTTTTTGCTTTTTGAAACAGATTCTCACTCTGTTACCCAGACTGGAGTGTAGTGGCACCATAGGGCTCACTGGACCCCCTGGGTTCAAGTCATCCTCCCATCACATTTGCCCTAAACTATTAAAATGCCTTCCTTGAGTGACTATTTCACATTTTTCAGTGGAATGACTGTAATGGGCTTCCTCAACCCTATTCTACTATATTCTCATAGCACCTATATATAAATACTATCTTTTAATATTTACCAGAGATTAATAATTCATCATATATTTGTGTCAGTTCGGATATTCTGAATTTACCAATTGCAGACAATGTATCTCAATTATCTATAATCTGGTCATTTTTTATCCTCCCAGTGTCTTGCATGTAGTAAGAATTCAGGAAATATTTGCTCACTTTTTGAACTAAATGTAAGGTGTTAGACAACAAAACTCCACCTGATCTTTTATTTTTTGTTTGACAACAAAATTACTTTAAAATCTTTCATTAGTATCTTACAAATTAAGGAAGACAAAATGTAATAATTCTGCCTTTCATGTGTGAATACGATTGAGCAGTAAAACATTTCTTTTTCTTCTTCCCTGTATTGGTGACAGATTTAATCTATATTTTCTGTGATTAGTGACATGCATTTCTGAAATGGCTGGTCTGGGTTTAGCCTATCATCTGTGTTATGGGACAAATAAAGAACAATATGGAACAATATGTCACAAGCCTTTTACTCTGTACTCTAACCAGCTTAGATACATAGACTAAAAGCTCCCACATTGGCCACAACAGAAATAGAGATGAGATACAGATAAACTAAGATAAATGGTAGATAGACAAATGATAAAGACTGAGATTTGTTCATACTTCCACACTCAAAACCTCTACCCCTATGCAACATTTATGAATACTAATTTAATAATAACAATAATGATGGATTACATTTATTAAGGGGGGTATTATAAGAATCCTGCAAGGTAGGTATTATTATTTCTATTTTGTAGATGTGGATCCTGAAACTCAGTGTCTTGCCTGAGAGTCTGTAGCTAATAAGTGGCAATGCCAAGAGAAATATCCAAGTCCAGCTGGTTCCGAGGTTCACGTTTTCTCCACTATCCCAAACCTTCTGGATGCATAAAATGATTAGGACTTGGTGGAAGGAGGCAAGGGAGTGAATCTCAGCAAAGATATGAATTCCTTTCTTTCCTCCCACACAGAAGAACACTGCATCTTTGAAGATGCAATAATCAAAGGCTAACTTTAATTTCAAATAGTATAACACAGCACATTCTAAAAAATCTTCTAAAGATGTTAAAAGCTTAGAACTTTTTAGTATAATTAAAGGGGGCTTAATAATCCACTATGCTCGTACCAATTTAGAATTTTAGAGCTAGAAGGACCCTGAGAGATGATCTAGTCCAGCCTATTCTTTTATAGATGTGGGAAATGAGGTCTCAGGAAGTTAAAGCCACAGTTTGCATGAATGGACTAAAGTTGAATTCTTAAACTCAGTTCAGTAGTCTTTTTTAATATATTATATTCTATATTACTTTCTGGATTTGGTTATAAAATATATTACAACTCAGTTATATATATATATATGAATGTGTTTTCATATATGTATCTATATTATATACCCAGACATATGGCCTCACCTTTTGAACAGGAAGGCCTTCAAATCTAACAAAATGGCCATGTAACATATGTAATATGTTAACAGTCAAATAGAGACTGTAGGCATATTAGTATGCTAATATCCAGGCAACTTTAACACTGTCAATTGTACCTTTAACACTGTCCATGTGTTGACAGTATCCAGGCAACTTTAACACTGTCAATGGTGTCACAAATTTGACAAAATAACTGAGAACAAGAAGAAGATAGATGAATAAACCAAGGACTCACCTCTCCTACACTTTTCATAGAGCTACCAATTCGGCTAGACGTTCCATGAAAACGGTCAAGATCCCAGCGGGGAATCTTGGTGACCATGTAATCCAGGCTAGGTTCAAAGCAGGCTGATGTCTTCCCAGATACAACATTCTTAATTTCTGGAAGTGGGATTCCTAGGGCAATCTTTGCAGCAATGAATGCCAATGGGTAGCTATGAAAAGAAGACAATTTTTGTTCCTTTAGCAATTATTGAAAACAGACAAAAACATAAATTGGTCTTTCTTAAAATTTCTGGTATTCTACTTCAGGGTATAAGACACTTAACTCTCTGTTCTGCATCAATATTTAGTAGCCACTTGCGGAATAATAGGAGTCATGATATAAAGTATAGAGGCACAGGTCACAGGAGAATTTACTCTACATGCATTGCTACAAATCTCAACCCTCACCTCTTCAACCTAAAATCAATAGCTTTGTTGATAAATAAAGTTTAACCTCCATTTGTGTTTAACCACCACTAAGATGAGAATCTGCAAAATATTTTTTGAGAAAATATATACATATCTGTACCTAAGAAGACAGTGGAGTTAGCTAGTACAAGGGAGTAGGCATTTCAAGTTTGGGTCCTTGCTCTGTCTCCAAATTATAAATGATAGCAATATCATTTACCTCAATCAGAAAACAGTTGAAAACTAAAATTAAGGATTAATCTGCACTTTTAACAACATCTGCAAAGTGCAATTAAGAAGCAGATTTTTCACAGCCTGCTTTGGTCACCTAGATTTTGATTTGTTTGTGATTAGCCAGCAAACAAAGCCAGCTAGCTATATCATTTACCTCAATCGTAGCCTTTGAACTTTGGACTCCTTAACAAAACTAACACTTTGAGAACTTGGCTGTCTTTATCCAGAATGTCAGTTTGGGTAATTTTGTTTGAGAAAAGATTTCATAGAACTATAGAATTAAAAATGAGTTCTTTAGTACAACTTCCATCTAACAAATGAGGAAAGTGATAAAGACAATGAGTGATGTGCGCCAAATCACATGGTCAATAGAAGAACCAAATGAGAATGCAGAATTGTGACGGCTACACAGAGGGCAACATGCCTTTCGCCACTCCATGCAGTGCTGTGGAATGACGTAAAAAAATCTAAAGAAGTAAATATTTTGTTCGTTTAAATGCCATAATGTAAGTGTAAGATGCTAAATACATTATTAGAAACAAAAGGTTTTGATTAACTTTCCCTCCAATCATGCCTGCTACTGGCTGTTACACAGACAGCAGATTTGTTTGGTTGTAACATTTACTTGTGAAAAAATTTCGCACTGTTCAGTCTTGTGGAGTTTTGATAAAATAAAAGTAATGTGTATTGCATGCTTGAGTCAAGTGAACTATATTTTCTGTCAACTATTTGCTATAGGGCTATATACCTGAAGAAAACTGTTGAAAACTAAAATTAAGGATTAATCTGCACTTTTAACAACATCTGCAAAGTGCAATTAAGAAACAGATTTTTCACAGCTTGCTTTGGCCACCTAGATTTTGATTCATTTATGATTAGCCAGCAAACAAAGCCAGCTAGCAGTATCATTTACCTTAATCTGGCAACAAGCTCATTAATAATCATGTCCTCAGGGTCCTATAAATGATTTGGAGCTAACATACAGAAAAGGGGAACATAGTTTGTAAATGCAGCACAGTCTTCCACTATCTGTCAATTTTTCATTTCTGTCTGCAAAGGATCTGCAAACTCATGGTCAATTATTCTGGTCTTACCCAGTGGCTTTTGAGGCCAGAGCAGAGCTTCGGGACAGTCTGGCATTCACTTCAATGATGCAGTATTCCATTGAGGTAGGATGAAGGGCAAACTGAATGTTGCATTCACCCACAATGCCCAAGTGGCGAACAACATTGATTGAAGTACGTCTCAACATCTGAAACTCAGCATTGGAGAGTGTCTGGGCAGGAGCCACAACAACTGAATCACCTGTATATCCAAGAAGCACTCATTACTTGGTGGCATATCGAAATAACCAACTTCACCGACTTAACCATCTACTTGCATGATGTAAGACACACAACAGTCTGAGGGTTTGTTGGGATATATATGTGAAATCAAGTATTCCCCCAATTCCTGTTTCCCTATGTTACTCTGATATGGTACTTTTAGAAACCTCTCTAACTTTTCCCAAGTTCATCTATCTAATAAGTAGCTATCAAGGCTTCCATCATCTACTTACTAGATTGACTTCAACTTCCCTGCTCTTCATCTCAAATTATTTCTCAAGTTCTTCCTTTCATAGAATATTATCACTCAGACTGGCTCATCAGTTGGCTTTCTGTATCTCATCCCTTTCCATCCTCACTTCTCTCATCATAGCCCCTTATATCTGCAATCTTAGTCTCCATCCCTTCTGCCTTCAAACATGGTCAGATCTTCACTGCCTCCAGAAGTCTTCTCCTAATGTTGTCAGAGGACCATACAAAGCTTCTCTCTCATTCTTTACATAAATGAGCTTCTTAAAAGTTTGCCAATTCTGCTTACCACTCGATACCATATAATTCCTTTCAATAGAGCTCCCAGAACTGACTTTGCAATGAAATTGTTCTCTTGGACATCCAAAAGAGCCAAATTAGTTAATCAGCCTTGGTCTTACATAGCATTTGAAACTGCCAAAAACAAAGCTCTTTGATAAAATAGTTCTTGCATTGGCTTAGTTGTTACAGTTCTACCCTGATTTTCCTCTTAACTCTTTATTCTCCCCTTCTATATTCAACAGTAATACTTCCTCTTTCCCCTGCCCTATAAATCTAAATGTTTCCCAGAGTTCAAAGTTCAACCCTATTCTCTCCTCTTTCTATACCTATGAAAGTTCAACCCTATTCTCTCCTCTTTCTATACCTATGCCCTTGAATACTTTGTCTATGCCTATGACTTCAATTATCCCCTTTATGCCAACAGTTTCCAATGTCTTTGTTATCAATTTCTTTATTTCTATTTTATTTCTTAAATTCCATCTCCACATTCTCAACTCCTTTTTTTGACAGTTCTGCTCACACCTCAAATTTAGCACTTTTGAATCCTAAGTTATCATCTTTGCCCTCTTATCTAACTAGTGTACTTCCCTGAGAAACTTATTTCTATTATTGTGCCTATTTTCTCATTTACTGGGTGACTAACATCTCAGTCTGCTTTAAACCTTCTCAACCTCCTTTCTTATTTTTCAAAATCAGGTTTTATGGCTCTTATTTCTACCATATTGCTTACCTTTGGCTTTTCCTCAATTAAATCAGTATAATAATATCTTCCTTACTTCACAGGGTTTGTGTGAAGATCAAATTGAATGTGAGAATATTTTCAATACTGTAAAATACTATACTTGTCCAAAATGTTATCACTAGTCTGTCTACTAGAAATAGTAATTTAAAGACAACAACTTTATAAAGACTGCCATGGCCATCAAAGACATTGCTAAAATGAGCTGAAAGCATTGCTATAGTTCTTGAATATGCTTTGCCTACCTGTGTGAACACCCATGGCGTCAACATTTTCCATGTTACAGACAGTGACACAGTTGTCATCAGCATCTCGAACCACTTCATATTCTATTTCTTTCCAACCTGTCACTGACTTCTCCACCAGAATCTGGTTGGTCATAGCAAAGGCCTAGAAATTGGTGACAAAAGATATCAAAGAGTAAGAAAAATCTCTGGCTTCAACAAGGATATTTGGCAAAATACCATGGCATAAATCCTGGTCAGCACTGAACTCTCAAACCCCATCTCCATTCTCTCCTGCACAGAAGGCACAATGTGTCAGAAAATCAGTGAGGTACTAGGAATAGCATCCTGCAGTGAATATGCTTGATTTACATTATTGAGGCTTGCCATTCAAAGTGCTGATATGACATTAAATCAAACTAATTTAGGAAAAAGAGAAAATAATTGAGCAATCAGGCAGAGGGAAATGAAATTATTTCAGCAGCTAGGCTTCTGTGAAACCAGAAAATGTGATAAGTGTGAATAAATATGGAAAAATAAGTCTAAAGACTCTGGCTCTCTCTAAAATAGCTGAGGGTGCTTTGTGCAGTGACACACACAATAAAAGTTAGTTGATGTTGATGAGGAGGAGAAAGGAGATGATGATGGTTGTAAACAGTTAGCCAAGATGGCATATAAAACTTGAGAATTAGAAGAATCATATGGGACTATTATTATGGTTAATCACTGCCTAAATGCTTAAATACTCTGAGTCATATATCATGTATGCCTGATTAGACAGATATGAATTAGCATACATGAATTAGCATAATTATCATTTCATATTTATGGCACACCCACAATGGGTAGAATACTGAACCCAAAATAGGAAAGTGGTAATCTCTGACCTTAGGACATGCAGTGGCTGATAATCCAAGAGAGAAATGTCTCATTGTCTTGTAATATATTTGATGTGGAATGGCAGTGAAAGGGAAAGTAGTTTGAATTTTTTCAAATTATTAATAGGCATTAAAATAATAACAATGTAAGTTTTTCTGTAATGTGCCTCAATATGATTTTTTAAACTTCAGTCATCACTACAGGCTCCAGCACGTGCAACTGAAAATGTGACACATTTGTCCCCACAGCTGCCCACGATGAGGTTGTCAAAGTGGTTAGAAAAATCAGTAGCCAATGTTAACAATTTAATAATGATTAATTTGTCATTCCGGTTGCCTGCTAAAAGAAGAAATCTAGGAAACAAAGGGTATAAATTTGGAAAAGTATTTTGCATTATAAAGAAGTGAAATGGGTATTTAGATACAGGGAAAATTGAAATTATCTTCACCTGGTTCCTCAGCTTGTTTTTATTTTTATTTTTTAAAGTCTTTGATTTTATACAAAAAGTTAACTTAGGGACCTGGGTAAGTTAATGCAGCTTTTTAATGGTGCTAATTATAACCTCAAGAGAATAAGGGGACTGTTTAGGACATAATGATATAACTAATTATTCTCAAGGGAAGAGTGAGGGTTTTTCTTCAACAAGAAAAACCATTTAAAGGACTATTGATTATTTGAGCACAACGTAAATAATTGAAAGCTATCTCATTCCAAAATTCTCTTCATTATAAACTTTCTTACATGAAAAGTTCAGTCTTCAGATTGGTTTTTTTATAGAGTAAAAAAAATTAATAGAGAAAAAGTATGCATTGCCACTTTTGGCAGTTATGAAGTTGTTAATATTGAAAATATTTGGAGCATCTAACATGCTAGAGGAAATAAGCTTTTTATCTTCAAAAACATGTTTTTGCTTTAAATACATGATTCATATGTCCAGGATGGAAACAAGAAACATTTATGTTAGGTATGTTTCCCTTTTTGTAATTTTCACAACTTTAGAAAAATGAAACCCAAGTTATTTATATGTAAGTCTGCCATTGTAGTTATTTAAATATGCTGAATTGTACTTACCTGTTTTCAAAATTCTATGCCAACAATTCAAGGGTCTAATTTCACTTCAGTTCAAAAAGTAAGTAAAGATAAAGCAATAAGCTGTCCTTGAGCTATTTCTTAAATAATCCCCCAAATAGCCCTCACAGTAATTCTGTCAAATTCACTTCTATGACTGCCATGTAGGTTACACAGGTTTCTTGGCTGCACATGTACTCAGTCTTCAAAGGCGTTATTGAGCTCCTGGTATTTCCAGGCACTGTTCTATTTTGTGGAAATAGAGTATAGATGAAAGTCTCTGTTTTCCTGGAGCATATTTTCTGTGTTAGTCTCTAATTTAGTTTTTGTAGCATATCTTACTTTTCTCAAGGGTTTTCCTCTAATACGCAAAAAAAGAAGTCGTTCCTAATATGTTAAGGTGGTTTTGATAGAAAATAAATTATAAACCCTCAAATCTCTCGTGTTTTTATGAATATATGGCAGTTGGTGGAGTTCAGTCATTTACTGTACTGAGAGGCTTATACCATGTATATTTTAGACACCTTAATTTTGAATAAAGTCACACTACTCAATATGCTTTGTTTCACTATCTGGATGTCATCCATGCCAGCCACGTTATTTCAAAAAAAAATTAAAAATGAGACATTATGTCCTATTTTTCCTTAACCACTAAAACATATTTTAGCATTTTAAATATTTGGGAGTAGATTGTGAAACAAAGGAAGAAGGAGTTGAATTAAGTTCATCTTACTGAAGTCAATAGATTGTACTATAAAGGTGGAATTTGAGCTAAAGTGACCACTGGTTTACCTTGAACCATGTGGTTTATCATTGCATCCTGGCATGAGCAGTTGCACTGCACTACTCTCTCAAAAGTGTCATCTTGGTCGGGCGCGGTGGCTCATGCCTGTAATCCCAGCACATTGGGAGGTCGAGGCAGGCAGATCACGAGGTCAGAAGATCGAGACCATCCTGGCTAAAATGGTGAAACCCCATCTCTACTAACAATACAAAAAATTAGCCGGGCGTGGTGGCGGGCACCTGTAGTCCCAGCTACTCGGAAGGCTGAGGCAGGAGAATGGCGTGAACCCAGGAGGCGGAGCTTGCAGTGAGCCGAGATCGCGCCACTGCACTCCAGCCTGGGCGACAGAGTGAGACTCTGTCTCAAAAAAAACAGAAAGTGTCATCTTTTGGAAGACGCTTTTGGAGAACATGATCATGATTTAATAAGTAAAGAAAATGTAATTTCTCATCTACATAACTTTCTCTAGTTGAAAAGGTATATCAAGTCAGTTTTTTTGGTTGGTAAGAATATTGTCTACAAAAATACACACCTTTGTGCTGAGATCCGTCAAAGTCTCTCTGTTAGGACAGATGCCTGAGCCTAACCCGCCCAGCGCATAGGCGGAACGGATCATCACTGGGTAGCCAATGGTGTCTGCTGCCTTCAGCGCGTCCTCAATCTGTCAACAAGAACAAGGACTCAACATTTTAAAAGCTGAGCACACTGACAGAATAGACCACACCAAGGAAGTCTGGCAATCAGGTAAACCAACTTATCTGGGGAGAGTGAATATGGAAATGTTCTATTATTCCTTCACATTATGGAAAACAAATGCTGTTATTCAAATGTTAAGTAAAATTCTAGAAGAGAGGAGATACACACAACACACACACACACACACACACACATATATACATACATATATATATATAGCTTTTAAGAAATATACTTTTGTGGTAAATTTTATCCTGTCCTATTGAAACAGAACCATGGCCAAAGCAGAAATAATCATCATTCATTTGAGAATGGGAGCCATATTGAATGGTTGGATTTTTATATGCAGCTTAAAAGTCTCTGTCTTAATGAAACCAGGTTCTCTGCTGCTGAAGCTAACTTGATGTTACTGCAATAAACCATTAGGAACACAGTATATAAAGAGATTTTTCATTTTCAGGCTCAGTCTGAGAATAGTCCCAGAAGCTTGGAATTCTTTTTTTAACTTACAGAATACAACATATGGTGGCTATATTTTTCTGTCATGGAATATTATTACACTACCAATGGGAATGTAATTACACCTTTCCCATATGCCTCTTTCTTATCCTGGGGAAGCAAGGACATAATTAAATCTGGCAATGAAAGAATAAATGTATGGCAAGAGCTTCCCAAATTGTGCAGCAGAGTTATCCTGGGATTATTTGATTGACAAGTTTGTAACACAAAAGATACTTGGTAGCATTGTTTTCTGAAACATACAGAACCCAGTTTTAGTTGTCCCAGCAGTAACTGCTTCATTCCTAAGGGCGTGCCTGTTTCTACCATGGAGAAGTTGCATTTAACACTGCCCTTGGCACCCCCACTTCACCAACTATAAGCCTGAAGTCAAAAATAAAGCCAGGGGCAAAAACAGACATAAAGTGAGTTGATTCTTTTTCCTGATAACTAGTAATAGCTTATTGATAGGCATAAGAGGCAATGGAAATAAATAATAGAAAAGTAAATCTATCTTTCTTAAATATCTAAACTACAGGTTTTCCAGTCGTTTTACTGACTGGATCCATTTTATTCTAAAATGTTTATTTTCTTTCAAAAAAAATTTAAAGCCAATTTCTCATTTGCAGGGCATTCACACATGCAAAATGTGTGACTGATCCCAGAAACAAGGTAAAACTTGCTTTGGTATTGCAAGTTGATATGGTTCTTAGTTTCAGTTCAGGAGATTGGAGATTCATTGGCACTTCAAGCCTTGATAAACCACTTTATCTCTGGACTTAGGTTTCCCTTTACATAAAGTAAAATGTTAATACCTATCATTTCAGCATTGAGTGCTGTAATTAATATACAATATTTCCAAACTATTAACACTTTTCTAGAAGAAAATGCATACAAGTATGATCATCTTAACTGTTATTATTAGGTATGAAAAATCATTCTCCCTACAACCCAAGACAAATAATGCCCTCGTTTCTCCAAAGCAAAGAATCCTTACCGATTCCACTGCAAAACTTGGAGCAATCTTTTCATTGATCTCATTTAGTTTATCTGAAAACAGCTGCCTGTCCTCCGTGGCCATAATGGACTCAACTGAAGTTCCCAGGACTTTCACACCGTATTCCTTGAGCACACCTCTCTTGAATAGTTCCACTCCTAAAGAAGAACCAAATAGGATTAATTTTTAAAATCTCGAAATTTTATGCCCTTTTTAGCAGACAACTGAATACAACTATACAACTATTTTTTTTTATCTTAAAATCCAAGAAGTTACCACTATCTACAATAGAATTGCACTTAGGGAAAAAAATTGAAATAAAAATTCTGAAGATAGTCTGACAAAATATGTTACAGATGCTACTATTACTTATATTACCATCTTCTGAAAATCATTTTTATCCTTATTAATAAATGTCATAGTATTATACTGAGCCTTAAGATCTCAATATATTCCCTTTCCTCCTAAAGTTCATTTCTATAATGAGATTGTATAATTTTAAAAATCCCAAATATATGAGAACCTACCTGGGTTAAAAAATTATTATCAAAATGGTTTGTGTTTTCACTATCTAGCCATCTAATTTTGCCTGTCTTTTTTTTTTTTGACATACAAATTATATCACCAATTGCTTACCCAAACGAACTAAAGAGATTCTTATTCATGATCTAGTTCCAAAGATTTGAATAATTTCTTTTATTATTATACTTTATGTTCTAGGGTGCATGTGCACAACATGCAGGTTTGTTACATTTGTATACATGTGCCATGTTGGTGTGCTGCACCCATTAACTCGTCATTTGCATTAGGTATATCTCCTAATGCTATCCCTCCCCCTCCCCCCACCCCACAACAGGCCCCAGTGTGTGATGTTTCCCTTCCCGTGTCCAAGTGTTCTCATTGATCAGTAACCACCTATGAGTGAAAACATGCGGTGTTTGGTTTTCTGTTCTCACGATAGTTTGCTAAGAATGATGGTTTCCAGCTGCATCCATGTCCCTACAAAGGACATGGACTCATCCTTTTTAACGGCTGCATAGTATTCCATGGTGTATATGTGCCACATTTTCTTAATCCAGTCTGTCATTGATGAACATCTGGGTTGGTTCCAAGTCTTTGCTATTGTGAATAGTGCTGCAGTAAACATATGTGTGCATGTGTCTTTATAGCAGCATGACTTATAATCCTTTGGGTATATCCCCAGTAATGGGATGGCTGGGTCAAATGGTATTTCTAGTTCTAGATCCTTGAGGAATCGCCAGACTGTCTTCCACAATGGTTGAACTAGTTTACAGTCCCACCAACAGTGTAAAAGTGTTCCTATTTCTCCACATCCTCTCCAGCACCTGTTGTTTCCTGACTTTTTAATGATCACCATTCTAACTGGTGTGAGATGGTATCTGAAGAATTCTAAAGAGAACAAAGCAGTAGACTCAGAAGATGTATGTAGTAATAGTAGAAAGACTGATCTATGTTATCATGAAAATATGTTTGAGAGGCAAATGCTACAGGGCTGATACCTAAGAGCACTTAACGAATGTTAATTCTCAATTTTCATTCATAATAGTTCTCAAGACCTCAATAGCAACAGAGAAAAGCAATATCCTGGGATAAAGTAGAGAAAGTTAAGAAACCTACTGGCTACTCTGGAGCATTAAAGTGAAAGGTTTCTTTGTCTCTCAGCTATTTTGTGAAATTAACTAGTAATATTCATCATATGACTATTTTAAGTGGCTGTTTGCTAACTGCTTCCTCACACATTAGAGGAAAGGTTTTATGAACACACAAAGCACAATTGTTAGATGAGTTCAAATAAAATATGTTACACAGCGGTGCATATGTCACAACTCTGCAATTAAGCTTATAAGAACTCACCACAGTTCAGAGCTGTCTGGCCACCCATGCCCAGAATTAACCCATCTGGCCGTTCTGCCTTGATGACCTCTGTGACAAACTGAGGGGTGATGGGAAGAAAGTAGACAGTATCGGCTTGCTTTAAGCCCACCTCATTGGTCTGGACTGATGCAATGTTTGGGTTCATCAGAACAGTTTTGACATTTTCTTCCTGAAAGAAGCAAAAGAATCCAGTACATGAATATATGGTCTAAAGAAGAGAATGACCACACTTAAATAAAGAAACATGGGGTAACTAAGCTTTTAGGTTATCTGTGGGCTGTAGAGATCCATAATAGGACAAGTAAATGGAAGTTAAAGGAAGACAAGCATTTGGTGAAAGAAATGAAGACATTCTTGAAAATGAAACTATAAAAAAGAATTGACCGCCTCATGAAGATTACCACAAGGTGATCTTTGCCACTGTTGGCAAAGCTGGAGACCATTTCTATACAATTTATCTAGAGATCCACAAATATTACTGAACTCTATAGTTCAATCAACCTTAAAAGAATAACATATTCCAAAAATTTTAAATTAGTAAATGTAAAATAGAACTACAGGCAATATGAAAGCTGCTTACAATTTAGAGTATGTCATGTGGTGATGAGAAGAATGTATATTCTGTTTTGGGGTGGAGAGTTCTTACAAAGGTCTATCAGATCCATTTGGTCCAATATCAAATTTAGGTCCCGAATATCTTTGTTAAATTTCTGCCTTGATGATCTGTCTAATACAGTGGAGTGTTGATGTCTCCCACTATTATTATATGGGAGTCTAAGTCTCTTTGCAGGTCTCTAAGAACTTGCTTTATGAAACTGGGTACTCCTGTGTTGGGTGCATATATATTTAGGATAGTTAGATCTTCTTGAATTGAACCCATTACCACTATGTAATGCCCTTCTTTGTCTTTTTATAAATCTTTGTTCATTTGAAATCTGTTTTTTCTCAAATTAGGATTGTATCCCTTTTTGTTGTTGTTTTTTTTTTCTGTTTTCCATTTGCTTGGTAGATTTTCCTCTCTCCCTGTATTTTGAGCATAGGGGTGTCACTACATGTGAGATGGGTATCTTGAAGGCAGCATACCATTAGGTTTTGCTTTTATATCCAGCTTGCCACTCCATTCCTTTTAGTGGGGCATTTAGCCAGTTTATATTCAAGGTTAGTATTGATATGTGGATTTGATTAGCTGGTTATTATGTTGGTTTGTTTGTGTGGTTGCTTTACAGTGACACTGGTCTGTGTGTCTAAGTGCATTTTTGTATCAGCTGGTAGTGGTCTTTCCTTTCTATACTTAGTGTTCCTTTCAAGATCTTTTGTAAGGCAAGTCTGGTGGTAATGAATTCCCTCAATATTTGCTTATTCAAAAAGGATCTTATTTCACCTTCACATGTTACCCCCAAACCTAAAATAAAAGTTAAATAAAGCTGCTCCCCCTTCTATTTATTTGTCTAAGAAGAACATTGAATGTACATTTAAAATGCAGAATAATGTGCTCCCTTGTTGCTGGAAGCACTGAGAGCCTTCTGCTGGTTTCCATTTATTTTCCAGATTTTCATGCTTGCTGTAGTGCTTTAACAAAGAACATTATACAACTGTTTGTACATATTATATTTAAAAAACCATGTGGCAAAAGAAATAAAACTATGTATGTGCACACATGCATGTGTGTGTGTCTGTGTGTGTGTATGTATGCATATATCTATATGAAGGTATTCATAGCTCAATCTTATTCCTTACATCAGGAGAGACCTTCAAAATAATTCTTTTTGTAGGCTACTAAGGATAATTGTATTATAAACCAGGATGAGGGTGACACTTAGCAAAATAATTATTATACAATACAGCCAGATGGTTCTAATTATTTCATACATTAGCAGGTCAATTTTAAGTTCTTCTAAAAAGTCAGCAACATATTCAGATAAAGGTATAGAAATTATTATTGAAAACCCTACATATCTTTGGGGAGGATCTGAATAAAACATTAAATATATTTTATGCTGCTTTAAATTCAAATAGTGAATTAATGCTTGTAATGTACTTTTAGTAATGTATTTGATTTTTATACCAAGACTATGAAAGAGATTTCAATCTTTTGGATGAAGAAACTGAGATTCAGTAAGGTTAAATGACTTGCTAAAGGTCACATAGCTAATAAGTGGCAATATTAGGGCTCTAATTCAAGTGTTATGATTCAAATCCTATGTTCTTTCCTCAATATGAGTCATCTCTCAAGATTTTAAGAGTAATATTATTAATAAAATGTCAGGAAGATACAAATAGATAAGCAAATGCTTTCATAATATGGGATGAATTTTAATAATTGAGTCCCAACTGACAACACATCAGCAACAGAAGTTATAGAAAGCCTCACTAAAGAAAAATGACAACAAATGTTAGTATATCTAAGTATTTTTCTGAATGTGCTATACAATGAATATGGTGATTTTTTTATAAGTCAAATTATACAGGAAAAGATCCTATACATACACGAGTATTCATTTATTTTAAAACTTATTTCAAGCCATTTTAATTTTAAATCATTTTGTTTTATTTTTCTAATTCTTGTTACAATATATGTGCCACTTATAATATTTTTAGTTTAAAAATTCATCTCTAGTTATTAACCTTCTAAGTGATCACAATATAATCTAATAATTCCTGTTCTTTAGTTAAAAATGTATAACTTTACCCAGTTGATGTAAAACACATTAAAATACAAACTATAAAAATTCTAATTATTTGTAAAACTCCCAAATAGAATGAAAACTGTATACTAGTTAAAAGTATTCTAAACTCTGAACACACTTAGATTGTGTTCTAACTAATCTAAACCACTGGACAGTCTCCAATTATCTAATGAGAAATTAAAGCATAATACAAAGAAGTAAAACATCATTTTGAAAATGTATTCCAAAAAATATGTGAGTGTACATGTACGTGAATGGAGGAGAGTATTTTAAAAAAAAGAAAACAAATGGGAAAAAGAGTAAACTCATTGAGACTGTGTTCTACTTCTTCAACAGACACCCATCAGGTGAAAATCTTTGACTATAGAATATTAACAAAAAGAAAACCTGTGGCCAACTGTTTGTTCCATGTTTGCTGTCCTAGTCTTTTGCTGCCATTCTATGCTGCCCTCTACTAGCCTGGTCTCTGGTGAATGGCATTACACTGCAAAGCCTGAGGCAATGTCACCAAGAGCTCACATTGCCTCCGAATGGCCTGATTAGCACAATGAGGGTTACCAACTGAACTCCTCAAGAGAAATACCTTAAATCTACAATAGAATTTTTCTAAAGTTTTATTTTACTACAGTAAGTGTTGAGAGATCTCCAGAGGATTTAAAGAAACAGGGAGGATGTCCTTCCACACCTGAGTATCAAATCCTCTTTTCTACTTGAAAATGTTGCCATATCATCCCATTTCCCGGGTACTGATGGGAGAACTGTGTCTCCTAGTGACCGATAATAATTTCTAAAACCTGAACAAAATGTACTGTAGGCTCCTCCAACCAGAGTATCCCATTTCAACCACAGAGACACCCAAAGCATCCTGTAGCGCACTTGAAGGACTTTAAAGCAACAAAGATGCCCAAAATTTCTCTTTCACATAAAAGACAAGTATATTTGAAAAGCTCACTGCCTCAAAAGAAATAAACAGCATCAATAAATGTGGCTTTATATATGTTTTCACTATAAGTAGGCAATAACCTAAATAATTTTGGAGATTAATCTAACCTCAATTTACAGATGTGCACATTTGAGAAAGTTGAAATTCTTGCTCATGATCAAGCTTCTTTAATACAAGATTTATAAAGGCACAGTTAAGGAAAATAATTATAGCAACTTTGAAAAGAGGTAGTGTCATAAATCTAAATTATAAAATACTAATTAGACTCATTAAAGGAAGCATATTAATTCTAACGAAGATCATATTCTCTCACCTTCATGGCTTTTACAGCTTGAGATCCTGAGTAATCAAATTCTCCAGCCTGACCAATGGACAGACCTCCTGATCCTAGGATAAGGACTTTGGAAACCTATAAGCAATAAGAAAAAGACGTTGTTATTACTGCTAAAATGGGGAAAATAAGGCATTTTCAAGAGTGGAGAAGACAAACCACATTGTCTGAGTTTATGTGGTCATTTAAGGTCTAATGTTATGAAAAATATGTAATAGATAGGGAAAAAGACTAATAATTTAAAACATCTCTAATTTCAATGTGATTTCCAAAGTTTATTAAGGTTTTTCACTTAAGTAAAAAATTTCTGGAAGAGGTTTACATTTTATTAAACATATATAAATATCCAAAAATATGTACACATATATAAATACATCTATGTGTGGTATTTTTTCAAATACACATACATCCTTCTAAATTTTAAATAATGATGTAAGTGTACAGTTTACAAAGGAAATGGGTAAAAACCTTATCACACTAATATACATATTCAACTTAAGGATTCAAGTGTTATATTAATCCTTGAATAAAAGATATTCTAGTTGAAACAAAAAGAACTCTATCATCTATAATGCTTCTGTAGTCTGAAATGTATCTCATGTTTACATAGAGCTATGGCTTTGTGGATAATAGAAAATAAATTCTAAACTAAACTCTATTCTTTGTTATGTTATTACAACTACTCTGGAAAAAGTAAACTTTAGAAAATACATTATTTTAACTTAAACCATGAAAGTTCCACAAAACATCATCAAGAAGGAACCAAATAATTAGTTACAAAATGACAGACTATTACAATCTTATCAGTCATCTTTTATTAAACACTAGTATACCTTATATCATTCAATTTTTAAAAATCATCACATGATAGGGACAATCCAAAATTCATAAACCAAAGACATGCCCATATACTGACCTCAACTCGAGATGCAACTAGTGCTGGCTTCGGTAAGACTGATGTAATGGTGGTACCTTTTCCTTTCTTTATCAGTGAGAAAAAGGAATCAAACAGGTACTAGAAGAAAATATAACTAACTAGTTAGAAGCTTCAAAATTCTTAAGTTCACCAGATAAAACACAAGATGCCCAGTTAAATTTGAACTTCAGATAAGCAACAAATAATTTTTAGTATAGCATATGTATTTTTTTGCTTTTTTGTCAACAACTACATATCTTACTAGTATAAGAATTTAATCAAATAAATACTTCTGTTCACCTCCAGTGTTATAAAAAAGAAGTTTCCAACAAGCAATGAACATATCAGATGCCTTCTGAGAATGCCAAGTTTATAGCAACTTGTATATCATTTGCTTCTTCTAAATCAAATTCTAGGTGAATATAAACAATTGAAGCTATATCACTTAAGATATAGAAAATTAGAAATACTAATTTAAATTTAAATTTCTATCAGCTCTAAAAAACAATTTCTGAAGATTATTCTTAAACTTTGCCAAAGGATTTACTTCTGTTGTTTCACTAGATATGACAAATTACAGCAAAGAATATTCATTTTGCAATTATTGGAAAGACAAAAAAGAAGAATTATGTGATAGCGGATATTATTACATATCTTAATTGCAATGTTCCTAATCCAAAGTACTAATATATGCTAATTTAAATTTTAAATTAAAAAACTACTTAGTATGTGTTAGATGATACGCATAACTAAATTCGATTTATGAGTTTCATCATGGGTTGGTAATATAATACTGATTTTGGCTATTAAGAATCAATATTTCCTAATAATATTAAAACAAGAACAAAATACAGATATCTAAAAAGGCAATTCAGACATGAGAGAGTAGAGCAGAGCTTGCGGAAAGAAAGCTCTTATTCTCTTCCCCATTTTACCTAGAAGTCTTTTCTGAGAGTTCTGACAATGAAGATTTGCTACTGGAGGTCCCTGGGTGTGGGGAAGTCACAATAGACTTCAGATTTTTCTGGAAGTCACCAGAAGAATTTATTTGGAAAGATGTGCTTGAAAAATGAACTAAGAGCTCACACAAAAAAAGTAAAAATATTTAGATTAAATACAAAACTCCTCTAAGCATTCTTTGTGGTTCTTTTTTGAAGCTGTCTAAATTATCTATGTATGTGCATGCATGCCCTCTCTCCCCCGCGCACCCCTTCCCCTCCTTCTCCTGCTGCTGTTTATTCTCCCTTAGTGGCTACACAACCAGTTGCCATAGGGATTTTTGTGAAGTCACAGATGGGGGATTAAAATTTCATTTCAGTCATGAGACCGAGAGAGAGCAATAGGGAATTCATTTGCATAGTACAACAATTGTAAATTTCAGAACTAAATATATTAGAATGATAATGGGTTTAAATAAAAATAGCATCGCTTCGGGTTTCTTAAGGGCTTTCCCACTTTAAATTTTAAAAAAGATAAAAATTTCCTCTGTGACATTCATGGGGAGATTTTAATACAAAATGTGTGTTACCAAAGCACTCTTCTTGAGAATGTTCTGCTCAAGATCATCTGGGGTGATTATTTTGGTTTTTTTGAATTTCCACATTTTTTTTTTTTACATACATAATAGGCCTCATCTTTCTAACATACCTCAGTGTCTGTTGGCCCTGGGGTGACCTCTGGGTGGAACTGCACAGCGAAGAAGGGTTTGCTCTCATGCATAATCCCCTAAAGGAATAAGAAATGGGAAGAAATTCCTTCCGTAATACTGAACATCAAGTGTGGCTATGTATTTATTCAGGGGACAATAAAGCTCAAATTTAAAAACTGAGTTAGATGCTTAATAAAAATTTTGTAACTAACAGTACTATTAAGTAACATGGTCTGATCTCTTAAGGACTTACATATCTGACCATTTTGATAAGTATGGAAAATGGGTCAATGAAGACTCAACTGAATGTGTTTTCCTTTAAAATAAATAAATAACAAATTTGGTCTATAGCCTTTGGGACCCCTCTGGGTTCTGCTCAGAATAAACTCAAGTCCTCATCTTATCCCCAGGTCCTAAATTACTTTTCCAAGGGTCTTCTTAAAGACTACACCAGTCCCAGGAAAGTCCCAGAGACCCACCTAGACTGGGCTCAAACAGATTTGGACCAACAGCCCACTAACATTGAACGCATAAGATAGTTGTTGATTAATGACTCATATAGTGAATCTTAACAAGTCAACTGATGAGAGAATAAGAGAGAGAAATGACTTTAAAACACAGAGGGCTATGGGAGAAAACCTATAACTGTTTTTCAACACTCAACCAAATCACCAACAAATAGTAGAAAGGTGTTTGCATCACAGTGTATTTAAAATTTCTGGGTGAATATTCTGAGTGAATAATTTATTGCACATTTCAAAACAGCTAGAAGATTTGAAATGTCCTCAATACAAATAAATTAAAAAAATGTTTGAGGTGATGGTCATCAGAGTCTGATTTGATTACATATGATATGCATGTATCAAAATATCACATGTATCTCATAAATATATACAATGCTTATGTATCAATTATTTTTAAAAGCTCTGCATTTCTCATCACCAACTGAACAGGTTTATTGACATCATTTACCTCATTTGTTTGATCGTTGACATTCACAAAAAGTGGTTTCCAGCCAGCAGGGAGGGCGTTGTCCAAGGCATAGCCATGATTCTGAGCAGTAATGAAAGCCTGTCTGTTTGTGATATTCAAAACAGGCTGATTCTGCCCTCTGGAAAGAAAAGGAGAAAAACAATAGGGAAAAGAAAAAGTGAAGAGGATAATATAAATGTATTCCTTATAAAGCAGTGAAAAAGTAAAGCCTATTAAAATTTAAAATTTCAATTGCTTAGTGAAAATCAGTCTGTGAGAAAAGTCACAGATTGTTAATCCCAATAATTTTCCCAACAAAAATCAATTCAGGAAGCTTTGTTGAGTGTTAAATACACAGGTCTATTAAATTCTATAATCAGTTTTAGAAAAGGGGACATTGCGCTCATAACAAAAAGGGTTGCTCACCAGCTTAACAGAAACTAAGAAATATGAGTGACTTATTTTAAGAGAACTACAATAATTTTAAAGCCAGAGAGTTATTGGGAGATAACAAATAGAGGACTGCTTAGACCTGAATTATACTTTATGTAGAGGGTGGACCATGGGGGAAAGCCTGATGTTTAATAAATTAATATTGTTTGAGGCAAAAAAAATGAGAAACCGAGAGGATCTAAAGATTTCTCGGTTCTAAAGTCACACTTACCTTCTGAAAATGTTACAATGTTCTGAAATCAGGCTTAAAATCAGAACAATTTCCCTTGAAGTATCATTTGATTGAGTATTATAACCTCAATTTATGCCAAGGGAAGGAAAATAACTTCACATTATGGCAAGGTTATCATTAGAGAAGCCTGCTTTCCAAAAATGCAATAAAAGTGGTATCAGGTAGTCAACTGTCAATCGTGTAAGGTATGGCTATTTATTTACTCTAAAGAAATGGCAGGTAAGTTCTCTGAGTTCTTTGTACTTAGTTAGTATGTCAGAACTGGTTTACTGTAAGCAAAAGTGAAACTACCTCACCTGTTGGCCATGGACATCTTGTAGGTTTTGGCACCAGCAGCCAATCCTGTTATTAAGTTCCCTGTACTGATTCCAAACAATGGCTCCTTGCGATCACTCTCCAAAATCTAAATCAGGGAGAATTTTGATTAACCAATTAGTACAGTTCCAAAAATTGTTGCTTCTGAATGAATAAAAACAAGGTACCCTTTTTTCTTAAGAAGGTAAAGAGAATAGTAACTGAATTAAAGGAGATAATAAAAAAGGACATGATTGACAAACTTGTAGCATTAGAATTCAATAATATGTACTTTACATTCAGACTAAACTAAATCTGATTTAATATTTCTTTAGAGACCTGCAGGTCTTATGGGTCCCAAGGTCGTGATGAGGAACCATGAGTTGTCAGTTCACAACTGTAGGGCAAAATACATTTGGCCATTGGACTCCAGTTCTTTTAACTCAAGGACATGATCCCAAAGTTACTTTGCCTGAAGAAAAACCCTATTTTCTCTGATATTCTCTCCTCATTGGTTCCCCTATAAAATATCTCTACTGACACTGCCTCAGAAGCCACAAATACCAGCATTGAAAAATGCCTAAATAAATAAAATGTATCACAGCCCTTTCAGGGTACAGAGCGGAAGCCCCCATCTCCCACACAGATACACATTAATTCCAGGTTCACTGCACCTTTCTGACATTCTGAATTAGTGGTTCTGCAAGAGCTGGGTTCCCCGGTCCTCCTGCGATCAAAATCCCATCATACTCCATGTTGGTGAAATCGTGATTCCAAGGAACCAAGTGCACTTCAGCTCCTCGCTGGAAAAGAGACACAAGAATGATGAATTTAATGACATGTTTCTTTGCCAAAATATAATTTTGCTAGACTTTCTCTTGACTAACCATTCCTTAAAGGAAAGGAAAAATTTGTAAACATTTCAAACAATGCTGTGCAAAAATTTCTTTGGGGCCGGGCTTGGTAGCTCACGCCGGTGATCCTAGCACATAGGGAAGCTCAAGGTATGGGAGAATTGCTTGAGCCCAGGAGGTCGAGACTAGCCTGAGAAACAGGGCAAAACCCTATCTCTACCAAAAAAGATAAAATAAAAATTAGCCAGGTATAGTCCCAGCTACCCAGAAAACTGAGATGGAAGGATCACCTGAGCCCAGGAGTCACAGGTCCCAGCGAGCCAAGATCACACCATTGCACTCTAGGCTGGACAACAAAGTGAGACCCTGTCTCGAAAAAAAAAAAAAAAAAAAGAAGAAAGAAAAAAAAGGAAAACAATCACCATTAAAAGTTTTGATCCTGAAAAAATAGATAATGCACCGTCCTGCACTCAAGAGAAGTTTCAGTGCCTATAAATGCCATGATTGGACTGACAGGAGAGTAGGTTACCTTCACACTACCAATTGCAAAAAAGTACAAATCCATTTTCTGAAAATGTTAAGTTGGCCCACATCAGAACTTTTTCAGTCTTGCCTTTTTGTCTTATCAAATTTTAATCAGCCTTCTTTCCTAGGGTTTCTCATTATCGGTAAGATTTATATTCAAATGGAAAAATTAGAAATTTGTTTGAATATAAAAGCACATAGGAAGGTGTCTTTGAGGGTTTCCCATGAAGCACTTCCTGAAACAAGGATTTAAGAGAATAAAAGCTTATTTGGAAGGTACTTCCTTCTAATCAGAGAGGAAGTGACATCATGAAACAATAAAGTATGCATTAGCAAGCAGTTACTACTCGGGATAAGTGAAGTTTAAGCCCACTAGGGCACTCTGAGAGCCCATGTGGAATAGTTACCTTAGAGACTGTCTATCCATGGGACAAAGGAGCCATGGTAGTTAAACACTGGCTCTTTCTGCGTTTTGGTTGAGGGCTACTCCAGAGATCATTCATTCTATGCCATTTACTGCCTGCCAATAGGCTCCAGCCATCAGGCAAAGAGATATAGATATTAGAAATTGGAAGATGGGCAACATGAATTAAAATGGTAACTTGAGAGTGAGATATAGACAGGTCACCCACAGCATCTGCTACCATGCATGCTATCCATGCAAATGTTTGTTAATAAAATTGAAAAGAATTTGAAATCATGATTTGAATATTGCTGATATTCTCTAATAAGGAGGTACAATGAAGAATCTCCCAATATGCATGCTAATTTGGTGTTATGCAAATGTGTGTGTGTGTGTGTATGTGTGTATATGGAGGGGAGATGTGTAGATAGAGACAGACTGAGAGAGGAGTGAGGAGAAGGAAAAATCCTAACAAAACTTTGTTAAGAAACATTATTATGATGGTTAAGTTCTCCTTGAGAATTTTTAAGGTTTAATGTTAACTGGTTGTCTAAGAGTTGATATAAAAGCACTGTGACAGTTCACAATGTGTCAGGGCATGATTCCTATAAACATGTGGTGCATAATAAATGTAGGCCCAAAAAAGATGCTATCAGACAGGCTCTAGCTTTTTGATCATCTCTGTACCACAAAGAAAGTGAACATGATGCATCTTAGACTGTCAGTCAATTAATGACAAGAAAAGTCATCATTTTCTTCCATGTTTTAGTGGCCCTTGAGGTATTTTTCTTTTTTTTAAGAAAAACCATAGCAGTCTATATCTTTAATTTGAACAGGGATAAATGTGTTATTTTGTAAATCAAAAGCAACAAGAAGAGTGTAGACCTCTGACATTCTGAAAGAATGCACAAGTTCCTCTGTGACAGAGGAAATTGGCTGAACGCTAATGGTCAATATGGCAAACCCTCACCTTTGAGATGAACAAATTACTTACCTTTACTAGCAGGCGGATTACATTGTTTTTAATCCCACAGTCTACAGCTACCACTTTTGTGGGGTTTCCTTTGCCGTACACCTTGACATCCTGCCATTTTAAAAACCAGAGAATGAAAGGGAAGTCCCAGCTACGGGCAACAGACCAAAACCATAAACACATCTGACAATGCTTTGCACTTAGATTGGTAACAGATTGACTGTTAACTACTAGGGAGTGACTGGCAGTTAACAAACAATTTGTGAGAAAGGCACAGCAAGTGCCACAGACTGTATCTTTTTTATGAGAAAAAAAAGACTTTACTGTTTTATATAAACTGTTGATTACAGTAATAACAATGATCTCTAAGAAACTGGTTGCGTCCATAGTTAACCATCTTTCCCATGTTTTGCCTCATTAACAACTAGTAGCAATGAAATTTTTAAGTATTATTGCCTGATTCAGCACTAGACAGATGCAGCAATAGATACATTTAAATACCACTTGATCCTCAACTTGCACTAAAGATCGAATGGGGTAAAGCTGAATTACTGTACATTAGGCTTCTTCAGTGGGGCCTAATGGATAAAATCAGTATGAGAGTCACAGGAATTGCTAAGCAGGTACAGACCACCAGTTCCTTTAGGTTGCTGTGCAATTGTTTGCATTTAAATGATAGATTACATGAAAAGACCCCAGAGCATATCATAATCATTATCTATGTCTAAAGCATGGCTGGGAAGCAGATCTATTTTCACAGGCATTAACCCAAGAAGCAGCTCCCCAAAGTCATAAAAGGAGAAATAATAGAAATAGAGAGAAAGCCTAGAAGGCTGGGCACACACACTGGTTCCTGCTTTGAGAGTTGTTAGCTACCACACTATGAATTTAGGATGATTTCATCGTTTGTGAAAAATTTCAGATGAAAAGTACAAACTGAATATTTGAAAGAACAGTTTATTTTGACTGAAATATCTACCTCTCCACTAAGTCTATATAGAATGTGAAATTATAATCCTTAGACTGTAGTTGAGGAAAAAATATATAAACTATATGGTTTTTTTTTTTCCCCTCCCACTGACTATTCTGAAGGAAAAAAACATACCCCAATCCTTTCATGATCTGGGGGAGTTATTGCTGAATTGAATGCCACAGGTATTCTTTCTCACCAAATAATTTGAAAAAGTTTAGATCTATTCTTAACCTTAGGCTTCTGCTATAAAATAAAGCAATATTACCATCTAGTTGAAGCTACAGAAAATTGTAATTACAAGACAATGAATGAAGTTATCAACATTTCCAAGGCATGTAGCCAAACAAAACTCACAAAATATATGTAATCTCCTGATACAAATGCACATTTTATCATAGCTATAGTAACATTATTTAATTGCACTGGCATTAAGAAACCATAGAGCCAGCTTTCACCATTGCAGCATCTCCCTTGATTTGACATAGATAAAAACACAGATATGCTAATTTTTGCTGGTCTGTACACAAATACATTAAGTACCATCCATAAGAATAACAGAAGTTACACAAGACCTCATGAATACTTGCATATATGGATTTGTGTTTGGACTTACGAGAGAGGAATATATTATGCAGCATTTTTCAACCTTGCTTGACCACAGAATTTTTTAAGATGAGCTGCTCCACACCACTGTTTTCCAGTTTAGGAAATGGTAGACTAAACCACCAAGGCAGTTCTCAATTCTAACATTCTATCATCTATCATCACCCTCTATCATGCTGTGTTTCAAACTAAATCATTTCACAGGGAAATATGTAAAACAAAGGGAAGTCATATGAATAGGACCAATTTTAAAGTTAAAAATCAGAAGCGAATATTGCAAACACCATGATCAAATTCCATACATATAAGTAATTACATACCTAACTTAAAATTCATTTTCTTTAACAACACATGTTTTGAATGCACATCCCTGCCCAACATGGACATCACGACTCAGTACTAATTTACAGGAACCCCAAACCCTTGTCTCTCATTTTCATGTGACAGGAGCCGGAATACCAGATAATATCAATGTGTGTTTCCTCTGAGTCTTACATGTTACTGATCAGACTATTTGACTCTGAATAACTTTTTTTTAAATGCCTTTAAAAACTCTCACGCTGAAACTCTTCCTTACGAAATGTTCTCTATACTCCTTCTGATTGGTGCTGTATCACAACATGAATATTTTCCCAAATGAACAGGTGTCAGGAAAGGCGTGGGAACATCCTTTCTAAAGACTCTCAGTGACAAGGTTTGGTCACAGGAGGGGGTAGGATACCCATACAAGAAGAGTCTGTTTCCAGCATATTCACATATTCACATATTTTACCATTTCTGATTTAAAATTCTTGAATCCTTTCTCTGTATATGTAAAAGGTAAGAGTGAAACAATGTAAACTTATTTGAATATCATTACATGGTGGTATAACGATAGTTACTAATAGTATAACTGTTAGTAGTATAACCATTATTTGTAGTATGTTGAAAGGCAGTATGAGATGATGTTTTCTGAAAGGTAGACACTAGACCAAGCCTTCCTACATATAAATCTTGTGGCCATTCACACTGAGGAAGGTATTTAATCTCTCTACACCCCAGTTTCTTCATCAGTAAATGAGTTTCTAATAATATCCATCTCATATAATTGCTCTGAAGATGGAATAAGTTAATCAGTGTAAAGCATTTAGAACCTAGCAGATAATAAGTACTCAACAGATCGTGCCTATTTTTTATCAATAAGACATAGTTATTAATAATGTTCATTTTATTATATGAATAATGGAGGTCATAGAACCATAAGAAACACTGATTAAAGGATTTGAAGGGAAAATAAGAATGTGCAATTTCTTTACCACCAACTCTAACTACCATTTACTGGCTTTGTATATTCCTTTATCTATTCATTATTTGTTGACCATGTACTATGTGAAAGGTACTATGGGCAGTGCTGGGGATTCAAGTAAGTAAACCATGGCCTCTCCTCTCAAAAAGCCAACCAAGACAAGTGAGAGAGACAATCTTTCCAAAGAGTTAAATTCAATATGATCCTTGTTATACTGAAGTTATTTATTAAATGACATGCAACCCAAAGGTGAGCTGAGTCATGGAAGCTTCACAAAGGAACAATGAGCTGACTCTTGAAACTGACTTCTTCAGACAAGAAGAGGAAGAAGAAAGCATGAGAAAAGGTTCGTAGGTAGAGAAGCAAACATATTCAGACCTTGTAAGATACAGGCCAAATAGAAAATAGGTTCACAAGGAGTCTTGAAGAGGTTTCTTGAATTCATGCAACAGAAATCTAGAAATTGAGCTTTTTAAGGCTTTTCCATCAAACCCCCATCAAAACGCAAATAAAAATAGCATGAGGTTAGCCACAGAGACTCTGGAGTCACTTGAATTCAAATTGATGCTACATTTGGGCAAGTTACATTTGATTTTATATAGACTTACTTGCTAAGCCTATTTCTTCATCTATGACATGGAGTTTTTATGAGAATTAACTGAATGTTCAAAAAAACTTGGTTGTTATTATTTTCCTCAAAGACCAGAGCTACCACATTGAATAGACCATGATAATTATGAAATATCATAGGCAAAAAAGTGTATGTTTGCTATATCTAGGAATAAAATGTTGTAGTGAATAAACCTATTTAAAATCAAACTTTGTGTCCACATGTACTTTTTCTATTCCTTCCTGTCAAAGAATTTCAATTGCCTTTGTTGAAATAACACTCACTTTCTACTTGGATAAAGTAGAGTTCCTCTGAGAGACTCCATTGCCACACTGGTGATGGAAGAGAAGTTTGTAGGCATCTCTGCTATAGTATAAATAAACCCCAAGGTAGAACCAACCAATAACAATGATGCCACACAGGCTTCCACAGGGCTAAATTCTCCACATGTAAATCTCCGTGGTAACCGAATACATAGTCCTTGGAAAGAGAAGCTCTATTTTTATCTCCCATTGTATGTAGTAAAAACAGAAGGTAGCAATTCTTCCTTTAAGTTTCAAAGGGGATCAAAAACTTTTCTTTAAAAAAATTTCATAGCAGTATCCCATAAACATCTCAGATATCAAATGACATAATCACTATGCTCAACCAAACTAGTTGAAATCCTTAGGTGAGAAAATAGGATGATCTTTTACCTGGCCACATTCAGCCCCTCCTTCTCCCATTTGTATAAGCCGCCTAGGTTGCTATATCTGTTCTTGCTATTACTGCTCGGTGCAGGCCTCATAAGTTTTGTTCCAATAAGTTACAACAACCTTCTAGTTCCTTGCTCTTTTATTCAGTTTTACTTTGCTTCAAAATGACACTGAATGAGTTGGCAATAGTTTCGGGAAGTGCTGATTAGCCAATGATATGAAACCTTCTAGACCTAGCTTCAGTCAGTCCATCTCCACTCATCCTTGCCCAAGTGTGTAAACCAATAGGTGTGAACCCCTTTGTTCAGCCATCCCAAACTGTGCGTAACTCTTCAAACATACTATGTTATTCTGTACCTCTATGCCTCTTGGCAAACCATTCCTTGTGCCTGAAACAAAATTCTCCTGGTTCTCCATCGACCTGTTACTATCCGCTCTTTGTGTCTCGGAACGAGGCTCACTCTTCTACGGAGCCTTCTCTGATCCACCTATCCCATTTCAATGCTGTCCCATGCATGCGCTTGCAGCATGCTATGCACACTCCAATGACAGCATTTATCACAGTATTCTGCACATGGTGATTTACTTGCTTGCTTGTTCCACAATGCTCTATGTTCCCCAAGGACAGAGACTGCAGCTCAAGAAACTCACTCACACCTACATTCGAAATACTGGTTTCGATCAAAACCAATGAACTTCTTTCTAAAATGTATTCTGTACCTTTTTATAAATGTATACTAAAGGTATTTCACTTTAGGGTGACTCAGTCATCATTATGAGCATTAATTTTGAAACAAAGCTATAACACAATAAATCTTTAGTATATGAATAAGTATTTTTCCTGCACAAAATGCCCCAGACTCTGATTACTGTACCTGATTTCTGTAAAATTCTCTTGGCTCTCTGGCAGGTTACTAGCTCTGACTCCTCATCACTTTGGCAATTCAGTGCTCCCTTTATTTGACATTGTTAAAATCCTAAGCTGGAGAATCAAAAAAGGTGGAGGGAACACTAAAATAATAGTAAGAATCATCTAAATCGGGGCATGAAGTTTCCCATGTAAGCCTGTAAGTAAAACTTACCAGCTTTAAATGCACTGATTTTGTAATGTGTATTTTAGCTGCTATGAGATCCCTTTTTTTCCCTCAACACTGGTGCTTCTGGAAGATAAATTCTGCCTAAGTGAAGATTTTGATATTTCAAGGAAGGTGTAAACAGGATCAAATAAAACTTAAAAATATAAAGGAAAACCCCTCACCTTGGTTGAAACCTCAGCAATCAAATTCTGTTTATTTGGATCCACAAAATCCACAGGCTGACCTTCAAATTCAATCTTCCCAAGCATGGTACCCTATCAAATTAAAAAATTTAGTTAAAAGGAAGCAACGATGAAGGTGTTGACAAGATAAACTCAAAGGGACTTAAAACAGCTGCTCCAAGATTTAGATGTCTTTATAACTACTCATAATCATCAGTGGAAGATCTTTGTCTTCTCAAACTGAAAAGATTAAGTAATTTGCACATGCATTTTGGGAAATACTCTTGGAAATACAATTAGTTCTTCCAGGGCTGACACCATTGCCTGATGTAGGCAAAGTCAAAAGGCATCAGAATTCAGGTCTCCAGGCTCTGGGCTGATGCAAATTGGGATATTTAGTAAACTTACACTCCTCGATGTATATGACCTAAAAACATTTCATGAGAGAAGTGAACCAAAAAATCTATTGAGATAATAAGGAATCTAAAAATAGCAAAAAAATAAAAAGAATGGGAATTTGCTTATTATGATAGTAATATTAATTCACAAAGATGAAATGCAACATAAGTCATAAACTTCTAGAATTTGCAACGAAAATATTCATTATTTTAGACATGTTCATGTCCAAGTGTTCCTAAGGGCCTGAATTTAAAGAATGTTCAACCCTTTGTAAAGTTTTCACAAACTACCCTTGCTAGCTTGAACATGACAATGTCATATTTTTTCAGCTATATCTTGAGATTTACTTATTTTTTAGTAAGTCTGCTTTGAACTACTTAGAAAAATGATATGCTATATTTAGTAATCAAGATTTTATTGAGGGGTAAAAATTCAAAATAATTCATTGATTTGCCCTTCTCTGACGAAAGTATTGCATTGAAGGAAATAGAAGGAAGCCTTCATTTCCCTTTTAAATATATTTCTTGGGGGAGAAGTCACTTGGGGATGAATGAGAGTAGAAAGTACCTATGTGTCATGCAAGCATGATGGTTATTTCAGTGCTATTATTAAATTCAGACTGCTGCCTCTAAGTCTGGGAACACTACCTAAAAACCACCTTTCACTTCCATAGTAGATTACTAAATTTCATGGTGGCCTGTATTGACTTTTAGAATCCAAGTCACATAATCCCTTGTCTATATTTATGGATCCCTAATTTTGAAATTTGGTTTTCAGTTCTCCTTCCCCTTTTCTTAAAACATACTGAATGAAATACGATCTTACTTTTCAAACTAAGATTAATAGAAGTGAAAGCCATAATATACATTTTAATATGAACCACCATCACTGATAAACAAATATGAGGCAATACTATTTTGTCTGTGCCAATCTGTTCAGCCAATTTTGAAAACCTAACTGCCTATGATAAAAGGAGGGCTCATTTTAACCTAACATATCACATGAAAGACAAGTGTGGTCTTGTAAAGTTTTCCGGAATCATTAGGCCTGACTATATTTTATTCAACCTGCCAATTCTGCCATCTGAATTGATGTTCCCAACTGTATTCCTTCGCCCTTATAGCCTCGTCATTGTTTACTGCTCACACACATCATTAGGCTGAGAGGACATAAGAATCTCCCTGGGACATATAATTTCACTAACACCTATTCTCAGGAAAATCATGGTAGAGTGAATAAAATCAGAGATGGGATAGAATGATGGCGTAAACTCTCACTGTCTTCCTTCTGGTCATGGGTATTTGGCCATGTTTTTATTTTCAACGCTGTTTTTCCTTCTGTTTACAGAGAGCCTGTATCCTAAGAAGAAATCTACAAAAGATTTTTCTGAAGACTCCTTTTCCCATATGTACTTTTTTTTTTTTTTTTTTTTGAGACAGGCTCTTGTTGCCTGGGTTGGAGTGCAGTGGCGTGATCTCAGCTCACTGCAACGTCTGCCTCCTGGGTTCAACTGATTCTTCTGCCTCAGCCTCCTGAGTAGCTGGGATTACAGGTATGTGCCACTACACCTGGCTAATTTTTGTATATTTGGTAGAGATGGGTTTCACCATGTTGGTCAGGCTGATATCGAATTCCTGACCTCAAGTGATCCATTTGCCTCAGCCTCCCAAAGTGCTGGGATTACAGGCGTGAACCACTGCACCCAGCCCACATGCATAGTTTCAAATTGTATCATTTATCTTTTTATTTTTATGTAATTATATTTAGCAAGAAAACTTTAGTTGCATTTGGGGAATTTAGTTAACATTAGTGAAGTAACGTTTCTTTCTGATTTGGAATATGGAAATTTCAAGTAAAATAATAAACTCAACAAGCAGATGGTGATGAGATATTCTCAGAGGAAGGATCAGATGTTGTAGCAATCAGACATGAAAGCAAAAGATAACCTTCCCTTTTATCACCTTGGTCATTGGTATGGTCTCAACAAAGACTATATAATCGAAGTAATGCATGCAGGGTTTATTTGGCACATTCATGAAAGATAATGCATTAATTTCACAGATAACTCTTTCACAAGGACAAAACAAATAATAGTAACAATGCTGTACACTTCCTGGAGTGTATTTTTCAGCATATAGGTTTTCATTTCAGGCAACATTGTTACGCAATTTGTTACCTTTTCCACTTGTTTCACTAAAGTTCTATCACATGAGCTGAATTATAAATGCCTTGACTTGTTGGTATAAAAAACACATGGTGGACACTCAATAAACTGCCAGGTGAATGAATATCAAGTCCATTTAGTTAAAAACATACCAATCAATTATTCAGTCTTGAAAATTACAGTGAAAATAGTAAAGCAAAATAACAGACATCCAAATAGCAGAAGCTGGCCAGATTCACTCCTTTACCTATTAATGGATCCCTTAGGCATTGTGAGAAACTTACATACACACACACACACACACACACACACACACACACACACGAAGAAACATAGATTTGGCTAAAGATGATGATTATACCTTATCCCGAATTATTTTAGTCAGCATTCTTGTGTCCACTCCATAAATTGCAGGAACCTATAAGAAAAAAATTGTAGTGACAGTGAAATTGGAGGAAATTAAATCCAGCATATTGTTTCCAAGTTACAAACTTGGCCTCATCTATCTTCTTGGGCAGTAAATAATTTCTCCACTCTTTCTTTTCTCTGACCCAGGGTGACTGTGTTGTCGGAACACGGTAAATTGTTGCTACAGTTAGGCATAGGACTCTTAATACCCAGGTTCTTTCTCACAGTAAAAAATGAGAAATTCTAAACATCAATCTTCTGCTACACTTCGGTTGCTTTTAATCCAGGATGTTAAGTAAGTTAAATCACACTGGTGAACTTCATAAGCAATAATATGCAAATCTGTGTTTTGAGCTAAACGTTCCTGGCAGAGAGTAGGCCCTCAACACATTTTTCTGAAGGGCCATGTTGAGTAGTCATGTTGTTCTAAAACATGATCATCCTATTAGTCCATCATGCAAGACCACCATTTGGTTTGTTTCTTTGACTAGGTTGGATAGAGACACATGTGGTATAATGAAAGAGTAATGAGTTAGGAATCAAGAAAACAGGCTCTATTCCCCTGGAGGCTTTTTATTAAAACAAAAATTTTTAAAAAGAAGTTAGAAAAATGAAAACATGTTTTAGTTTTTTTTTTCTTCCACTAATTATCTGAGAAATGTTTAAGCGATGTATTTGTTCTCACTTGTAAATTGAAGGAGGTGAACTGGTTATTATCTTGGATTCTTTTCTACTCTACATGTCTGTGATCATGAAAGAAGATCCAAAGCATATTTATAAAACGAACTTACAGGCCATTGGTTAGACTTACACTAAAACTATTGGTTCTGACATAGAGAAGCTATGAGAACAAGGGTCTTAAATAACAAAAGGGAAAAGGAAACTTTGGGTTGTGGGGGCTGGGGGGAGAAAAGTGTCTCCCAAATGACGATTACAGAAATTAGCTGCCCGGATAAGCAAGATAAATTCAGATAATAGTTGAGAAGAAAATGACAATGGCCCAGGATATGATATGGATGCCTTCTTCTCCCTTTTAAAATTTAGAAAGAATGAGATCTAAAAAGCCAGGATCAAGATTTTTTTTTTATTTGTCAGAAAGAAGCAGTGTTTACACCCCATAGATAGACACTCACTGGAGAGGCAGCACTTTCTTAGAATAAAATTCTGTCATTAACAGGCCCAGCAGTTGAACAAAAAGCAGCTACAGCAAAACTGGAGATAACTTCTAACATCCAAACAAGGCAAATGCTGTTGTTTCACTAGAAATTAATATTTACGGCTAGGCGCAGTGGCTCACGCCTGTAATCCTCGCACTTTGGGAGGCCAAGGCGGGTGGATCACCTGAGGTCAGGAGTTCGAGACCAGCCTGGCTGACATGGTGAAACCCCATCTCTACTAAAAATACAAAAAATTAGCCAGGCATGGTGGCAGGCTCCTGTACTCCCAGCTGCTGTCGGGGGGAGCTGAAGCAGGTGAATCGCTTGAACCCGGGAGGCAGAGGTTGCAGTGAGCTGAGATTGCCCCATTGCACTCCAGCCTGGGCAACAAGAATGAAAGACCGCCTCAAAAAAAAAAAAAAAAAGAAATTAATACTTAAACTAAAAGTGTAAGATAAAGTTTTATAACCCTTTTCTGATATTATTAATACTTCAAATGAAATTATATATAATTACATGTCATAATGTTGAAGCCCAATGAGACTTGATGGTAATCTGCTTATACTCATAAGAATTAGAGATGTCACAAGTATTGCATAGAATGATTATGTGACCTGCACAAAGTTACACAACCAGTTAACAGTAGAGCTGGTACTAGAACACTAGAACCCATGAAGCAAGTTCCATAACTTTCCATAACTACATTCTAGATAAAACAGTGAAGGAGAGTAAAAGACTCAATTGCTAAAAAGAGAAAATGCTAAAATTTTATCTTACCCCCTTTCTCCCAAATGTGAAATGCTACCAAGCATGTATGAGTGCCACCTAGTGGATAAACTGAAAATATGTGCTCATCAGCACTTCAGGACGAATCCAGACACTTCAGCGTTTATAAAGTAAGAGAAGGAATCCCTCTCTGAAATGCAAAGATCCCAAACTACATGATCTTCCTCTGTCTGCTTGTCACTTCTGAATCTACAGGCACCTTCTCAATCTTCCTTAGGTGATGATGGATGCCCTATTACATTTCTTACCTTTTCTTCCTGTAGCCATTGCCCTAAACTCTTGGTAGCCAGCCAGTGGTTGTAGTCTTTACTATAATCCAGCACCAGCAAACCTGCAACCTAGAAAGACAGGCAGTCATTTTAAAGAGGTTACCACAAAATATTATCTAACTCTTGTGAGTCAATTTGCGTTTGTTTTTAAGTTTTATGATATCCACTGACATGAGACTTAGGATTTTTGAAAACAAGAAGAAGCAAAAAAAAAAAAAAAAAAGCCCTTTTTTAAAAATACTTAATTATTGCATTCACCATCATGAGAGGGAGCAGGCTTACCTGGCTTGGTAAATCCTGAGGCTAAACTAGGTCCCCCTTCTGACATGCATTGCCAAAAAATTAAGAATTTAATTAACAATTACTGGTTTAATGCACATGATGAACAAAATCATTTTTAATTTACATTTAAGGAAAGAAAAAATTGGTGGGAAATTGTGAGAAATAGTGAAAACTAAGTTAAATGATCAGCCGAAGTCATTCAAAAATGGAATGGTGAAAAAATAGGATTGACTTTGGAATATAAATTTTTGAATTGTTCATATGATATATATTCCTAAGATAGTATTCAAAGTTACCTTGTTTAGGAAATCTTAATATGTTTACTCTTAGACTGGCATAAAAGCTATCTTTAAATCATCCCCTAGAGATTAAGATTAAAAAGCAAATAATTGATACAGAATTGATTACCAAACTCCTTTTAAAAGGTGATTCTTCCCCAATTATTTTACAGCACAGTTGTTATTTGAACTTATGACAACATTTTTTTTCAAGTTAAGCCAAGTTTCATCCAATGCATTAAAATTCAAAGTGCCCTAAGAAATGAAACTCAAAATACTGTTAAGTTAAAGATTATTCTCATATACCTAGGAATAAGATTGAATACTTGAGCTTAATGATTTGTACTACCATATTGAGGAAGAAACTTTGGCCATCCTAATTCTTAAGAATAAGTTAACTATACTCCTTCAAATTGAGACTTTTTAAATGGCCGTCACTGGTACTACCTTGATTCCATTAGACTCCAAATATTTGCTAAGTCCCAGTTCATCCAGAGCAGTAGTATCAGGAGCTCCACCATTCCCAATAATAGGGTTGGCCATTGTGAGAATCTGTCCCTTGTAGGCAGGGTCAGTAATAGCTTCTGGGTACCTGGGTAAACATGCCAAAAAATTATCAACAAATAATGTATGTAACTACAAAGCTATAATCTGCATACACGCTCTGAATTATGTAACCCTTGAAAATGAGAAGAATCCAACAAGAATGTCTCTAGATTTTAGCAAACCTAGGGAAAGTTTATGACAGAATATAAAAATTTATACCATGATATGATTGATATAAAGAAAAACCAACTCATGAATACCAAGGTATATTTTCATATAAGTTTTATCCCCTCAATTTTTAAATATTTTTAAATTCCTTTAAAAATCCCTTTCTAGCATCTTAATTTTTAAAATATTGCTGCTCTTTTTAAAGTCTGCAGATACTCTAAATACTTCCCTGGCCTACCAGATATCATTGAGCCCAAACTGATATTTACTGCTGAGGGCTGCCAGTTTCACCAAGATAGTAACCATCAAAAAATTGAAAAGCTTTTCTTGATATTTTTTAGGATACTGAAGAGTAGTCTGATTGTGTTAGTGGTGGTTGCATGAGTATGTATGATTATTAAAATTCAATGAATATTTAAAATAGTAAGTTAATTTATATGAAAGAATAACTCAATAAAGTTGATTTTTAAAATATTTTAATTTTACAAAGAAGCATATAAGTTTGGGAGTTATTATCTGCTAAGAAAAAAAATTCATCTGACAGACCTGACTTGAGGCCTTTCTGACTTCTAAGTTAAAAGATGCTGATATGTAATTAGGGAGGAATGCAGGAGGGCTATATTTTAAAGTTTGGGTGAGAGGAAAAATACAAATATATCATGTGTGTCTATGTGTGTGTATATACATATCATATGTGTATATATGCACACACACACACACACACATTTCTTATTCTTAAGAAGAAGAAACACTATTCCCATAAATACCAGGAGCTATCTACACTTTTTCTATGCACTGGAATACATTGCAATTCAGGGGTTTTTTTCTGCTCTCTTCTATGTTCACTTTCTGCAAAATGAGTTAAGCCAAACCTTTTTTGTGGATTACACCTGAAAGTGAATTTAGGTGCTCAGGGGAACAGAATCAACGATTTTGAAACCAATAAAGTTTAACACAGGCAGTAGTCAACATAAATTCTTCAACACCATCCAGACTAACGCCTACCAGAACTAACTTTGTCAACAAAATACTTAGTCTTCCAGCTCTGCAATCCCTAAGGTGACTCGAGGGCTGTGGTATTTATCCACAGCTTCCATCAGTTAATTTCTCAGCTGTCTCTTATCTGTCAGGAACTGATAATTTTTTAACCAAGGCCTGCCCACAATATAAATGCATTGCTTGAAGATGAAAAACAAAATAACCCCTTTAATTATCAACCACCTTACTGAGTGAGGCACGTAATGAATGAAAGCAACATTTCTCAATGGAAAAATCAGGTCTATGGACTAATCTTATAAATGAATGCCTTTTCCTACATCAAAAAAAAGCTTTAATTAATTTGATTTTACTTCTCTTTCTTCTTTCTTTCCATAAAAGAACTGACCATTCCCTTTAAACATATGCTTACAATACTCTTCAGTAAATGAATAAATACACTTTGTTTTAGAGAACTACAATGTTGGGAGCAAATTAATCCATCAGCTCCTGTTTGACTTGTGTGATGTGACAAGATTTATTACCTGTAATCTATCACAGAGAAGAAAACTCTAGTGCCCTCCATCATTCTGATCTATATTAAACAGTTGTTTGTTGGCAGGTATATTAACACAGCTAGTAATTAGTGCTGTCGAAAAGCTTAAATAATTGCCTGGTGAAGCAAAACTTTGCAAACAGGTTTCAATACACTGTAATTTAATGTTCTCACCAGTGGAACTATTTAAAAACTCATATAATATTCTTCATTTCACACAGGGAGGCAAGAGCTTAAGAAAGAATATAAATTAATAATATAATGGAAGTTTGGTCAATTAGTATCAGTGAACCTAATGCCCCCTTGTCTTTATGAGGCTAACTCGAATTTCTCTAAAGAATTTATCAAATATTTCATAGAATACTAGTTGGATTGAATCTCTATTGGAAACCCCTTCAATCAATCTAGTCATGTTTTTAAGACACATAATTGTTTAAATCCCCAGTTTAAATTAGTATCTAATCCAGCCCCCTCACTTTTTATACGAAGAAACTAGAACTCAAAAAGCTTAAGTGATGTTCCCAGTATTATATAATTAGTTATCCTTAGAACTGAGACTAGAAATCTAGCCTCCTGATTCCCAGGTGAATAAACATTTATTAACTAGGTAAAACCAGCCACTTAATTTCTGTAGCAACTCTCATTTTCATTGCTGTACATGTTAGCAGGTCTTAAATACTAAGGCAGGTCACAGTTGATAATTACTGAAAATATTAGATCTACACAGCTGCTCTCTCATTGATTAAAGATAATAAATGTATCTGTTATTTCAACTTTCTTACTAGAGTGCAAAATTACATAAAATACCCAAGGACTTTCTTATCTTCTCATAGTATTTCATATTAGATGTGCAAAATTGATTCTTTCCTAATGAAATGACACTAGAATGTACTATCCATTCTTTTCCTTGCTCCAATTTTCACCTTAATTAGACCCATATCTCCCCTTACAGAAACCATTTGGTAATCTCACATAACCTGTGTCCTCACAATCTAAGTTTCTAGAATTCATTTTGTTCTCTTTATCCAGGGGACCACCAGCATGCCCATGTTGTCTTTCATTTACAGTAGCAGGACGTTCATGTCTAACTTTCTTTCAAGGATGGCTGCAGTAGGCTATGCACAAGGCACGGTGCAACTTCAGGACAATATGAAGTCTTATTATGATGCAGTGATTTCAACTTGCCACCACGAGTGAGATCATCCGGTTATTTCTCTACATAGAGGAAGAATAAAGCCTTGGAAAAGAAGCATTACTCACCCTCCCAGGCCAGTATTAAAAACCACTTCACCAGCAACAGAGGATGGATGGCCAAAGGAGTAACCTTTCATCTTAGTTCCATCTTCCAGGACAATGTGTGCTGTCTGTGCCTGAAGAAACAGTTGCATGAATCTTAGCAGAATACACAATACAAAACACACAAAAATATTCCAAAGGTAAAATACACAGATATATTAAATAAAGGCATAGTATATTTAATGAAACCACAATGCCCAGATTTCCAGTTGCTTTCCTATTACTTGTCACTTGTCTTCAGATATATGGCTCTTGTAACTGGCAGATGTTTTGTTTTGTTTTCTTGGAAGAGGAACTGAAGCATGCAGATACATTGTCTATTCTAAGTTTACTTGTAGAGTTGTTGACAAGCCAGAAATACTTCACTTTAGCTGAAATGTTATATGTCTGTCTTTCCCCCTCTATCATTTTCTAGCTTTGCTCAAGAACAGCTTTAAGGAAAGTTCATGAGTTTGCAAAAACATTGTGAATTGTACCATACAGCTCATCATCACTCTGAGATTTACAGCCAGAAGGAATCTTCAAGATTATCTATCAAATTGTGTTCTGCAGAGCTCTTGTGTTTGATGGAGTTGTCCTAAGGGTTGCCCTCTCCGTGCCAGAATTATGTTCATGAAGAAACTGAAACTTTATCACTCTCTTAATACTGACACAAAACCAAGCACTGTGGAACATTCTAGAAGTATATTGTATTTTACTTTTTATTAGAGTTAATTATATCCATGTCTACTTCCTTCTTTATACTATGGCATTCAGAATTGAATAACTTTGCCATAATAATCTTTGAGCCAGGGTCTACCAAATTCTTAGCTAAGAAGAGGAACAACTGGAAAAACATCTGGCCGGGCGCGGTGGCTCAAGCCTGTAATCCCAGCACTTTGGGAGGCCGAGACGGGTGGATCGCGAGGTCAGGAGATCGAGACCATCCTGGCTAACATGGTGAAACCCCATCTCTACTAAAAAATACAAAACACTAGCCGGGCGAGTTGGCGGGCGCCTGTAGTCGCAGCTACTCGGGAGGCTGAGGCAGGAGAATGGCGGGAACCCGGGAGGCGGAGCTTGCAGTGAGCTGAGATCCCGCCACTGCACTCCAGCCTGGGCGACAGAGCGAGACTCCGTCTCAAAAAAAAAAAAAGAAAAAATCTAAGAAGCAGACATCATCTACTCCTTATAAATACTCTAAATTCTGTTGTTGAAACCATTTAAATCTAACTCTCAATTTCCATAAAATTGAGGGGAGAAAGAAATGCTTTCAACTACACCTTGGGAGACAAAATATCGACTCCCTAAGAAACTCTATAGGACAAGCTAATTAGAATGTGATTTTTAAAAATTCAACTATAAAGAAAAACATATCTGAAATAATTGAGGAAATTAGAATCATAAATTGATATGTGATTAGATGAAGTGTAATTTTTTAAGATTGATCTTAGGATTATAGTTATATTTTTAGTCATTGCCTTTAAAAGATATACACTGTAATATTCAAAGATAAAATAGTATGATATCTGAGATTTGCTTCAAAGTAATCAGCAATCAAGGGGATGGACAGGGACATAGAGAAAAGAAGTCTGGCCATGAGTCAAATTTCCTGAAGTAAGGAAGATCATTGGGCTGTTCTTTCTGGAAGGTTTAAGTGTAGTCATCGAAGACAAAAAAACAAAAAACAAAAAAGTACTAATTCTTCATTTTACTTCCCTTACAGTTTTAGGACTGAGACCAAAGTGCCTAATCCTTTTAAATCTTGCCACCCCACCTCCACTCCCATTACTCATACACATACACATACATACACACACACACACACACACACACACACACACACTTTAGTAGGCAGCAGGAACTCCACAAATGATTTCTAGACCTTTGTTTCTATGCTCCTCTTGCTTTATAACATGCACTAAACTTTTCAAATGTTAAAATGAAGAAAGCCCGTTATTTTTCTATAATAATTCTCTCTGTAGAAATAAGACGCCTCTTTTAGATCCGAAGCACCCGAGTCTCTTGTTATTAGAATGATTGTGTTCTGCAATGTAAAATAATGTCTTGATTACCTTTAAACCAATATACGATGTTCCAACATCTTGTTTATGTGTGAGTGTGAATACATATTAACTTACATTTACACACAAAACTATGTTAATATTTTCCATTAAAATTGATGGGATATGTTTAAGATGTTCCTCTCAACAGATAATTTTATTAGTTTATTTTTTAAATCAGAAGTACAATATGTGAATGTCAAGTTTATATTTCTGAGAAAGATTGAACAATGTACTGTACTGCACATTTTGTGTGTGTTTGTATATGTGTGAGTGAGCATATACGTGTGTTCCTGGGCAAGATTAACCAAAAATATCTTGTCCTTTACTTGACTTATCAAATTATCTTTGAGTTAAAGTTTTATCTATCTCCTTCGACCCAGTGTTTGAAATCTCAAGCTTGACACTTTAAATAGTTGGAGTTTGTCTTCATTAAATTTAAAAATATTTTAGAATTACTCAGCACAAAGGAAATTATTTATTTATTTATTATGAGTGATGTCCAGCCTTCTATGGAAGAGATGATCTTACACAGAAGTCTGGATTCTGCTTCTGTACCCAGGAAATCAACTTACATGTCACTTCTGATAACATGCTATTCTGATTCTAAATTTTGTTTTAATTTGCCAATTTTTGTCTAATTATGATTCAAGACAGAAGTTGAAGATTTTAGAAAGTAAGAGTGATAGTATTCCGTGCATTTCCAAAGATTATTATAAGCTATTCAAATATCTCTGCTAATGGGTCTGAGTAGAAGTGTGTGTGTTAGGAAAACTCCCCAGGTAACTGTGATGTGTTTTATTAGGTGAAACCTTTGGTCTAAGTAATGAAAATTTACCATCGAAATATATTTTCTACTGGAAATACTGTTTTTTAGTTCTTGAGGAAATCATGTGTAAACCTACATGCTTTTACAAAATGAAAAGAAAAAGAAAAAATTTTTAGATAAGATGTAACTTTGATAGAACCTAAAACAACTGTTTTTAGTTGGCAAAATTTGGGCGTAAATTGTAAATTTCACTTGTTTTCTGTGTATCAGTTTATCTTTGCTACTCTGAACCATGCTTGCTTAAGATATTACCTTGGTTTATATTTTTATTTTACTTGTCTCTGTTCTCATCTGAGAATTTCAAATTATCCGATATCTGGGTTAGACACTTTCTAATCATTTTAAAGAAAGGTAAAAAATAACATAAGAAAATCAACACTTGTGAGCCTATTCCTATAATTCTGTTTGGTATTTTTCTCACTCCCTTCATGAAACTAGTTTTGTATTTTACTTTCCATCTCTATATTTGAAGAGACATTTGCTATTGCCTGAAATAGTCCCTGAGATTGTGTTCAATATGTCTTTTTGCTGCTTTAATTATATTTTTGGTTCTTTTGGCAGTTTTTATAGATCTTCCAATCCTCTTTCCTACTACACATTATATTGTTACAAGGCCTCTGTTTATTGCTAAAGTACTCTTTATATTCCTCTTAACTATACTGGCCCCTGATGAATTTAAAATGATGAGTGCCAGTTGACTTATCTATGAATTGATGGACGAACTCTGAACAAAGAGCTATTATTTGGAATCCTCTCTTCTAACTAACAGTTCCCCAAATGCTATTTCATTCCAAGGAGTATAAAAGAAATCACCTTGTTACCATCATAAGATATTTTAGTATCCTCAGTCCTAGTTGACAGAGGTCTGCAGATGAGGAATTAGATTATAACATTAAATTATAATTTGAGTGCCTACTGCCAGAGCACTTCACACTTTGAAAAGGGGAAATACAAAGGAAATCTTAATGAAAAGAAGTGTATATTCTTGTAGAATGTCAGGAAAAGTAACCAAAGGATTATATAAATGTGAGCCCTATAAAATAAAGGACCTTATCATGACATTATCCCTATGTGTTTAATAAAAATGTATATGCCAATAAGACCATTTAGACATTCAAGTCTCAGACAGTGAACTACCAGGTGTCAAGCACCTTGCTAGGCTCTGTAGATAAATGGATGAATGTCTCCAGTCTTCTCGTTTAGTAAAAGGCTAGATAAGGGAATGGATTACAAAACAGAGAAAACTTCAGTAAGGATATCACTGAGGCATCACTAAAACACGTGGAAATGCAAAGATAAATATTTTTCCCTTGAGAGATTAAGCTTTAACAAAAGAATTTGCCCTTTCTTTTCCACTGATGTTTGACGCCCTCATTTAAAATTACAATATGTTCCCCAGCCCTCTTTGTCCTTGGTCTGCCCTTTCTTCATAGCACTCATTACCTTTTAACATACCATCTAGTGATATATTTATTATCTATTTCATCACATTAGAAAGTGAACCTCATGTGGGCAGAGTATTGGGTCTGCGTCATTCACTATTGCACCTCCAGCCTATATCGGTGGCTAGCACAGAGTAGACAAGTAACTAAGCTTTGTTCACACTTTAATGAAATTATTTTAGTCAGATAATCTACTGACTATTTAGCAGAATATTTCTAAATGATTAAATAGTGACTTTGATAAGAGAGGAAAAGTTATAACAGAAAAAATGTACAAGCATATGCTCTCCTACCCACACCCATCGTCCTGATTATTTCTTTCAATGCTGAAAATATTAAACACTTATTTTTTCATCTTACACTGCATAAATTTTTTATTCTAACCATGTTACAAATTCTTAATTTACTTGTCTTATTATTGGTGGGATTGTTATCTAAAATGTAGATATCTAATGCAATGTTTTCTCTAGCAGTGGTTAGCCTTACAAATATTTTAAAACCTGAAATATTAAGTTTCTTGGAGTCTCCATCTCTCTCTCTCTTTGTCATATTTTCCCAGTATATCTTGGAGTTACAACTGTCAAGTCACACCTGGTGCTACAGGCTAGTTACTTAAATAATACTCCAATTAAAAATAGTTCTACCTCATCACGTAGTATCTAATAATGATAATGGCTATAATTAATAAATAGTCACCTATTTGCTTTTAGAATTAACTTCACACTAAATGAAATTGCATGACCAAGCAAGACAAAAATCCCATCATCACCTACTGTTGCCTACTAATTGTTCCGGCTGTCTCCAATCTCTCCCTGCTTCTGCCCATCCTATGGAGCACAGTCAAGGTTTTCTTAAACATCAGTTGGATGACACTAATCCCCAAATTCCTCAATTCACATTCAAAGTCCTTTCATCTGTCCCGCTCTCTATATGGAATACCTTAGATTCCCCACCTCTCTTTGTCAGTCCTTTGTGCATAAATGTCTTCCTTGTTGCCTTTTTATTTCCTGGCAGTGCTTCTTAGTACCCACGGTATGTACTAAGTCAGACTTAATCACCGATTTTCTTGTGCTTCCACTGACTGCGTTTGGTGTATACTGTTGTGTGTTACCTTTTAATTGCTAACAGTATTTTTCTACCATACTAGATTCTAACTTCTCAGTGTTGCATCTAGAAAGCACAATGCCTAAGTCCATGTTGTAGCCCCACTGAAATACCCCACTGTTGTCCACACAGTAATATTCTCACTACACAGTTGGTGAATGCATAGAAACGTACTTCATTATGTGACATTAGCATGTGACAGTGCTGACACTATGGTGTTTTCAAAATAATGCTTTGATGCTCACTGACTTCTGGTTATTTTGCCAATTTTCATCTTCTCCTCTTGAAAGCAAAGACAAAAATTTCACACAGGTATGGTTCATGCTAAAAGATAGAAGATGAAAGTGAGGAACGAGTTAAGGCTGGGTGGCAATTACTGCCCAAAAGGTACCCTTAGGCTTTCATCTACCAGTCAGGTGTCATATAAGTAATGTCTTCAGAAGAAGACCCTAAAAGGTGATTTCTAAATGTCATTCTTTAGGTTTCCTCATGAATTGTTTCTATCATTAATATTAATTATCTATGTTATGTAGAAATCTAATCCTCCATCACTAGGGAAAAGAATAAAGCTGCATTAAGTATATATAACCCAAGCATTCCCTTTTTCTTCCTTTACTTTTCATCTAAAATGCTTGCCAAATTTTACTGTATGTCAGCAATAAATTTGTTTTAATTCACTGATGTGGTTTCATGCTTACAACATTACATTTCTATACCAAGTCCCCAACTATGTTATAACTAATAATTATCCCATTTTCTCCCTCTGTTAAAAATACCAAGGCTATTATATTTTTATTGTTTTTGTTGTTGAGGTCTACGTATAATCCTGGTACATCTTTGGCATTCAATAAATGTTGGTATAATTAATTTTGGAAATAGTAACTAAAGATAATGTATACTTTAAGCTTTCTCTAGTGTGAGTTCAAATGTTAAAATGCCTCCCTTAATAAAAGCTGTAATACTGATATTTGGATAAAGTAAAGCATTAACATTTCTTAAGCATGTCTGGTAGAAGTAGATTGTCATGTCACTACCCTATTTCTACCTTCTGCCATTACTTTATTCATAACCTATTAAGACATAAACTGGGTTGCATAAATACTTATCTACGTTTATTAAAGTCTATATGTAGTTGTACAAATAAGTTGAGAATTTGGATTTGAACAATAAATTTATACTGTTCTGGGAAAGGTATCTTACTTCAAATAGAATTATGAAGCTATGTTGAAAAAGTAGGGATTGGGAGCATGTTGTGTCACCAAGAACTCCATTCTGATCAATTCCCTATGACATCCTTAATAATAGTTAACATGAATGTACTGAATACTATCTTTAAAGCCATTAGTGGGTTTTCTTATCTAATCTTCACAAAAAAAAAAAGATGTAGGTAATATCGAAATCTCCATTTTACACTTGAGCTAACTGAGCCTCAGAGAAGTAAAGATCATTCTACTAGCAATTGGAGGAGCAGCGGTTTCTGAACCCAGTCTGACTTATAACCTCTTTTTCTTTTACTAAGCTTACTTTATTTCTGCTTTCCAATTTCTTAAGTGAGGACAAAAAGAAATTTAAGCATGAACTCTATTTAAATTTATTTATAAGAGCCTTAATTCAAAATTGCCATGGATAAGCCACAACAGGCCCAGGTCAACCAAGACCTACCTATCTATAATCTGTAAATTGTCAGAGTGAAATGTCAAGTCATTAATTATCTGAGTCATTATAATCTGAGGAGAACCAGCAGGTTTTGAGAACAGTTTGCACTGATCCTAGGTCCTTGAGTTCTTCAGCTTTGAAGATTGTTAGAACCCTAGATGCTGTGATGAATAAGGAGATGGACCTCTCAGTCCCTCCTCCCTTTTCCCCAGTGATGGAGGACTCAATTTCTAAATAACATAGGTAATTATTCATATTAATAATGGAAAGACTTGCTGCCCTGCTGTGAGGAGTGAGGTCAGCAAACCATCTCCTGCTGTCAAATTGTTCAGGGTCTGTCTTAGCTGTAGAGGGCTGCATTGCCCCATGACCTTCCTGGAATACCCCATGGCCAGTGACTGAGTCAGGCCCAGACAGAAAGGCTCAGGCCCGGTCCAGGGAAGTCTGGTGGGCAACAGCTTCCTATCCAGTTGGCCACAGCTTTATCAAAACTGCATTAGAGTTTAGTTCTCTGTCCAGTTCTACTTTCTGAAGCTTCACAGAGGCTGATCCCTAATAGACAGCATGCTCCCCAAACATCATCTCAGCATTTGTTTACAGAGAACCTAACCCATGCTAGGCATTTAAACCAAATGATCAAAGTCCTTATGCCAAAGTTAATGGTACTTCCAAGTTACCTGATGTTCAAGAGTGGAGGCCACATGTGAACGTTGACTTAATTTAAACAACTAAGCACAAGTTTAGCATGCAACTGCCTAAAATAAAATTCATACAGAGAGAAAGAGAGATTTTTCTGTACTTTCTAAAAATCTTACTTTTTTATGAGATTTTGTTTGAATCTCATAAAACACACAAATATGTTTAAATTTTTGAACCAATATGTTTAAATTGTGGCTACAATTAATAACATTATCTCCACCTTTTTGGAATTATGTTTGTATGTTTTTCTTCTCCCACCCATGTAGTTATATTCATAAAACATGTAAACATACCCCAAAGAAATAGGCCAGGGATTGTAGCTAATATGGATATCCAGAAAAATGCCTTAAGGCTAGTTTCCACTAACAGTCTGGCATTTTTTAGTCTGGAGCCTACAGGTATTGTGAATCTGGGAGTCAATCAGGTTATAAAATAAGTAGTGAAAAATTGTGTTCTCTTGTTACTTCATATTCATTTAAAAATTAAAGATTAAATTACTAGTCTCTACAGCCTAGTAATACTAAATATTTCTTTTGTTTGCAAATCTATTGGAGGAAGATTCATAAGACTGTAGATTTCTTCACACACAGTGTTTAGAAGGACTAAAACTGAATTTTCTTGTGTATATGTAATTGCTCCATGTTTAAACTTACTTTATAATTTTATTTAGTATTCCTACTTCTAAATTAAACTGAATTACAAAAATAACTATATGATCTACATTCTTATATTACTTTTATTTTCTATTTCTTTATTTTTATTTTTATTTATTTATTTATTTATTGAGATGAAATCTCTCTGTCGCCCAAGCTGGAGTGCAGTGACATACTCTTGACTCACTGCAACCTCTGCCTCCCAAGTTCAAGCAACTCTCCTGTTTCAGCCTCCCCAGTAGCTGAGATTACAGGTACTTTGCACCACCACACCCAGCTAATTTTGTATTTGTAGTAGAGACGGGGTTTCACCATGTTGGCCGTGCTGGTCTTAAACACCTGACCTCAAAAGATCCGCGTGCTTTGGCTTCCCAAAGTGCTGGAATTACAGGTGTGAGCCACCATGCCCGGCCCCCATTCTTAAATTACTTTTACAATGAGCATTCTAAACTAAATTTAATGTTGCAATTCTTAATATTTGTAAAGTCTGAGGATTCTTTCACAAGTTATAAGTCATTTTTAATGAAAATACATTTTTGTGAGGGGGGGTTACATGTAAGTAGAAATTCCAATAAACTCTCAATGGCTATTTGTTGGTCTGTCTGCTGTGGATGTTGGTATTATTGTTTCACCATTGTCATACAATATTTCGATTTTCTAATGAGGTTACAAAATAGAATACTGCAAGATCTGAAATTTCTCTAAACATCTCATCTCTTTTAGAGGTTTTAAATTTTCCTCACAATTAAAATTCATTGTAAGCCTACATTTATGGGTCTATTTTCCTTTCTTAGTAAGATGATTGATTAACTTTATGGGACCACAAATAAGTGACTCCAATTTCTCACTTTAATACTCTCAGTTTGAGATTCAGTTTAAAAGGGGAGATGTTTCAAAGTCTTTTCCAGAACAGGAATAATGCAACAGCTATTAATGAGAGCCACACAGCCACATTCCCCTTGAAAAGGGTTTGAACATGTGTCCCTGGTGCTATGCCAAACTGATTTAGGTACTTAGTCTTAGGAAGTAACAGCCAAAACTCAAACATAATTTATAATTTAATCTATAAAAGTTTTTGAAGCAGCCTAGTGTTTATCATTATTGTTAGGTTTTCCTTTGCATTCAGTATTATGCTATTAAAAATCATCTACTCATTGTTCATGTATTGTTTCCAACCCATCAGCATTCTGAACTAATTCTAAGGATATCGATCCTTTACTTTGAAGCAGTTTTCTTTGGGTCTTTTATATCAAGATGGAAAACAAGTCAAAACGAGACTTTTCTTGCAGCCTAAAATTGCATTAGGTTTTTGTAGATGTGGAACTTACAGGACTATAAGAGGAAGAAACACATTGAAACTGAAAAACAGCGTGTTATGTTACAAACAGATGACAATATTTAGGTTGAAGTGGAAGAAATATGTCAACTATAAACAGCATTGCCCTAAAATGTCCTATGTGTAGAATTGTTGACAGCCATATAAAGCAAGAATCCTTACTTATTCTTTGTTTTAAACAACCTATTCTCAAAAAAAGAAAAGGAAAGGAAAAGTTAAATTTGTGTTATATTGCGATAACATTCACTATGTAAATGAGCTCTTGAGTAAGCAATAAAATAACAGCAGAAGAAATGACTTAGAACATTCTGAAGCCAGGTTAAACAAAAACTATGGCATCAGATATACAAGTACAATAACAAAACTTCAAATTAAAAAGACCCATCTGTTGTTTGAAGCCTAATTAAAATTCTAACCAGATTTGCCAATGTTTATTTTGTTTTATGTACAAAAACAGGCAACCAAGTGTCCTTGTTTTAACTGCAGCACTTACATATCTGTAAAATGGGAAGAACAGAAATGTTTCTTCTCCTGGATAAGAGACTCCACCACTAAAATGTTCTGGATGTAAAGCCTTAAGCTAATTCAGCAATAGATTTCATTAAAGGTTTAAAAAAAACACCATTATAAAGTCAATAATCCCCTTAAGCTAGTAGTGAAAATGAAAATAATTTACTCTGGGATTGCTGTATTGCTGTTGAATCATTTATCTACGTAAATGATTTGCACAACAGAAAAAGTAGAGGCCCCACATGTTTTTTTTTCCATCTTCACCAAGGCCTAAAGCTGTATAACATACTTGCCTTCTGGCTCACCTGATGTTTCTTAGCTATTAGTATGCCTCAGCACTTATCCTCTTAAAAAATAAATCTGAACTAAGCGCTGGCAAGTAGAAAGCCTAATGCCAGAATTTATTTCGGGTAATTATTGTGCAGATAATATGGTAAAAAGTTACAATCAAGTAAATGAAATCTAATTTTTTTATTGTTGAAGTTATACTATTAAAATATGGATATTTGAAATTTAGAATTTCAGTACAATTTATCTTTGAAATATTTCATGAGACTTCTCTGCAGTTACAAGGCCTAACACTTCAAAACTTTGAAGCACTGTAACAGCAGTTATCAATTAGGTCTCACCACATTCTAAGTTAATAATCTTACAACATTCTAAGTTAATATTAAGTCATCGGTCTTTGGTTAAACATAAGCCAACATTAGGGGGACAAAATCACAAGGTTAATTTACTTGACTACTTTTATGTTTGAACATTAATAAACAAAAGATTTAGATTCATGAATCATTTTATTCTAATAAGGTTTCTCATTGTAAATGAAATATAGCACTTATAAAAACTTCATTACAAAGTATGTTCATAAAGTGTAGGATTATTAATACGCCTTACTGAGCATCTGCTATGTGGCAAGTTGTTCAGAATCCTGGAGGAACCTACATATCATAAGCTAATTTTTACTGTATGGTGATACATTAAAATGGTCTTATATTTCATTCTGCATTATAGAAGAAACTTAGAAAAATTCTTTAGTAATGTAGCAACCCTATTGATTCATTTACAAGAACTTCAAATTCGTCAATTACCTCCCTGTGAAATTTAAAAGATCAATGTATAGCATTTAACAAGTTGAAAAAAATAAAAAGAAAACAGAGTAGCCCTGAAAATATTTTTATAAGTTAAACTCATTTAGATCACATGAAGAAAATCAAATGGAAGCTAAAGATCCCTAGGGCTGAGGAGCCTAACACAAATTTGACCTTGGCCCGTGCAGCTTTCTTCGGGCCTCCGTTCGTTGCAAATGCCCCAGGAACTACGAGTCACATCAAGGGCAGTCAGTATAGCATACCAAACTCCTCCTGAAGGCTCGAAGTAAATTCTAGCATGACCATTGCCTAAGAGATATTGAAAACTTTCTACAGCACCGCTCAATTTTTGGAACAAGTTGGAAATACGAAGAAAATCTAATAGAGATGTAAAGGCAGAGGAATAGTCTCCATTTCCATAGCAATAAGACCTACTGTCACCTCTAGATCATCAGAAAGTCTGGCTAGACATGAGCAAATTGGAATGAGGGAGAGGAAAGCATAGGTCAAGATTAGTACTAGTCCCTTAGGCAGTTCTACAGCCAGAATGCTTAGCTTCTGACCCAAAGCTGGGACTGGGGTACTGAGTGATGTGCTTAGGGCCTAACACCCAAAGAGGTACTCCATGACACTAACAGTGACAGCCTCCTTAAATTTTGCATCTCAGGTATCTATCTCACTCACTTAACCTAGTCTATGACATTTAACCTATAGTTTTTTCAAGGGTTTTATGTCAAGAAGCTCATAATTTCGAGGCATTGTTGGTGACAAATAAATGAATGTATATTTTAGAAAATTGGGGATATAAAAAATGGAGAAAATAAAAATGTTCAAAAGAAAGGCCATCTCCCAATTAGAGAAATATTGCACGCCAAAAATATGTAAAGTTGTCCATCAGGCAAACTAATTCTGCAACAGCTTATTTGGGACTGAACCCAATTAATATTTCAAAAATGTAGATTGCCATAGATGAAACCCAGTCCTAAAAATGTGTCTATATGTAGTAAAAGTCCAATAAAATAGTTATTTTTAAAAGTGTGTGATAACCCTATCCCCACTCTTACATCTAATGTGTACAGAGGCTCCAATATAATAATGAGTTATATTTCCTGTGAATATCTTTAAAGCTACTACAATATAAGTAAATGATTCTAATTGTAGGAGTTTTTATAGTTGCCAATTTCTAATCAAATGACAATAGCTCCTTAAGACTGAACTGAATAGATACTTCTATGTCAAAATCAGAATATAAAATCTTACAAAATGAATGCCTTTCAAAAGAAATAATGACTCCCAGTGCTTATTCGTAGCTGAAGTATCAGAGAGGACACTTGGATTGTTAGATTCCTAGCTTAATTATAACACAGGTCACCATTGTTAAAAAATGAATGGATTAATGTTAGAAGGAATACTTATTGAACACTTTTCTATTCATAGGGAACTTAACCTTTACAATTTAATACCTTTGATTTCCAAATCCATTTACAAGTAAAAATAAAACTATTTAGTCTTGATGACTTTCCCAGATTTGAGAACTCAGAATTCTTAGGTCTGTAAGTTTCTTGAAATCAGAGACTATCCTCTTATGAGCCACTTACTTCTATTTATCATTCTTCCTGTATACTCCCATGGTAGAGGTTCCATGTTTATTAAAGAATAAATGAATGAATAAAAGAATGAATGAATGAATGAAATAGGTTATTATGGTGTCTATTCTGCCTTTTGGAATTAAATTTGCCATACTGAAAAATAAAAAGATTATTTGCTTCATTTTCCTTGAGTCTGATTTATTATAAGAAATATCTTCTTAGAGATGTTTAATATAAGACAAAGGTGAACAAATCATTATTATAAATATTTGAGAATTCTTATCAAATATCTTGTCATTGCAACAACTTGTAGTCCGTAAAAAACATAAGGACTCTTTTACATAACCCTCTACTAGCTCCTTCTACTATATAGAATGGAATTTTTTTTAAATATCCAGTTTTTGCTTAAAAATGTTCAGTTTAATGGTTTAAATTTAAAACTTTAAAGATTTTTAAAAATTGTTCATGTGTGACAATTACATACTTTTTTTGAGTAAATCAGTCATCATTTCCACTATACAAATGACAAAACTTAGGTTCAGAGAACATGTGACTTGTCCAAGATCAAAGCATTAGGAAATGCGTAACAGGGGTTAGAATCCAGATCTTTTTGTGCCCCATCCAGAGTATATCCCACTATATTGCTGCAACCTGTAATAATGAGCGCTGAACCTTTTCAATACTAATGGAAAAAGATTATGGTCTCTAAAACTTTTTAGTATTTACAATTTTATGGTTGTTGATCATTTACACCCCTGATATCAACTTTCTTTAAAATACAGAGAACCTTGTAATTCTCTCCTCTTTCCTGTAAATAAAATACAACTGTGTCAACTGACAAGGCACTCTATAATATTAGCCACCGACAAATACCCAGGGAAAGGCCACATAAAATTATAAGTGCATCATTGCTGTTGCCAAACCCACCCTCTCTGTCTCTCATCAAAGAGAAAGGAAAAGCGACCTCTAAATACGTCGAAAAAGCAACCCGATTTACAGGGCAATGATTATAGATGTGACCACAGAGTGTCTTTCACAATCCATTTACCGTCTATAACTAGACATAATGCTACTAACCTTTAAAGTGACTGTTCTCAGTGCCCTTCACTGACCATTATGTAACTACATCCTAATGATTTTAACTGTCTTTAAAATATGATGTCGATCTAAAAATAGTAAATTTGGCTGCATTTTTCTAAGACAGTTGAGTTTTTAAAGTGAAGGCAGGAAGAAAAGTAGGTAGAGGACTATTTAAAATAAGTGAATAATAACACAAGTCCCCTTGGGCTGCTCTATGGAATTTTAATTCACTATTGTGAAGTTCAAGAACTTATATTTTTTGTGCTTGGCATTCCCCCAAAACTCTGGCCAGTAATGATTGAATGTGAGTAATGGCTTTTACACCATGAAATGATGGCTTAGTCCTCCTACAAATTTGTCATTCTTAGCTGTGCACTGTGACAGACCCTTGAAACAGATCTGTCACCATGAGCTAGAACTGCTTTCACAGTAATCCATCCACATAATTAGACCATTTTGTCGTGGTTGTGATTGTGGTGGTGGTTGTATGGAGCACTTATTGTGATCTTGGAGAATTGGATTCTAATCTCAATCATATCTCTGCCATTTTAAGTCAGTACTCACTCAATTTCACGGTTTCTGGTGTCTGATGAAGATGCACCTATCCTTACCTACATATCTACCTTCTCACAGAGTGAGAAGAAGATATTTCAAGTCACCTAACTTTGAAGTATTAGATGGCACATATAATCATACGGGATAACTTTCATTACTATTGATTTTCTCTGAGCTGATACATGAGTATGCTTGAGGTATTACTAACAATAAATTCTCATAGTTACATCTAGTTACAATGTCTTTGATGTTAGTTAGGCTTTCCCATCTTTTTCTGTAATTAAACTAAATTCAAGAAAATGTCTATAACTAGACATAATGCCACTAACATTTAGTGACTGTTCTCAGTGCCCTTTATGGCCACATGTAACTATATCCTAATGATTTCAACTATCTTTAAAACATGATATCCATCTAAAAAGAGTAAATTTGGATATATTTGAACATATAACTACATAAAAGACATTTTCTTTTCTGGTTTTGTTAATTTAAAATGGTAATTTCCTACCCTCTTGTTAGCATCTTCTCGATGTTAAAGGCTGACGTTGTTAACACATCACTAAGGCTACTATATGTATTTCCTCCTTTTTCCTGGGATCTTGAGCTTGTTTCTCTCTCTCTCTCTGTCTCCCCCTCTCCCTCACCATCCCTCACACTTCTCCCTTCCCCCTCTCCCTGTCTCCATCTCTCTTCCTTTTCTTTCACTCCCATTCCTTTCCCATTCCTGTCCCTGGTGGGCACAAGAATCTATGAGTATTCCTTGGCCTTGCAGGTGTCAGGACCAAAACCCCACTGAATCCTGACTTGAGCAACTGAAACAATAGAAGCTTAGTCAACTCAATGAGCATACAAAGTATAAGCACAACACTCCAAACTATGAGATCCCATTTTCACATCAACAGAGGTTTTCTTTTGTTTTTTCTATTTCAAATTTTACAGCTTTTACTACTAAAGAAGCAATATATCTAAAGATAATATGATTGCTTAAACTTATAGTCACTAAAGATTATTTTCATTGGCAAAGTTCCTAAGGAGTAATTTCAGGTTTCTCTGATAATGAACGTCTTCATAAAGTTATAGGAAGGAGCAGAGGTTCCTACAGGAATTTCATAATTCAATGCTGGGGGGCAGGAAGAAGGGCAATTAGTGTTTCTTTCCTGGGCTTGCCCCCTCAATTATAGATACCTCTGGAGGGAGAGAATTATCAGCTGCTATCTGCCTCCATGTATTACTCTACAAAATGAAATTAATAAATTTGGCCTGTCCAAAAACACAGCCAGGAGGAAAAGGAAAAAGCTAAAGCAGTGTCTACATGATGACCTGCAAATATCAAAACCACATATTTTCTAATAATATTTTAAAATTTTTTTAATGACATTTCAAAAGAGAACTTTTCAGTAAGCCCTTTTTACAGAACAGAGATTAACACACTATATACCATAATGTGGCTCACACATATATGAACAGCTCCATTTTTTAAAATCCAAACTGTAAGCAATAGTATCTAGGCACAGAAAACTATCTGTGAAAGAGAAGATGTTTCTTTTCCAAGCAGTGCACTTACATTTTACATGTTCACAGGAATTGTCATCATTCTTTATGTTCGGTAAAAATTACTGTCATTTTACTCAGACAAGATAAAAACTAGCATTTGCTAACTCAGTAGGTTCCATAGTAAAAGAAATACTAATACATTAGTACTTCGGAGCTACATTCAAAACTGTATTTGCTTTGTAAGGGACACCTTTGCCTCACTGCTAAACTCTACCCCATACTATTTTATTAGAAACAATCAATATGGGTATTACCTTGATAGAAAGGAGCCTGATGCCAGGTCTTGAAAATTTCCATTTTTGGTGTGCAGTCACATTGGTAAAGCCAAAACCAGTCTTCACTGTCCTCACCACTTTGCAAGCTGTCAAAATCCTCGTCATTTTGAAGATGATTTGTGACTAAAATTAAATGAAATTGCATATATTTTATGAGATTGTGTGATAAGACCTTTTTTAGTTAATGTAAAAGAAATCTGGGAGGGGGTGCAGTCAGTGTTTAAGGCTGACTGCACGGCGATCTTTGAATTTCCATTCATTCTGCCATTAAATGTCTTCAGCCACAGCTCCTCCTTCTCTTAACCCCTCCTCCTGAGGTAATGTCCAGAGATGTTCCATGGGCATGTGGCACAAATTGCAACACATCAAATACTACCTTCTCCTGCTAAAATAATGCTGGGGTTGTAGAAAACCAGCCATCCATCAAAGGAATTGCTTATGCAGCTGAATGGAATTACCTAGACATCATGGACAACCTTATCCTAAAGAGTAGCAACTTTCAAGATGCTAAGGACCATAGGCTTTTACTTGTGTCACATGTTATACCTAATATGCCTCATAAGAGATTGTAGATTCCCAAAGAAAGCTGAACCCTCGCCATTTTCTGCTGGGGTAAAAAGACAATGTTCTTTTTACAAAAAGTAAAAATCAGAGCATCCTACAAGTAGCACTTTTACTATTTATAAAAAGAACGTTAGAGTAAACTTTTCTCCACAAATATACAATACATTTTGGGTTAATAGAGTAGTATAGTACATTATGTTTTGGGTTAATAGAGTAGTATACTACATTCTTACTATAGCATTGTTCTGTGTTTCAAAGCTAAAGCAATCAGTAATATCAAGTAAAACACAACTAGAGCAAAGTGGACTATTGTATCCCTCTTATGCCTCTTAAATATGTAAAAACTTCATGAAATGACAAACACCCATTTTAATATAAGCACTATTCCTAAGTCAAGGTTTTTTTTTAGTTATTAAAATGTTATATATAAAATTTTCAAAACTTCAGCATTCCTATTTCAACATGAATAAAAAGTGATTCACTTAACCGTTCAATCTCATGTTTAACCAGGCTGTCAAGGAACCTCATTGGCTGGCACATGCTCTTGCTTAAGTCACATGACTATGTAGAACAGGAAGTACTGCAGCATTGTTCTTTCACACCCTTGCAAAGAAGGCCAAGGAATAAAGGCAATAGACTCATTCCTAGGGCTTCCCATAACAGAAAAGATGACATAAAATTACATAAAGATTTTAAGTTTCAATCACACAGAATCAGTGCTAGAGTTGGGGTAAGGATATTTTTTAGGGACAAAGTTTAATTTAAATCTTCACGCTTACTTAATATATTCACGTATGAACATTATTTGATTTCAAAGTGCTTCACGGCTCTTGGTGATAGAAAGCTAAACAAAATAGGCTCATGCTAATTTATACAAATAATTAATAAAATAACTAGTGCCATGGAAGTTGCCCAAATGCAACAGGAAAATAAACTGGGGAAAATAAGAAAGAAAGATCAAGTTCCTTGTGCACATTCAGTAAAGTTTAAGCACAGAATTATGTTGAGCTGTGTTATATTGAAGGACGCAAGTTCACCAAGTAGATAAAGGGGGGAAAAACCCCAGAAGGGACGCCATGGCATGAGCAATAGCATAGAGGCATGAAGTCATGTGGTATATTTTGTAAAAGCCTAGATGCAAGGTACAGAATGGGAAAAGGAACAGGTACCATATCATGGGAGACTGTATGCCTTAAAATGTTGAGCCAATAGTATTCATGATAGTCATGGAAGTATTTTGAACCAGAAGTAAAGGTGAAATTTGTGTTAAAGGTCACTGAAAAATGATTTGGAAGAGAATGAAAATAGCAAAACGAAAACTCCCAACCTAGAGAACTGAGGACTGAGAAGCAGTACTTACTGGCTTAGTCCAATACCAGTTTACGCCTCGATCTCACCTCTTGGCTCTTTATTTATGCACGTGTGTGTGTGTGTGTGTGTGTATGTGTATGTGTGTGTAGTGAGAGTTGTCTTTCCTTAATTAAAAAAAGGATATAAACTCAATCCTCATTATGGAAACTTTTCGGGATGCAAAATAAACTTAAATCAGTCATAGTCCTATTACCCTAAGGTACCCATGCAATGAATACTACAGCAGATTTCCTCCCTTCATCACTTATGTTTTAATCAAATATGACAGTGGAAGTACTGAGGAGTCCTGAGCTTGACCAAGGAAAAGACTTCATCACCATTTATAAGTTGACCACAAAGCATGATGAATTAAACATGTTTTTCCAGAGAAATGTCAACAATTCTAGGATAGAATTCTCCTACTCTAAAGTCTAGAGAGAAATGTGGGCATGAGAGTTTTAATGGGCTTCATTTTTATCAGTAAAGGGTCCCGGATGCAGACTATGGTGTGTGTATATATATATTATGGTCCATGTCTTTAGTCATCAGAATGAAGGAGGAGAAGGCAGAAGTTTTGTAAAATTTGGTTAAATATTCTGAATTAGAGACTTGGAAAATCCATCCATTATAATCCCACAATCATCTTGGAGACTGGAACAGCCAATAAATAAAATAGTGGCTAGTTTCATATTTGAGTGTTCAGACTAGACTGAAATCTATAACCAAACTGGAAAAGAATATATTACACATTAGTGAGGGAGTTTACATTAGGACAAATCAAAGGAGTTGAGACTGTAACAGTCAGTTGGTAGGCAATGTTAAAGTCAAGCATGAAAAAATTTAGTGGAAATGTTACACTTTTATGACAGATTATTTTTCAAAGCATTTTAAAAAACAAGCATTTTTCTGTTGGGAATGATTTTCTTCTCTGACCACATGTACACAGTCCTGCTTCATATAAGCTGTCTGCACACAGCTGAGCAGAGTGACAGGCATGAATGCAGGCACACACATCAGGCTGGGGACCCTGTGCACTTGGAAGTATATTCTTTGTGAGCCAGGTCATCAAAGATTTTCTAAACTTATAAGTCACTCGCTGATAAAATGAAAATATTTTTTATAGATTTAGTCTTCTTTTCTATTAATACATTTTAAAAAATAGAAGCATTTAGTCCATGAAATTCCTCAGGGCACTTTATTTTATGAATTCCTTATTGACATACCTGGTATTGAAAATGTTAAACTGTCAAGTACTAGGTTGTATTTACTTTCATTTGGTATTTAAAGAAATATGGAAATATGGAATAATAGATAATAACCCACCCCACAAACACAATATCTGTTAACACTAAAGTATTATCTTCTAGCATTTATGTCAATGCTCAGAACATAGTTTTGAGAATTGTCATTGACTTGCATAATGCTTTTTGGAGGTAATATTATGTTAAATGTATTTTGATGTTATTACAAAGTTCTTTTAAAACCTTACTTGAAATGGCTACAAAACATTTCATTTTCATTGCTTTTATTCCTGCTACAATGTATGTCAATATTGCCATCTTTGATTAATATTTACAAATTTCTCTCCAAAGAGGCTGTACTTACCTACATACCAGTGCAATACATGGGTGTCCCTTTAAATATGTCCTCACCAACATTAGGTATTATCTTTGGTTTTATTTGCTCTGAGGCAGAAAATAGTATTTTGCTTTCATTTCTATTTTAAATCACTGGTGAAGTTGAATACTTCACAGTATGTTTTCAATTGATACTATTCTTTTTTCAACTACTGTTTACATTTTTGTTTCCATTAGCTCATTTATATTAATCATTATGAAAATGTCTTTAAAGGAAACATAAAGAAATACTGACAGCCTGTGTATATACTGATTTCCAGTATCCTCTTCATTTAGACAGTCCACTGACATAAGCAAGGGAAGACCTGCTACAGATTGAAAAAAAAAAAAAAAACAAAAAAAACATGAAAACAGGATGTCTTAGAGAATAAAGTTCTTAGGTTTTGGAATGAAGAGAAAATAAGGGTGTTAGTAATTCCTTCTTCGAAGGTACAGAGACTGCCAACTGCCCTCTTGAAGTGTGTCTAAGTAATGAATCAGAAACAACCATAAGAAGTTGGTGCATCTATCAAAAACTCTCTAACATAGCAAGTATGCAAGAGATGCTTCTGGAAAAATGGCTGAATGAATGGATTCCTATGTGCTTAATTCCTGCCTGATCAGTGATGATTATTTAAGCAGGAACAAATAAAATTACATCAGTTAAGCATGACAGGAATTAAGGATGCTAAGGAGTCATGAAAAAATATCCTGGCAATCAATAATTCTATAAAGTCTATTTCTGAAGAGATACATTAAAGCAAGGAGTAGGGTATGACTGGAGAGCAAACAAATTCAGAGTAAAAGGAGGTGCAACAACTCCCTGAAGAAAGTTATACTGTTTTGTGTTTGACCAGAAATGTGTGAAAATATAATGTAAAAGGTAGAAGTAATTAGGTTCAGTTCTATGATTTTTATTAGCCTTAGTATCGTAACAAGGAACACAGCACACGTGAAGATACGGATGAAGAAGGCATCTCTGAGGGAAAGTAGTGTGGATTGTATCCACGTAAAAAGCACACACTTTCTCCTATCACAGAAACTAGGACAAGCTGGTAGGAGGATTCCCCTAAGTTAAGACTTAAAGTTGTTTGAAAACCTTTAGACAGATATCAGGTTGTTAGATGATGGGGCTTTAAAATAATCAGATATCCTTGGAAATCCAATCAAGTAAAACATATTCATTAGGATCCAATTGGCATTTTGAGGAATAGAAAGTGAGGAACAAATTATGATGCATATGCTTATCAATCTAACATTTGATAACATAAAGGTTGGAGTGATGCAAAAGAAGGTGAAAAATGAAGCTGGAAAAGAGACCTTGTAAAATTGGTTTCACATATTAAAGCTCAGGCACATGTGATTTATTCTAGAATAACAAAAAAGCTATCATTCATAAGACCCCATTTACAAACACCTTAAGGAGAACAAGTTAGTCAGTACAAGGAGCACATATTTATAAAGAGTAAATCTGGTCATGCTAATTTCTGCTTGAAAAAGACACTACTACCAGACCAAGTAGACATGTTAGATGTTTATTCAAGGGCATGGATTATATATTCTAGGCCAATGTTATGTGCATACACATTTTCTAAAGAATGTATATAAATGAGTTATTGCAAATGTAAAAGGACAGAGCGGATTAATTCACCAAGTTTCTTGTGTATTTGTGAAATGAGAAGGACACTGGGAAATGCCTTAGAAAGTTGATTCAGAATTCAATGACTTTGGAAAATTGAAGACATAGCCAAACACAAAGTGCAACCAAAGGGAGGTCACGTGTAAGTTAGTCCAAAAAGAGAAAGAAAAACAAGCTGTAAATAAATAAAAGTTGTAGAGGATTGATTTATATGGAAATGAGTCAAAAAGCATATGTAGCAATTATAAAATATAGCAAGAGGCCCAAAGTTAGTCATGTTAAGCTGTAATTTGAAAATCCAAATATAGAAAGCAGAACTTAGAGTGGGATTTAAGAAAAGAAACTCAATGTTCACATAAAAAGCTGAATATTGAATAAATTAAAATTCTAAAAATGAAGTTTGACCATGAGCTGACTATTAAATTTAAAATCATGTCACATAGGAGTCCTAAGCAAAGTTTTTCAATCTTCCTGAAAGTAAAAGATAATAATAATAATTATTCTTGGGTAATAAATAAGAAAGACCCCACAATAGAAACTAAAACATGGGAAGTTATAACCATAATATATTAGCATATTATCTGCATCTATATAGAGAGATATATAAGTATGTACACCACTTGCTATGCCAGTAGGTGAAAATAGGTATTTAAATAAATCTGTTTGATTGGCTCCAGTGATGATAAGTATGATCCTGCCTAAAAGTTAAGGTACTTGCCACGTGTTGATCCCCTGAGCTAGGCATTAGTATGCCTTCCTTGCTAATTTTAAAAGCAATCCGTGAAATAAGCTAATGCTATCCCTATTTTATAAACAATAATGATGAGTCTCAGAGAATTAAGTGGATTGTTCAAGGTCACACAGCTAATAAGGTGCAAAGCCAAGACCAGAAATCAAGTCTTAGTCAATGTCCATCCTCTTGGAGCATGTCAACTATATCTGGAGAAAACAGGGGCAACAGCATAGAACGAACTGGAAAGAGTGACCTGGTTAACATTCAATTTGATAGGAAGAATACATGAGTATGGAGGTAGCAAAGGCTGGATTTCTGATGCTCAGAAATGTTTGCATTTCCTGAAAATCGGTAAAACATAACTTCAGTAAAAGTCGAACAATGAGACAGAAGAAAGTAACCACAACTTCTCTGGTTTATTATGTTTTAAGTTAAATAAATGATAAGGTAATATGGAAATAAAGCTATTAATTTTTCAGTAATCCACCTAATAATAAAACTAATTCACCAGGAGCCACGTTTCTAGCTGGTTAACTGATTCAGCTGGACTTAGCTAAAAATAGCAAAGAATGTCTTCTATGTTTCTATCTTGCATCTTCTTGCTTGAAGTTATGTATTCCAGAACCATGGAATCTGGATAATTTCATGCCATTAAATTTTTATGATCAGAAATAAAATCTAGGATTTCTAAAAGAATAATCAGTTCAGGGATTATGTATTGAGTAGTTTCCATGTATCAGACACTGTACATCAGGCAATGGGATTACTTCCTGCTGAAAGATGTTTTGTAGAAAACTGAAAACCTAGTAAATGTATTCCCTAGATAGTTTTCTATAGCTAGATGAAATCTTCAAAATGATTTTCTAATTCCTTTGTTTTATAGATGCAAAAACCAAATATCTAAATAAGCCAAGCTCATCTCATTATTCTTGAGTTATTTAATATTCGATCTAAAGCTGTTAGTGGACATCAGCATAGAAATGCAAGTTCTGAACAATTACTGCATTTCAAATAGAAATAATTTTGTAAATGATGGAACAACTAGTAAAGAAACTAACAATTACACAAATCAAACTCAACACTTAATCTTGGCTGAAGCATTTTCTTATAACTTGGTCTAAATATGCCTACAATATAAATTTTACAAAATAAAATGACTAAATCATTAGACAATGTTCATTCAAAATAGCAAAATACTGTTAAGAAAAGGTAAAAAAAAAATTCATCATCAGCCTTCTTTGCACAATGATTATCATTGCAAAAAAACCATCTTCTAACATGCTGAACAGAACAAACACCTCTGATGGGCTTGTTTTCTTAACTTTTGTCAAGAGTAAACAAATGGTTTTGCAAGATTCTAAAGAGCAACCCTAGCTGTGAGGTAGATGGTTATCTATGGCAATCCAGATCATGTGCCAGGACAGTACTGGACCCTCTTTAAATTAAACATATTTGAGGATCACAGAGAAACATGTGGTGTAACATGTCTTGAAGTTACCGACTTCGTGAAGTAAGGGGCAGCAATTTATACTGGAATGACGTAGAGAACAGGTCACCTACGCACATTCCTACTCCACCCCCTTTTATAGCAAATTTGTTATATTAAACCTGATTTCTTCCATGGCCTCCTATTTTCAGTGGAATGTGATTCAGGAAGATGTATTCCACCCTCCTGGAAATCGGACCAGTGCTTTCACAAACATTAAGTTCCATCTTCCCTAAAATTGTATTGCAGTTCCCCAGGAATGGATCACAGAGCTACTTCTTCTCCAGATTTGTAGATTTCTAAGTCGAGTCATAGGGCAGTGGTACCTTTTTTTATTTTATATAGGCTAAAAATTTTCTGGAGAAGATTAGTGATCTGGCTGGAGAGGGGGAAAAAAACAAGAACAAGAAGGAGATGAAGAAGGGGAGGAAGAAGAGAAAGAAAGACAAAAGGAAGCCAACCCCAATCCTTGAATTCTACAAACTACCAACAATTAGTCAAAAGCGCCTACTTGGATTTCAATACCTGACATGCCTTTGAGTGTTGAAGAATTAAATGTCTTATTCTGGTATTGTTTTTTGATGTCATTTATTTTTAACCTATACTTGCCCTCATCAATATCATTCTCAGTTGATAGTAAGAAAAATATATAATACTGTTGCTAATTTATGTTGCATTAGGGAATTGTTATTTCAAAAGAGCATTCTTGAACATCTTGTAAACTAAAAAAGCAAAGAACTCGGTATGAGGAAGTTAAAAACTATGTCACGATTTCAAAAATGTGTGTGTAAAAATTAATTGCCATATTAGAAGTCGAGGCCAAGCGGTAATGATAGAAATTTTGTGAAATGATGATTAGACATAAAATGTAAGACAAATGAGAGAAACAAAGGTACACAATAGAAAAAGTATTATTAGTACTGTATTAGTTACTCTGAATGGCATAAAAATATGTAACTCAGAAAAAGAAATTATTTTCACATTAGAATAATATTTATGCTAAAAATAACTGCATTCATCCAATTATTAAAGATTTTGACCCCAAAAATTTACTTGTCCATAAGTGTTTGTTTTTCTATAAATTAAAAACGTTTATTAGTGCTTGATTAACTAATCAACATTTATCCTATTATAACACAGACGTACTTGAAACAAAGATAGCTATAGGACTTTCAGGGACCAGGGCTGTGACATAGGAATATGAAGACCCAGTTATAAAATTTTGCCACTCCCAGCAGAAACTAAGGATTCTCTTAAATATATGTAGTGCTCCAAATTTGCAAATAGAATTGCACATTTTCCAGGTAAACAGATTCACTGATAAACTTTTAAATAAATGACAAATAAAAATACTTTCAAAGACTTTTTATTAAACATATTTTTTTCTTTTCTATTCATATAAGGTGAAAAGACTTAAAACCTAATGAAAATTATTAATACCTTCAACTAAGGGTCTTTTAGGAATGCAGTTTTTATTTGCATGCAAATCAAAGCACTTCTGACGACCAGCCTGTGAATCTTACACCAAGAGAATTGCCATCCACTAGACCACATAATTCTTTCATTTTTGTTCACTTTTAATTTACTGGGTAAGAAAAATGAAAAAAACATATTGTGAAGGTAACCCAATATTTGTCTTGATAATATTTAAAACAAATTGAAATATTACAGTGAACTGAAATATCAGACTCAAATATGAAAATAAACTTTAACCCCAGGTTAAATTTTGAATTTTCTGCATTTTTACAAATTGTCTTTGCAGCTAACTCTGCTTAGAAGCCAGAATTAATTTCAATGAAAATCAGTTATTTAAAATGAAAGTGCTTTTTAAAATAATGTTTACATTTAAATAAAAGTTTATCATATTAACTGACCAAAAAAATAAAATAGCACATATGTTGATTTAGCACCATTTTTTAACTGCTATTTTCAGACCTTGGGATTTATACATATGTAAATTCTTTGGCTCAGCTCTTAGGCAAACACAATGGTGTGGGGCAGGGCTAGTAACAGGCCAGGATGGCTCTTCAACACTGAAAGTCCAGCCTGACTCCTGGCAGGGACCAGGGCCATCCAGTTATATTATGGTATTCTTTCACCACCTCAGTAATGGCAGCAGGCTGGATTCCAAATTGTTTCAGTACTCCCAATCTCTGACTACATTTTTCTCTTCTTTTCCTCATCTTGCCCTACACATTTATCAAAAGAAAATATTTAGGATGTGAAAGAAGGGGTATAGATAAGAAACGAATCAAAGGAGAAATGTGTGATTATAAAACAATAAAATATGTAACTGAACCTTACTGTGGCTTAACACACAGCCAATAGTGCCAAAGATCATATAACTGCTGTCTGCTGAAGTTTTCTCTTCATTAAATGGCATTGACAGAGAAAAACTATAAATAATAATTAATTGAAATAGACTGCAAATCACTTAGCCAATATAAAATGATGCAATATTTTATCTGATGAAGAAACCTAAAGTTAAGTATTTGTTAGATCAATTTTATCAATTTGTCTATATCCTATCAATCCTTCAAAGCCATACGAAATCATACTCTTTTAATGAACTTTATGTATGTATATCTTGTTTGTATCATACAATTAATATATTATCTACATACTCTTATTTCACACATTGGTATCTTCCTGATTTAAATCATTAAATAGCTCCACATTGCTCAACTACAGTACAAAGTTAAAAATACTTTCATTTTTCCAGCGTTTTAGGCTTTTGTTTGCTTCATTCACGTTGTGTGATCTAAATTAGTATCTTCACTGTCTATTTAATATCGACAAATTAGAAAGAGTAACAACCATGACCTCTCATAGTCCATAAGTAATAATTAATTCTTCAGTTCCTTCTATAAACACTTATTAAAGCCCTTTTACATGCCAAGCATGGTGCTAGATCCTGAGAATAAAAATAAGACTGGAACACAGACTTGTCCCTCAAAAGCTCCCTCTTGAGAAGCCTTTCAGTTTTATTCTTAGAAGTGGACAAAAACGTGTATTTTCTACTCTCAAGGTTGAACAATAAAGAATAACAAAAAGAACTAAAACTCTAAGAAGCTCAAGACCCCAAAGACTCAACCATAACAGGCTAAATCGATACTCCTCTCCAGCAGCTCTCCCAGGATGAAATGTGATCACCTATTAATGCACTTCACAAAATACAAAACCTCCATGTCATCTTTCATCTCATAGGAGTTGACCCACACCCTAGGAGTCACTTCAGATCCAACAATTTCTCAAGAGAACAAAAAGAATTACACTTTTTTTCCCAGTCAATATTGTCTAAAAGGTCTGATGATCAACACTGAACAAATTAACTTGAGTAAAATTGTAAATATCCTCTACATATGTGACTACAAAGACAAGGTTAAAATTGTGAAATCTCACATTAACATATTTTAGAAAACCAAATATTTTCTAATAACATATAATAGATAAAAGCATGATAAAATATATCTCGAAATGAATTTAGATTAATATTAAATGCTATAAATACATAAGGCATCATGTAAAAAATAGTAAGTCTTAAAACCGATGAAATTAAATCTCAAAAACCTATGAACTTATAAATCTATAATATATAAATTCATACATTTATAAGTTATTGCTACTACCACACCCAATAAGAATGCCACAATATAATTTCAAAAACACAGGGAAAAAATGCAAAGGCTCGTACCAAAGTTATATTCAAGTTATACAGGTTTAAAACTCAGGAATAATAAAATTTCTGAAGAACTCCTTATCAGAATCCAATTAATTGCTCAGCTCACCACCGTTCCTTCTTTTCCAAATCTTGAATATGAGCAGCTAAGAAAAGATGAGCCACATCAAAATCAAAGCAAACAAACTTCTGACTGTTAGAGCTTATACACAGGATGGCTGGAAACAGGATTGCCATGACCAGACCCAAGTCAACAAAGCCCTGTTTTAAGGAGATTAATCTTTTTCTTCAGACTTGAAAAAACCTGTGCTACGTCTGGGAAAATAACTACTCCACTACCCTGATACTGGACTCTGTGTTTCTTCCAGACCTAAGATAAGACACATTTTCTTATCTCCTCTAAAGAAAAGAAATGGCTTCAAAGTTCAGGAGACAGGTCATACTGTAATACCAGTAGGGTGAGAGGCCTTGTCAGACCACCTGACTTAGAATTAGTGTGAGGAGAAAAAAAAAATGTACTAAACACTTCAACTCCATAAACAAATTCTCAAAATCAATGTATTTCCTCAGTAAATACATTCTCTATATATCTTAAGTTTTAAGACTAAATATAACAACCAATTTTACATACCTGTTATATTATAATTCAGAATGCCATACCCCAGTTTAAATTAACCAGCAGAATTCTCCTCCAAATTTTATCTGCATTTATATTTCAAGCCTGAAGAAAAAGACTGTCAAGGAATGGCTACCCTCTCAAACTAGTATGAGGAGAACTCAAATTAAATCCAGTTGAAAATAATTTGTGGCTTTAAAACTACTTCAAGTAATATTTACATACATAAATGTTATATGAAGAGTTAAGCTCAGCAACAAGCAGAATTAGGAGTTTTAATATTAAATATATAAAACATTGTTGAAATGAAGATGGAAAACAGCTACATGTTTGTACAGGTCAGCTAGATGCCTCAGAGCTGAGGTTTGACATGAATTCATTCTATTACAGTGGCTGAGTTATTTAACCTTTCTGTGCATCATTTTCTCATAAGAAAATTGAGTAGGATTAATCATCAAGAAGAGTTCTTGGCCTAAAGATGTATCTCATCAAATGAGCTGTGTGCAGAGGAAGAATATTTACAGTAATACATCTCAGAAGGAAGTTTCCAGGCTTACAAACCTACTGACATGGACTGATTCTCAATATGTTTTCTTTAACTGCTAACAAGTGTGCAGCACACTAAGCTAGTCAGTATGTAGAAGCACACTCTATCCCTGGCTCTGTCATAACCTCATTCTATCCTCAGCCAAGTCTATTAATCTTCCTATTTCCCAGTTTCTCTAAAAACTGCACAAGTCAGTGCCACAAAAATGGCAGGGATGTGTACGAGTTAATGAGAGAATATCCATCAAGCCCTATGATCCCAGAAGAGAGCACCAAAGGAAAACAAATTTGATTAAACCTCTCATGTCCCAAAGCTGATAGCCCTAGGAGAATTGTTAAGGAATAACTTGTGGGAGGGGGGAAGTGATTCTTTCTTGACCTCCTAATTTTGTGTATCTAATTTATTCATCATTTATGCATTTATTTATTCATTCAACGAGTTGAGTATCTTTTATTACATACCAGATACCCCATTAGGCAATGGTGAAATGAAATGACATGGTCCCAAGCCTCATGATACCTCATGGGAGATGCTAAAGAAATATAAATGAATTGGAGCTTTCAGTATATTAAGACAGCTTAGTAATCAATCTCACAATATATAATTACAAATTTTATTACAATATATGATTACAAACTCTGCAGGAATAAAGTAGGCCATTTTGCTAGAAAATAATAGTGGAGAACAAAATTTAGATTGGGTGTTTAAAACAGTCTGAGGAAACTGAGATGTGAATGATTCATATTAATTAAATGGGTCACGTGGGAGGAAAAGCACCCCAGTCAGAAGGAACATCATATGTGAAGGTTTTGAGCTGGAAATTGATGAGATCTTCCAGGAACTGATTGGTGAAACAGAAGGATATTGAACCAAGCAGGGAAGATTATCAGGAGAGATCTGAAAGGCAATCAGACTCCAGACGCTGTAGGTGTTGGGCAGGGCATGCTAAGATATTGATTTGTCATTTATAGTGCAACAGGAAGTCACTGAAGGATTTTAACATGGAAAGTGAAATTGTTTTATTAATGTTATGAAAAAGATTAATTGCTGTATAGAGATGCAGTGCATGCAAGGTAAGCCCACACAGGAAGCCAACTATGGTAGACCTGTTGGCTAGGTCTACTACCTAGATCCTATTTACGGGTCTAGTGCCCCCTCTCCCAGCCACTGTGGGTGACGGTTGCTAATTGCTCACACCTAAAACCTTTCCCAGGAACTCACCCTGATTGAGGAGTGTTTCTTTAATCCATTACAGAGGCATGAGAGGCCAAACTCCTTTACCTCAAGAGTGAACAACTCTGCCATGTTGCTTGTGCTCCAGAACCTTCCCTGTGGATCAGGCTAAGGCTAGAATATACTTGAAACCATGTATCGAATTTACTCAAGTGATGGAGTTAGAAGTGAAACTGAAGTAGATCAGAGAGTGACTAGGATGTTAAAAAATAGACAAAACGGCCGGGTGCAGTGGCTGAAGCCTCTAATCCCAGCACTTTGGGAGGCCGAGACGGGCGGATCATGAGGTCAGGAGATCAAGACCATCCTGGCGAACACGGTGAAACCCCGTCCCTACTAAAAAAATCCAAAAAAGAAAAACTAGCCGGGCGAGGTGGCGGGCGCCTGTAGTCCCAGCTACTCGGGAGGCTGAGGCAGGAGAATGGCGTAGACCCGGGAGGCAGAGCTTGCAGTGAGCTGAGATCCGGCCACTGCACTCCAGCCTGGGCGACAGACCCGTCTCAAAAAAAAAAAAAAAAAATAGGAAAAACATGAGAAGAAAAGCAGCGAAGTAAAAGAATAGAAACTGCATGAGAATGTGGAGACAAGAAGGATTTCGTTTGTTGTTTTTATGTTTTTAATTTTTTGATGAAAGGTGACCAGGACACATTTGTAGGCTGATAAGCCTGCTCTACCTGAAAAAGAGATAAATTTGCATGAGAGAAAGAGTATAACCAAAAAGTGAAGACTTTGAGAAAGAGAGACAAGATGGCATCTAAAGAGCATGAAGAAGGATTGGTTTTTGATAGGAGTGGGGACCTTTGCACCCTTTTAACAGGAGGGTAGGAGGAAATATAGGAAATATATCTTCTCTTACTGAAGGTTTGCTGATTGGGTAGGGTGAAAATGGGAGCATGACCCTTGATGGTTTCTACTTTCAAATAAAGTAAGATGTAGACTTTTCAACTGAAGGTTGGAAAGTTTAAACTAATTTCTGTGAAGAGTAAGATCATGCTGTCATTAGAGAACCACAGCAGGAAAGCCAAGTCTTGGGTTCCCATTTGAGATCAGTGACCATGAATTTATAGTGACATCAGAATGCCCATGTACATGGTTTTCTTCAGCCATTCTCAAATACAAGGGCGCAAGCATAGAGATGGAGGATTTTGCACTAAAGGTTTGAGTTTTGCCAGGCCAGTTAGAAATTGGGGTGTGGAAGTTGAGGGTATCTAGAAAGGAATGATTATAATGATAGACCTTAGATTTTAAGCTAGATAGGAAAGAATGCTCAAAGAATTGTTACACTAGGAACACTTGAGTATATGAGATCAAAAAATAAGGGAGGAGGGGAAAAGGATATTGGAATTTTGAAGGTGGTACAGTTTCTGGTAAAGGGTGGTCTAGATGTGGCCACAGCAGCTGGCACTGAAGTCAAAGGAGTGGCATAGGAATGGGAAGGTTTACTAAAGCTGCTCTGCATCATACCTTTGGTTCACACAACCCTGGTACTCCATGATCAACCAAAATCTGCCACAAAACATGAATTATCTTTACAAAAATACTTAACCATCATTACATTACAAAGCAATCTGAATGAGTAAAGCGTGCTAAGTGAAACGCAAATATTTCCCATTTTTCCCTTGGGGGGAAATGTACTTCACATCACAGAAATATTGGTTTAAATAAAGTTCTAAGAACATTTTCTTTTTGCTTTGTTTTTTAGGGCTTAATAGTGCTAATGTGGCCTTGGACTTCTCTTAGTCAGCACAACTGATCAATCAGCGTTTCACTGATTGCTTAATTCCTCCTTCTCTACATAAGAGGGGTAAAAGCCCTTGCAAAATGTGTTTGTTCTGTTTGTTATTCTGGACAAAGCAGATAACGAGTTGCAGCTGCTGTACAGAGTGTACTGCTTGCCGAGGCCATTGCTTTAACTTATAGATAGAAAGGAGCAGCCAGAGATGTGCCTCGGGCTGAAGCCAGTGCTGCAAATAGGACAGTGCTCTCAAGCTACAGTATATGCATTTCATTATCCAACAATTTGTTCTGGGAGGACATTTTGATTGGCCAGGCAAGAAATTCAAAATGAGAGACTTTTAAATATCACAACTCAGCTAAAAGAGCTCTTCTGTTTTCTGACCTGAGAAATTCACTTCTATCAGTCTCAATAAAGATGCTTGTAATATTAGGTGATGCAGACTCTGAACATGTATCCTTCTGGACAGAGTGCAGCCCTGATGATCTGAGTTTTGGGGCTATGCCTCAGGCTTCAGAATTCCTAGTGTGAAAGCTGCTTGCATATCCACCCCTCCATCCAGCTGGGTTTTGTTCTGCTTTTCTTGTGTAACTAATGACTGTGAGTCAAAAAGATGGGAAGTCAACTACTTGCCCCTGACCATTAAATAGGTGTTTAAGCTAAGCTAACTAAGGAATAGCATCATTTTTCCATTTTGTGATATCATTTTCCATTTTATCCTAGGTTATTAACTAGGATGTGAATAAAATAATAGTCGTCAATATTATAAAGTTTAAAAGAATACAAAGTAGTCAATATTATAAACAGAGACATATTTCTAGAATGGAACAATAAATGGTAGGGTTCTATGTTTTATTTTAAAAGGTTCCAAAATTACCCACTTACTGTTTTGTGACCTCGAACAAGTTGCTTTAACTCTGAACCTCAGTTTCTTCATATACAAAATGGGAATACACCGCTACAGAGGTTTGTTGATAGAATTTAAACAGAATAAATTTCATAAAATATCTGGTGTTAGTAAAGAATTCTCTCAGTGACTCATAGCAAAAGTATAAATTGGTCTAGTCACATTGTAGCACAATTTGTCATTATACAGTTAAATGTAAAATGCGCATACCTTGTGGCAATTACATTTTTTCAGGATGTAACTCAGAGAAATACTAAAACATGTGCACAAAATGATAGATACATACATAGATATATAGATATTCATTGCAGCATAAATGAACCAGTGGGAATAATATTTAAATGCATGAATGATCTTTTCTCTTTTGAAATTATTTTTACTGACCTTCTCCACAAACTCACCTATTTCTTTCGGGTGGTTTGGAATTATTACAACAGGAAGGCAAAGAGAAAGAAAAAGTTAATATTTATCTTCTGGTAAGGCAATGGGATTTTGCAGTAAGAACATAGTGCTAACAAGTAGATTTAATCAGGAAGAGGGGAATTCTTTAAATTCTTAAACTGTTTTAACTTATCATAACTCAATCTAGAAGATTCAGATTATATGAATTTTTCACACCTGGTGAAGTGGTAGGAAGAAGAATGAAAACACAGAAGTCAGATCAGATTATTTCCACTTCCACTTCCAACCCCTGATCCAGGACCACTCTTTAAGGAAGTAAAGGAGTATCTGCTGGCCTGCTGCTGTCATTCCCTGCTACAGGGAGGAGGGGAAAAGGATATTGGAATTTTGGGAATGACAGCAGCAGGCCAGCAGATACATATTCCTGAGACAGAGCCCATGGCATTCGGGGCCTGGGAACTGGGGACCCAAAATAACCCAAGTCTCACTGTGACAATACAGAGGTTCTGAGAGTACAGGAAGAATTAAGAGGCTTGGGGACAAGGTAGAAAACCACTGCAGTTAGATCATAACAGACAAGGGACAAATGACCGGACCCCCTAACACCCCAAAGAGCCGGTGGCACCAGCACAGAGAGCAGACCAGCTCAGCTGCTCTGCAGATATCAAGGAGGACTCAGAGGATACATCAGTCTGGTTACCCTTTCCTTCTGCACCACCAAATCATGTAAACTAAACAACCAGATGACATCTTGAAGAGGAATAGGTAAGCAGGTCAAACTCGGAAAAATGGAACAACTTGACCAAGCAAGGACAGGGTTACCTAAATGGAGTATTTGGACTGCAGCATTGGACTCAAGACAAAATTTACCAGATTAGACTCATAAATCAGATCAGTTATTTAAAAAATAAATAAAATAAGGTACTTTTTTGCACATTTTAACCTACTATGGCTAATGCCAAATCTTGCTTGAAAATCATCAATAGAGATTATTACAAAACACAATATGCCAATTTGTGGAATATTTTGCAGCAGATGAAAAGATCAAAGCAGATATCTATACACTAAAAATAAGGGCAAATACTGACACGGCATTTATTGTATGACAGGCTCTGTTCTGAAAGCCTCACAGGTGTTCCCCATGTCACCCTTCAGCAGTACTACGAGGCAGATTCTGTCATTACTCCCATTTTACATATGTGGAAAGTGAAGCACATAAGTGATCTTCTTGAGGTCCCCCTACAAATTAGTCATGAAGCCTAAATAAAAAGAATTCTAAGACATGACAGTGAGTGAGGAAAGCAATTTACACAACAATATACACAGTAAAACATTAATAAAACACACAATGTACCAACCAGTACTATAATTTTTATCTGTAAGTGACTAGAAAAAGGTCTGAAAGGGTATTTTAGTAATAAATTTTTCCTCTGATAGAGGGAATGATATTTTTCCCATAGGAAGATCTTAACCTTATTTGTAATGTTTTAATTTTTTCACATGGAGAACATAGCAATACACCACTCATGTTACTGAAACTCGATAAAATATATGAAGCTAAAATTGGTCATCTAAAAGTATGATAATACATAATATTTATTTTCTACTTTATCTCCAATATACTTATCATACAGAAATTATAACAAAACACAAGTAAATGTTTTGGATAATTTGAAAGTTAATAAGTTGTACACTGTAGCCCTACCATCCCCACTGATGTCAAAGGGCTGATTTTTAATTATGCAATAGTAATTAAATAGGGATCAATGTCATTACCTGAAAAAACACCAATACAGAAATTGTTATTGTAGACAAGATAATTTCTATTTAAAAAAGAAAATGAAGTAAACGATTAAAATTAAAATGCATAAGTATATCATTTTAATATATTAAATAAGTTTATCTAATACAAAATTCAGTTCCCCTGAGTTCTCTTAAAGATCACTTGAACCTCCATTCTGGGTTATTTCATGCAATCTGTAATATACAAAAGTAGGATATTTCAAATGTGGCATTATAATTATGTATGTATCTGCATAAATATTGAAAGAAATAAGGATACAGGTTTTATTATAATAGGAAATATAGGCCCTTATAAAGTTTATAATGACTTTTAAAACTTGAAGAACATATTAGAACAACATAAAAAATCTGAAAATGGCACCTTATTAATTTTGAATTTCATTAAGTAATTATACAACCTGTATTCCTACTTCAAATCCTGCCACAAACAAACAAAAGTGGCTAATGTAGAAGAGATAATGAATCATTCTGTGCTCCCCAAGACCAGGAGGATTGAAGAACCCATATTTTACAGGAAGATAATCCATTGCTAATTACCAGAAAAACACAGTTAAGAGTTACATGGTTTTAGCATATTACCTGATCTGTATAGCAGAAGATATATACATATATACAAATACATATATTTAACATTATATATAGCCTGTAGTTCTATCTAATACAGTGTTGTTCTTTAGCCTTAAAAAATTCATAGTACTGGGGAGTAGTATGGAAGAGGAAACAGCACGTGTCTTGTAGGATAACAAATTACTTGGAGTGTCTGCGCAAGGCCAGACTAAGCACAAATGCATCATCCATCAACAGTACCTGGTGAATCGCAACATCTCTGATCCTAAAATAATCATTGCTGTTTTATAATTCTCATATAAAATGGCATACTGTTCAAAGAAATGTAGTGGCTTACTACAAATCAATGGTGTTACTACATTCACCTTGGAATCAGGCTATCATATTTGATTAAGACTGCAATTGAACAGCACTTGAACAGTACACCTGTAACACCTAGAAAGCATTCGGGTATGTCAGTGCTTAATACTTCAGTGGGCTGTTTTGGCAGATGTTATTTATGCTATTTATGTGTGGCAGACACACCACTGGAGGAGGATAGCAGTTCATGGTAGAGTGTAAAATCCCATACTCAAAGCCTTTGCTAACCCTACGCCTGTCTCTCCAACCCGACTGAATTACACAACTGTCATTCCTCCAGAAGACACAGCAAATGCAAAACAAAAAATATTATTCACATGGAAAGAGTTTTACCAATTACAGCTGGGTGTTTCCCCTTTTCTTATCACTAGCCCTTCTCATCGCTCATTGGTTTGAAAATTAACCCTTAGCAATGTACTGTAAACTGAACCTGCTGTTGATTTAAGGAAATAGAAATCCAAAACTCATAATTCATCCTTAGCTAATATATAGTATCATTCTGCAGCCTATCAGCATGTCAAAGTACAAAAGTTTAAGAAATTCCTATTAAAATGTATCTGGTATCATTAAGGAAGTGAATGGTGGACTTTATGTCTTTTGGGGTTTCTGATGTGTTAATGAATATGACATAAATTCATGAGTGACTTTCAACTGATCATATCTCTATCATGTGAAACAGTGAAATCGCCACATGGGCTTCTTTTTTTTCATGTTTATTTATCTTGTACTATTTAACTTTAAGAAGTAATCTAAATTTTTTAAGGTTTCCAGACAATAATTTATTCTTACGTTCTTTCTCTCTTACTCTCATTTCTGTCTTAACGGATATAAGATCTATCAGGCAAATTAAAGTATTCTCTACAAGTGCTATTTATGACAGTAAATATCCACAGTTGGTATTTGTAGTTCCAGTGTTCTTTGACGATCTACTAGTTCAATTTGGATTGCCAATCCATGGGGTTCATATCTAAAGAAGTACCTAAACGCGGCCGGGCGCGGGGGCTCCTGTCTGTAATCCCAGCACTTTGGGAGGCCACGGCAGCTGGAAAACGAGGTGAGGAGATCATAGCCATCCTGGCTAACACGGTGAAACCCCATCTCTACTAAAAATACAAAAAATTAGCCGGGCTGGTGGCGGGTGCCTGTAGTCCCAGCTACTCGGGGGGCTGAGGCAGGAGAATGGCGTGAACTCGGGAGGCGGAGCTTGCAGTGAGCTGAGTTCGCGGTACTACACTCGAGCCTGGGCGACAGAGCGAGACTTTCCGTCTCAAAAAAAAAAAAAAAAAAAAAAAAAAAAAAAGAAGTACTTAAACACGATTTAAATCAAAATACATATATTTAAAACTATCCAGAAAAAAAATTGAGGTTATTAGTAACTAGAGAACTGATTTTGTCTCCAACTTAAAAATTGTATGCAGTTTTTAAAAATTGCATATGCATAGTCATTTTGCAGGAACTTAATCTCCATGTAGTCTATTCAGGATAGATTTAACTTAATACATGTATGACAAGTCTGAAATAGACTTTCATTGGAAATGGCAGGATATTGTCAACAGACCTGAGCATGAATCCCAACTTTGTCACTTAGGCGCTGATTGATTCTGGATGTAATCTCTCCAGAAATGAAGGTCATAATAGCACTTCCCTCATAGTTGGCACCCACTTTAGATGGTCGGTAGGTGGACAGCAATCTGACTTGGAAAAGCAGGAGTTATGCTGCGTAGAACTTTACCCAATAATGAGGAAGTTTCAATGTCATTATCAAAAAAACTAAAGAAGGAAAAAGGGAGAAGGGACTAAACATTTTTAAGTACATGTAGTAAGAAAGAGAAAGTGTTATAGCTGGGACAATGTTTTTGAAATATTAACAGATGTATTTTCTTCCCCAGGAGTCCTTGTGTTCCTACTTTACCCATTGAACAAAACACCAGCATTCCTTATTTCCAGAGGAGAGGGTAAGTACATCAGAGAATCACATTGTCATTCATCAGCTTTGATCTTCAAATCTGGCTTTTTTAAAGTCAGGAGCTGAGACCAACCTGGAATGCTAGGCTTTCTGGTATTATTGTGAAAAGGGGAATTTGTGGGTTCCAATGAGCCAGAGCTCAAATGACTCGATATAGTATTTATAGTATAAAACTTAAAGAAGGGATGAAACACGAGGTTTTTTAAATGCAAAAAGGTAGAAAACTTTTAATGTGTGGAGGGTTTGGGAGGGGAACCTGGTGAGAGAGATTGAGCCTATTGAATCATTCTGACAGGGGTAGATGCCTAACCTGCTCTCAAAACATAGTCAGAAAACAGTACAAGCTCTTGGGAAAACCACTCACTCAGCATAGCACCAAAGCAGCATGGCAGGCATGGTGGAAGGACCACCACAAAAGCTGGGGAATGTTTTAGGTAGATGAGCTTAAGAAGCCTCCTAGAGTTTCAGAGTCTACTTTCTGCACAGAAAGTAGCCATGAGTTCTTCAGCATCCCCTGAGGAAAGACAGGGAAGTGCTCAGCAGGCCTGTTGCCTAAAGAGAGCCAGAGTTAGGGCATGAGGTGTAGAGCCTGAACATCTAGCCCAGAGGCCTAGGCAGGCCCAGGCAGACCCAGTAAGCCAGATGCTATATATGAGGTCCACAAGCTAGAAAGAGAACTGCTATGTCTCAGCAAAGGCCTGCAAGGACCAGAGAAGACTCAAGGAACAGGACACTCCTCCCCTCCTGCCAGGATGACCTATAAGCCACCCAGTAACTTAGATCATCTATAAGGATAATCAAAGAAGGGGCCAGGAAGAGAACATAGAATTTGATTGAATAAGCTAGATGTGACTAAATTAAATTGAAACAGCAAAAGTAACTGTTTTCAGCCAACTGAACAAATGGGGACTTGACCCAAGTTACGTTCAGTAACAGAAAAATAAAATGTTTCATTTCTGTATACTTGAGTTATGACTGTAAATTTTAAACCCATTACAATGTCTCATCAATTATATATTTCCATGTCAAGTAGATTCACTGAGACCTCTTCAAAATTTACTGCCTATTCCTTCTAAGATACTTTCAAGTTAACAAAAACACGCAATCAATGCTACATACTGCAGTCAATAACTGCCACAGTGGGACAATCCTAGAAATGTACAAATCTGGCCCACAGCAACATATAGTAATGATTTTGAGGAGTTGTTACAGGAGTGGATGGTCATTTATCTTTCCAGAGTGAGTTTGCATTAAGCAGAAGAGAGATGAAGTGATTATTACGGTTCCTCCTCTTTCAAAGGTGCCCTTCATCCCTTTCCCAGCACAAGTGAAGATACACCAGAAGGAAGCAGAACATCCATCAATCACTGCAGGGCTGGCTGCATGCCTAAGCAACATGTGCATCCATGAGCAGTCCCTGGCAAGCAGTCTCTTTGCCATCAAAACACTGCTTATTTCCCCACAGGGTATCCTGACACTTCTTTTAAGAAGCTGTGTGACAGCAGCAACAGAGTGCTAACTCATCAGAATATGTGGCAGGAACATCCAACATGGCTGTATCGCTCAAATTACACTTTGACTAATCAAGGAGCAACCAACAAAGGGCAGCTAAGGACATTGGCTTAATTCAACAATTCACTGTCTGATTAAACCAAGGGGAGAGAGTTCTAGCCATTGGTTGCCCTGTTTCCCAATGGCTATCCTTTGAAGAGATGGAGGAACAAAAGATAATTTCTGATTACTCTGAAATGAACTTGCTCCCACCGTGTTTATAAATGATCATTTGATTAATCCCCCAGGTAGGCCACTGTCTGGTGCATGATCCCTCAGGTTCCTTCCAGAAACAGCGGCAGGGATCATCGAAGAAGCCTCTAAATCGCAAAACTAGGAAATACTTAAAGTGACTAGTTTCCAGAAAATATGTGTTTGTATAGTTATACAGAGTCAGATAAAAAGTATGTTATCACTGTTTACAGCCCAATGAATCTTGATATTCACAGCTTCAACTGGTACAAATATGTCTTAGGAAATGCACTCCTTTGTGAAGGTAGTACCTGAGAACACAGACTCAAGAGCCTGACTTCCTGGTTCATACTCTGGCTCTACCACTTGCTAAATGAGTGAACTTGGGAAAATTGCCTAAATACCCTCTGTGTACCTCAGTTTTCCATCTGTATAATTAGAATAATGATATTATCTATGTCATAGCATTGTAGTAAAGATTAAATGGATGATTTCTAGGCAGAGTGCATGCAACAGTGTCTAGCATATAGTGTCATAGAACTATTAGCTACTCCTTGCTGTTATTGTAGTTATTTTTGCAATCTCAAGACCCTATTCATGGGGTTTCAGTTCTCCAAATCCCTTACAGTATCGACATTTAAGCCTTCAGAAAACCAGAAACTATTTCCATGGATGAAGGTCTTCTTCAAATCCAGACGACTCATCCATATGAAGTAGTATGGGAAAGACAGTGATAGGCCTCGCCAGGTGGCAATTCCCTGTCCTTCATGGTCACGCTACTCTCCAAGAAAATCTTACACCTGTAAAGTGACTTTCCTCCCCCTTACCATTGCTCTTCCCCACATTTCTCAAGTTAATTGGCCCCTTGTTCTCACGGTGTTGTCCACTACCCACATTAGCTTGATAATAACTGAGATTAGTTCTTGCAGGATCACCTTCTTGAAGACCTGTTTAATCTAGGAGGCCTGGTCAGTCATAATCAAAGAATATGATCTTTTAAACTGAGTACTGTGTCCTATCAAAACTTTAAAAAATAGTTCCTATTTGGACTGTGGGTTGGCTCTCTGTCCAGTTGGTAGATCTGCTTACCAGATGTAAGGCACCCTAAATAGGAACTGTTTTATTGGCATTAAACTCACTGGTAAACACATACATTTATTTAGAAATAGTTATTTCCTAAACCAAAGATTTTTAAAAATGATTGCAAACTAAGTGAGCAATTCAATTTAATAGAGCAATTCAAAACTTTGAGCATTAGGACATATACCACTACAGGAAAGTTTAAAGCATTTGGGTATCTTTCTTGACCAAAAAACTTTAATTAAAAAAAAAAAAAAGACACAGCTATTAGCTATTGCTATTCTTATTACCTTTCTAACCATCACCCTAGTCCTAAGAAGATACAGTATAGAAATAGAAGAATCTGCAGTTACCTCCGATTTACATATGGCTATTTCAAAACAAGAGTAATTTGGAATTTCAAACTGCTAAGTATAAAGCCATTCATTTAGTAGTTTATCAGGTGCTCTCTCCATTCTTCAGACTAATTTTTAACCTAATACCTTCCAAGCAATGTATTCCCCTTCCAAATAGCTCCAAGGTCAAAGACTAATTAGCCTTTTCTCTTGAAATTTGACAATGATACAGACCTTGTTGCTTCACTTCAACGTTTTGAGCTCTCTTATCACCCTCCAAAATTATTTAAATACTCTCTAAAATGCCTCATAGTTCTTTGTGGTCTGGTCAAGACTAATGAAATGCCTAAGCTTTCACCTCAGGGCCCCTAAATAAAACAACCATGATGCAGAAATGTAGTGTTAATCAGAGACCTAACTTTAAAAGAATACCAAAGAATTGTGTGATTTTTCAGAGTTAACAGTACTCCACATCCTTGGAATAAAGTATCATATAAACCAATCAGAAACTTACTCTCACTGACTTAGGAAACTTGAGCTGCTAACTTAATATGGAAGTGTACGTCTTCCCAGCAAATAATAGAAAAAAAGCTGTGTTCAAGTTGTTCACCTCACAAGAACAATGCAGTCTAGAAAACCATGTACCACACAAAGAAACATAAAAAATAGGGTTTTGACTATCCATGCGTACTTAAATTTTAACATCCAGGAGATCCTACCATCTAGCTAAAGTTTCACCTCATATCAAGGGCAAATTATAATCTTGTTTCCAAATCCTTTTTGGTGGTGGATTGTAAATAATCTAAGCACATCATCTGTCCAAAGAGCATTCTACTATTAACTCCTCCTCATAAACGACCTTTACTTCTGCAGCTCAAAGTTACCGGAAATTCTCTCCTCTTTTTTGTCCTTTCTCATTGAGTAGGCCAAGTAAAACAGAGCTGGTAGGCATAACCTCCTCAAATTTGAACAAACACTTGAATACAAAACTTCGGATTGGATTGCCTCATTAAAATGTTCCCGATTGATTACTCTTATTGTTCAGTTTTTCAGTAGGCATGGAATAATAAGTACCAAAGAAACAGAAATCCTAAAATAACTAGTAAATCACTTGACAATTGGGAGACCATTACACAATGCTAAATAGAAACCACAGGAGCCAAGGCTGGCAGAAGAGTACTGTTCAAAATTACAAACTGAGCAGAGAATTATCTGTTCTGCAGAGCTCGTCTTTTTTTTCCCCCCGTCTTTGCCCTCTGTGGCTAAAATTGATTCCCCAGGGTTTTCAGCCCCAAGGCCATGATCTCTTGACCTGCTGACAAGTTGTGCCTTCTGTTATCATTTTTTCTATATTAGAGATCAGAAATTTTAAGTCACATCCTGGAGAATTTTCAAACCTTGTAGTTTTATTCAACTGATGACATGGCAAGAGTTTTTAGGGCAATATTACCAGTTATTTGTCAAAGTATTTAAACAATACTTAAGAATAAAGATTTTTTAAAGTTTTCTTTCTCATGAACATTTTTCTGATATTAACTAAGGCAATTGTTGTCCAAGCTTACTGTGCATAGTAACTGCAAGGAATGATTATTAGAAATGCATATTCTAGGGCCACACTAGGTCTGCTGGATCTAAATTGCTACAGTTAAAGGTAGGGATCTTTATTTTTAACAAGTTCTTCAGTTGATCCTGAAGTAGGTGGTTGTCAGCTACATACATAACAGAACTAGAGTGTGAATGGAAGTTGGGGCATAAAGAAATAGAGAGGCAATATTTACGATGCTGCAGTAAGTTTCTTAAACTCAGTTTAACAGCTGCCTTTATCACTGCCACTCACAGCTACCACCTTAGGTTAAACTAAATAACCTTCCTCAGCTTCAGCTTCTTCATCTAAGGAATGAAAATAATTATACCCACCCCAACACATTGTTTTGTGGATGAGTTTACAGTGTTGAAAACACTTACTCCCTCACGTCAAGCCAGAACCAAAAGAATCTCATGTAAATCTCTCTCTTGTAAAGTGGTTAGCAGAATTCTACACAATGCTCAATAGTTTGGCTATTATTGCAACATAAGAAAGGAAATTTGATAGAAAATAGTGAATAATTTTATTTTTATAGTTGAGGATAGAAGAAAAAGTATAAAGTATTAAAAATCAATGGAATTTTTAAAAAATCACTTAGAAATTATTGGCATTTTCCACAAATACATTTCCAAATCAGAAGAGTCTAATCTATTTGAAAAGTTCAGTAACTACACTCATCAAAAACTGTATTACTTAACAATAGAACAAGCCATTTGTACATGGATTTTATCACTTTGCCCAACTTTTAGCTAAATCACTCCATGCTTTCATGCAAGTCATTAAGTTGCCTTCAGAATCAACTTTCCTATCAATGGAAATAATTATAAAGTAGTAACCCTTACCAAGATATATTACGCTTTTAATAAAATGTTTAAAGTCTACAAGTTGAAAACAGTTACAAGCTTAAATTCACTACAATTTACTACAGGAAATGTGAAATGCATAAGAAGAGAAGACTAATCTGGTGACAAGATTTGAAAATGCTTTTGACTAAAAATGTCTAGCATTATATTGTGTGTATATCTCAAGCTGAAATAGAATAGAATTGAACTGACATGGAGCAATGAATGGGCAATAAAATGGGGATAGAATAAATGCAGTTAAGATGAAACCAAATGGAATCTGTATTTTATCCATCCTCATCTATCTCCATAATACAGTCACTTATTATCAGGATGTCTAACCCAGTTTCTACTTCTAATGTGAAGTAAGACATTCTGTCTTACTTCTGGTGGAAGTATTGATTAAGTAGTGAAGAGTAAGCAAAAATATTCTGGGATGCTATCTTCGCAGACTTTTTCTTCTTTTTGTCAGATTCAAAGGAAAATGCAGGCTGAAATGAATCCCTCATTATTTTCTCTCAAGATGCTAATGTTATGGCTTAAGCAACTCTAATGCATTAAGTCCAACAACCAAGAGAAGACAAATGAAAAAACCTTTCCCAAACTGCGTAAACCTGACTGGAGAAAACAAATGGTGCAGGTTGACTCTCTGGTTATTAAAGAAGTAGACTCTAAAATAGGTTTATTCTGGCAGAGCCTTAAAAAGGAAGACAACATTTTCAACTAGTTGCAAGAGAAAGGGGAAATTATTCTTAGTTTTCTGGTCTTTTCTCTCTGAGTCAACTCAATTTAATGTCTAAATGACGCTTTTTTTTCACCTACTAAGTGCTAAGCCTTAGAAGATTGAAAAATGATTAAGGCTTGGTTCCTATGTTTAAAGAAATGAGAAGAGTCAAAGACGTATAAAATTAGCTCCAGAGAGAGTTATTTCTTTCTCGTGATTGTCCTGACACTAGCTTTATATTCCCAGTTCTATCTTCACTATAACTCCCTTTAAAAATCTTAATGGGGACATTTCACCATCTTGCATTCAAATATGCATAAAGCCAAACATATAATAATCTCCTCCCCCTAAAAAAGCACTTCACATTCCAAATTTACTCAGGACACTACTATTTTCTCAATAACCCATGCTGTAAAAGTTAACATTTTTTTATTCATCCTTTTGTTTCTTGGCTCATATTCAGTTAGCCACAATGTCCTGTCAAATTTTCCTCATGAATTTACTCCAAAAAAAAAAAGTTGTCTCGATTTCTACTACTAACTACACCCTATTTCAAATCCTCTTGACCTTTTTCTATTATAGTCAGAAATAAATAGGAAAATAGAGATCTGCCTCCCCCACACCCATGAACTTGGAGCTAAATGAATAACAGTGTAGTAGATGCCATTGCAATGGCTTCCTGGTTCACAAGGTTCACAACTGAGATCCCCAGACTTGGCACCGTTTCTGCCTTTCCTAAGGCACTATTGTTTGGTTAATCCAGCCCTTCTTTGAACTATCTTGGTGTATTTCTGATAAATTACCTTACTGACTTACTGATTTCCATTACTTTCAACCAGAAGAACCTTAACCAATACAAAAAGAAATAAGATTGAGCATTAAATGAATTAAATCAATACATAAGAGGAGATAGTCTTTCAAATGCATAATATTTTACTTAAAATATTACCAAAAAAGCTTAATTGTGCTGTTGACACACAGAAATCATGTGTAAGTGTAAAGCAACTTTTTATGGGGATCTAAGGTAGTTCTGGGTACATCAGAGAGACTGCAATTGGGTCACTAAAAGGTTTCTGTTTCCTATGGTGGGGTAAATATGTTTTATCTGATCACGAGGCAACCTAGATAAAATGTGCCTCAAGATCATCACCTTCCATTGTTCTAATTATATGCCCACTAAATAAGTAATTGAGTACTACTTCAAGTCTCCACAGACAGGGTGACTTGTGTTGAGGATGTAAGCACTTTAAAGAGACAGCTTCTATTTTAAATTAACAATATCCCTATGTATTTGGTTACTGCGAACCTCATACCAAGAGTCCTATCATTCCTAAGAACACCAATAAATGCAAGCTTATGGTCCTCAAATGCTAGGGAACATAACATTAAGTGTCATTAATTCACAAGGAAAATATCAGTGCCTGAGCCCCTGCTGCAACCTTCTCCCACTCCACTACATCAAATTTTAGAACTGTATGACTGCCTCTCCCCCACAAAAATTTGTTTATTCATTTATTTTTCAGCCTTTTTTTATCTGTCAAGAATATATTAGGTAAAGAAGTATCATGGGTACAAAGATGGACAGTAACAAATAATTTATTAATATTATGCTAGTAAACATAACAAAGAACAAATAGAAGGTTCTATTAAGACACTCAAAAAGGGACTTATCCTGGTCAGGGGTATCAGGAAACACTTCCTGAGGAAACTGCATTAAAGTTGGACCTGAAAGATGGCCCCAGGTTACCCCTTGGAAATCTATTTTTCTGTCGTCACCAGTTTAATATTTAATAGAACTTTCAACACTTCTCTCATGTTCAAAATCTCTACCCACTAAGACAATGATTAAACTGAGGTGACATCTTTAGGGACCACTAGACTAGGTGATCTCTTAGATCCCTTGTAGATCTAAAGATCTCATGATTAGTTTTCAATATGTGCATAATGTTCCATCTTATGGGAGTTCTGCAATTAGCTGGAGGTCCCTTTTATTTTTGTATGTAAGAAAAGTAAATTGCAAAGAAATGTATGTGACTGGCCTCCATTTCTAGGAAAATGAACAACTTAGTATAGGTGTTTTTGTTTATATAGTGTCTTATGAACATAGAGAAATATGTGGAGAAATACACCAAGGTATTAATAATGGTTCCTTAAGGGAAAGAAAAAAGGTAGAAGGAAATATAGAAGAGGAAAGAAGACTGTTGAGTAACTTAAAAATATCAAGGCTTAATTGTAATAAAAATTCAAAGACACATATGCCATCTAATTGTGGGTTTTGCCATTACTTTTAACGCCAAAAACAATTACTTTTGCATCAATGTAATATTTCTGCAAATCTGTAAAAATTGGAAATAGAGATTTTGGCATTTACCAAATAGAAATGACATGGATAAATGACAGTATTGATTGATTAGTGACAAGATTATAGCAATTTGTATCATTGTTATCTGTTTTCATTTCAATACTATGCTTGCAATTGAGTAATGTTTAAATCTTTGTGATTTTTAAATACAATCTGTGCTACCTATTCAAAGGCTCTCTTGAATTCAGCTTCATTCTCCCTCTTCAGTTTCCTACTGCTTCCCAAATGTATCCACCAAGCACTTTTTATCAGTAACCTCTAGTTTTATGGCTCTTGTGATAGATTTCAGGGTGTATGGGGCAGGGGTGGCAGGGAAGTAAGGAAAAAAATGTCTTTGAATTCTGCTATGCAGCAGACCCCATGCTAGGTGCTTTTCATTCATAAATCCATTTAGTCTTTTCAGTATGTTAAAATGGACACGTTACCGCCTTCTCTCTTTTACAGATAAGAAAACTGAGTTGAGTAACTTCCTTGAGTTCATGGCACTGAAGGAATAAAGCTGGAATTTTCACCCATGAGAGCCTATTTATAAAACTCATTCTTTTTTGTTTACTATTATCATACTTTAAGTCCTGGGATACATGTGCAGAATGTGCAGGTTAGTTACATAGGCATACATGTGCCATGGTAGTTTGCTGCACCCATCAACCCATCATCTACATTAGGTATTTCTCCTAATGCTATCCCTCCTCTACCCCTCCACCCCATGACAAACCCCACTGTGAGATGTTCCCCTCCCTGTGTCCATGTGTTCTCATAGTTCAACTCCCACTTATGAGTGAGAACATGTGGTGTTTGGTTTTCTGTTCCTGTGTTAGTTTGCTGAGAATTATGGTTTTCAGCTTCATCCATGTCCCTGCAAAGGACACGAGCTCATCCCTCATTCTTTACTCACCACACTTTGTCCTCTGCCTCCCTTTCCATGCTTGTCTCCCATTAGTTCCCCAATGGACTCTTCACTGCGGTCATAACAGTCATGTGGGACTGCTTGCATTTTCTAGTACGTGCCATTCTTTTCTCTCACCCAGGCTCCTTTTCCCAACCTTGCCCTTGTCCTTGTCTTTCTCTTTCTCCTACAGGTGCTCCTTCTTCTCCTTCCTCCTCTCTTTCTCTCTCTCTCTCTCCATTTTACTTTGCTTGGAATGTACTACTCCTACTCCACCTGTATATTAAGCAAATTTCTATTTTTTTCCTAAGGCTCAGCCCAGCTATCCTCTCCTGCAAGCCATCCCTGGTATGACATCTCCAAACAGACTCAAGAGCTTCCTCTGTGCTCCCATTATGCCTACTTTTAGACCTCTATTGTGTCCCTTATCACTGCCAAAATTATTTGATTATTTAGCCACCAGCTCACTAAACTTTTACCTTCCCCACTCTAACTGTCAGTCATCATCATGCAGAAGCTATAAGTTCTTTATAATTTCAAAGCCTCATGCAGGACCTGGAAGACACGAAAAATTTAATAAATGCATGCTAAAAGAATGAATAAATTAATTGTTCCCTTGAGTTCAGTACACAAATCCAGAGTAATTTAGAGAGGACAGGTGAGTGAACAAGACAGAATGAACATGATAGTTTGAGCTGTTCTTAAAACACAGCATAGTCTCTCAGATAAGTTAATTATCTGAGGGAGGTTTTGCATTAGAATGATTAGCTGGAAAGTACAAAATTTCAGAGAAATTATATGTGCTTATATATACTAAGTTTTACATGGTGTGCCTGTAGAAGCTGAAGCCTAACTCAGCGATACTCAGCCATACAAAAGATTTCCTTGTCCTTGGTGTGGCACAGAAGCTGGGATAATAGGTATTTCAGTGATCCAAGTAGAAAAATGACTGATGATGACGAGAGACTCCTTTGTTCTTATCACTACAGGAAAGGAGGATCTCCTATTCCCTTCAAATAAAAATTAGGTTTAATTTCCTGTCTGTTCAGTGGATGAGACCTGAGAATTGAATTTGAATAAATTGAGATTTTAAAAACTGATACTTCTTACTTTACCAGATTTGGTATAAGTTAGGACTACTGGATTCCAAGCAACACAAAAGTACACTCAGCAACTTAAATAAGAAACACTGAAGGAGGTTTTGCACAGAAAGAACAGCCAAAAAATAAAGCCTTGGAACCAACAAGAACTAGTAAAGCTCTGAGGTTCTAAGAAACAGGAGTCAATGACCTTGTCAGAGTGCCATCTTTGAGCTGAATTCACTCCAATTATTTTCTTGTTACTCAACCTAACAGAGAATCTGGCTGGTCCAGCATGGTCCAATACATCCATGAATTAGCTAAGGGAGATTGGAGTACTTCTAGGTACAGTCCCACTAAGACTCCAATCAAATAAGGATGACAAGTTCCCCATAGAAATACTGGGATACAGAAACCATAAAATGAGAAAACAGATAAATGCATTTGGGATGACAAAAATAATATATCCACTACTTAATTTTAGTCCTACTTCGCATTATTTTGAGTGTAAGCTCCATGGAGACAGGAACTTTGATTAGTCTTGTTTCCTACTATATCCTCCTCACTATAATATTAACTAGCATACAGTAAGCATTCAATAAATATTAGTTGAGTTAAGTTAATACCCTATTTCTAAATAAATTCCCCTTTGGTTACACTAGTTAGATATCATGTAGGTTCCAGAAAGAAAAATATGTACAGTCAGTAAATGTTTATAAAAGTAAAACTATAGAAAAATAATCAAAGCCTAGGGCAGATTCAAACTGAGAACGCTGAATGGTCAGAGACCCGTAAGAGGGCTCCAGAGGTTTATAAAAGACAAAGAGCATAGTACATGTTAGAAGGAAGGCATGGGGAAGCTGGGAGAAGGGAAGTTATGTTCATTGAGTGCCTGCATTCTAACAGCTGTTCTGGTAGGTGCTTTTGCATATATTGTTTTATTAATATGGTATACCAAAACTTTGGGGAATATACAAAAAGTAATGACCAGCATGGAATGCAGACTGTATTTCCCTCATAGTCATCTATATGGCTAGCCCTTGACCTCAGGTACCCTCCACTAAGCACATATTTGATTTGCACAATTAAGCCATTGCCTCTAGTAAAGAGCAAAGGGTCAGTATTGCTGGCCAAAGAAACGTCAGTCTTTCTGGTCCATCTCTGCCTCACCTTCAGGCACACTCACTGCAGGAAATAATGCCAAGCACTTTAGTTGTGCCTGCATGAGCATTCATTCTTTGGATTAAATAATGTGTACACGTGGGCACAGAGTGTAGAATAAAAGACACTGGAGACTTGGAAAGGTGGGAGAGTAGGGAGGTGAGAGAGGAGAAATTGTTTAGCAGGTACAATATACATTATGTAGGTAATGGTTACACTAAACCCATGGATATATTGCACCATTATGCAATATATCCATGGAACAAAACTGCACTTGTACCTCATACATCTATACAAGAAATTTAATAAAGTGTGCAAACACCACAACCAACTTACCTTTTCAGGTTCTTCCTTCTCCAGTATCCCCCAAAGTTGTTAGCAACAAACTACTCACTCTGTCCTAAAATAAAGTCTGCTGGTTTAAGCCAGTGAAGAAGGTATTTCCAGTTGGTTCTCCATACTGACAGTGAGGTCCAGAAAAAACATAAAGAACTTCACATTACATCACCCATGCTTATTTTACAGATGACAAAACAGAAGCTTAGATAAGAAAAGAGAGTTGCCCAATATCTCACAGCTAGTTAGTGTTAAGACCAGGACTTTAACCTGGATCTCCCATTTTCTAATTCAGTTCTTTTCTTATTTCATCAGAGTTTGCTCAGATGTTGGAATTCCATGGTAGCTTTAAGTTGTTTACAGTAAGTAATGGATTAACTGCCTTAATTATGGATTATTATAATTGTTCACTTAATTTAATTATTGATCTCTGTCAGAACATTTTTCACAATCAAATGATTTCCAATACAACAGAGCACTTTTACCTGCTCATAAGAACCCAAGACCAAATCACAGATTTATCATGAGGTATTTTAATTTGGACGTGTTCTTTTTGTATTTGAGGTCTCACCAAGATGGTAGTATGCTCTTTCTAATTATATAAGATGGTGATGAGGTCCATGAAACCAAGAAGTGATAGCAACTGTCCACTATTATGTCTGGAGATTTTTTAGATCGATACAACCTCAACCATTCAGATAAGGATGTTCCTTGGTAGCCAATCCAATAGCACTATCTGGTTGACAGAAGCAAAGGCAAGCAACAGCAACTATGAGTCCAGAATAAATTGTTATGATTCCAGAGTATCTCACTCACATTTTAGATTCAAAATTTATGGAATGAAAATGTACTTCTCTTGGCCTTTTTCTTTAATTATCATATCAGTTACATTTCTCACTTGCAAACAACAAAATCTACTCTGGCTAAACTTAAAAGAAAAATTCTTAAAATAACACTTAACTACACCACAAAGCTTGATCCTTAAAATACAAGAATGATAAATTGGACTTTATCAAAACTTAAAAGTTTGACTTCAGAAACATTGTTAAGAACATGAAAACATAAAACACCGACTGGCAGAAAATATTTGTAAATCATATTACTGGAAAAGACATGTATCCAGAATATATCAAGAACTTTGGTGATCTGCAGATGGTCTCCCTGAAGTATTCAACACTTGCATGTGAAGAAGTTACCCAAGGCTAGAAAAAGAACCACCTGGAAAGATCAGAGGGAATAGAAAGACTAAAAGACCTAATTCACAGAGTATTAGAATGAGAGAAGCTTTGTTTCAATAGTGGGAAATTATTAGCCATAGTCTATATATGGGCCTGATTCCACCTAAGAAGTTATAAGAGCAAGATCCAAAAGGCTCAAACTGTTACCAAGTAATTAGCTGTGACCTATAACAAAACTCAAGGATATTTATTATAAAACAAAAATCTCTAGCATCAAATAAATCAGTGTCTGACATCCAATAAAAAATTACCAGGCATGCAAAGAAGCAGGAAATATTCATAATGTGGAGAAAAATAAGTCAATCCAAACTAACCCAGAACTGACCCAAATTTTAGAATTGATAAGGAAATTAAAGTAGTTATTATGACTGAATTTCATAGGTAAAAACAGTTAAGTAGAGTAATGAGAGATATTTTTAAAAACAAGCATTGAACTTATGGAGATAAAAACTACAATGTCTGATATTAAAAATCTGCTGGATGGGATTAACTCCTAAGTATATATTGCAGAAGAAAAAAGCAATGAACTCAAACACATAGCAATGGAAACTGTAAAAAATGAAACATGAAAAGAAAAATTTTTTCTAAAAAAATAAACAAAGCAATAGTAAACTGTTAGGCAACTTGAAGTGGTCCAATATATGACTCCCCAAAAGGGAGAAATTAGGGAAGAGAAAACTATGTGAAAATCAGTGGTTAAAATCTTCTAAATTTGATAAAAAACTATAAACCGATAGTAGAAGCAAGCTCAATGATCCTCAAGCACAAGAAACGTGAAGAAAACTACACTAAGGAATATTATAATAAAATTGCCCAAAACCATTAATAAAGAGAAAAATCTTGAAAATTGAGAAAAAAGGAAACATGTAGAAAGAAAAAAGATGAGGATGAAAGGATGATTAAGGATTAAGGATAAGCATATTTAAACTACTAGAAAAAAAATCTGTCAATCTAGGATTCTGTAACAAGGAAATCTTTTCAAAAACTTAGCCATTAGAGAAATGCAAGTTGTAGCTACCATGAGATGATATTACCTACCTATAAGAATGGTTACAATTTGAAAGACTAGCCATGGCAAATGTTGGTGAGGTCTTCTAGGAATTGGAACTCCTATTCACTGCTGGTGGGAATATAAAATGTTACAACCACTTTGGTAAACAATTTTTAAGCTTCATAAAAAGCCTAACATACACTCACCACATGATCCACCCATTGGATCCCCCCTTTCCCTCAAGAGAAATGACAACAAATACCCATAAAACATTTGCACACTAATGCTCTTAGCAGCTTCATTTTGTAGTAGCTAGAAACAAACCCAAATATTCTGATATTCATACAGATGAGTGAGTAAAAAACATTGTAGTACATTCGCACCGTGGAATACTCAGGGATGAAAATAAATGAGCCATTGATTGCCAAACACAACAACGTGGAGGGACCTCAAAATAATTATGTTTGGTGAAAGAAGCTAGACAAAAAGATAATCCATACTGTATGATTCCATTTATATAAAGTGTTAGAATTCAAACTAATCTATAGTGACAGAAATAGATCAAGAGTCAACTAGAGACAGAGAGGGTAGGCAAAAAGGAGAGATAATGAAAAGGCATTAAGAAACGTTGAGTGTGCATGTTCTCACTTATAAGTGGGAGTTGAACAATGAGAACACATGGACACAGGGAAGGGAACATCACACACTGGGGCCTGTCAGGAGGTGGGGGCAATGGGAGGGAGAGCATTAGGACCAATACCTAAAGCGTGTGGGGCTTAAAACCTAGATGACAGGTTGATGGGTGCAGCAAACCACCAAGGCACATACATACCTATGTAACAAACCTGCATGTTCTGCACATGTATCTCAGAACTTAAAGTAAAATAAAATAAAGAAACATTGGGTGTGATGGATAGATTAACTATCTTGACTCTGGCAATAGTTTCACAGATGTATACATAAGTAAAAGTGCATCAAATTAAATACTTTATAAGTACAATTTATTGGATGTCAATTATACATTAATAAACTTTTAAAATATCTGTGTTATATATTTATCAAAATTATATAAATTTAGCAAAATTAATACCGAGGCATATATCACCATCTTAGGAGAAACTGGAATACATGAATAAATCAGAAATTTGATTTAAAAATGTAAGTAAATAAACAGTGATGGTTTGTATTTCTCAGAACTTACATGAGGAATATAACAATAAGCGTATAGATGTGTTTCCAGGAACATGACAGAGACAGGCTGATGAGAAAACCACAGCTACCAGAGCTGCCTCTGAGCACCATATGCTGGAACGCATCTCTGATTATATCACTACAACCCAGAGCAATGTCATTTTTTCATTAGGAACTTTTGCACAAATTATTCCCCGCACCCCCCCTCAACCCCCGGCCCCCGCCAAAGTCAAATACTTCTTCCAACATTTGCATCAGGAAAATGCAAACTTCACTGCTCCCTCATACTGGATGCTTTTGAACTGAAGTTTCAATTGGGTTCATCTGACTGGTGGGGCTTGGGTCATGTGCCTGTATCTAGATGCAAGCAAGGTTGGGAATTCAAGTTCAAAATCCATGTAGGGCAGGAAATACTCATGTGTCAGTTTCTCCATCATTTCTGAAGGCCATTTAGAAGATAATGGGTAGCTACAAATAATGATAGTTGCCAATTACAATAATGATTCAGAATTAGACCTATGCCAAACTACTAACATTTCTTTAAGCATCACTTTCTAGGACAGAAATTTTGTACACTTCAGTATTTCAAACTTTAGATGCAACACTCTTTTAATGTTTATTATTGATACTAAAGAGATGAATTATAGTTTCACTTTCAGAATGGCATCAAAAGAATATGAAATATATTAGGAATACTTTAGATGCACATAGTCTATTCATTTTTAAAGAATTTTCATATAACTTATCTGTAGTTTCAGAAAGTGGGATTACACCTTGGGCAAAATGCAATCAGTTCTCCAGAAGTTGAATTAAAGTATTAAATAGCAACTCTGGTAAGGCAAAATTAATAATTAATGTGTAAAAGATGGGACAGTTATACGAAGAGCAAGGAACAACTTGGCACAAGTTGATAAACACATCTAATTTTCTACAGAAACTCATGGAGAAACTTAAGATTGTATTCTGATTTTGTTAAGACCATTTCAGAATAAAATCTTAACTCTGCTGGTTTCACTCACATAATTGGTGAGAGAAGGGTAGGAACTAAAGATGTTTTTAAAGCTTTCATTTGGAATTAACAAAAACTTTAAAAAACACAAGAGGAGAAAATTTTGAGGGTAAGATAATAAGCTGAATTTGTTAAATTTAGATTGAAAGGGCCTGCAGGTCACCCACCTGGAAAGGTTCAGCATTCAGAAATGTTGGTTGGGAATTTAGGAAACATGGAATTGTCAGTGTCAGTTCTCAATCTTTATTTTGTTTGTATTTTGTAATAATGAGAATTTAGTTCAGAAAAAAAATACCTGAAGCTTAAATAAGTTAGAAACTTCATTCTCTCGCATATCTGTTAAGTACAGCAGTAGGGCAGCTATGAGGCTCCACAGAATAAGAGACCCTGTTCCTTTTCTGATGTGACTTCCTTTCCCAAGGTCCAACATGGCTGCTGGTGCCTCAGCCATCGTATCTGTATTCCAGTCATCTAGAAAAAAGAAAGAAGAAAAAATAGCAAGCCATTCCCTTTGGAGACACTTTCTATAAGCTGCACATTACTTCCACCTTCATTCCATTGGCCAGAACATAGTAAATGGCCACATCTATCTCCAAGAATGGTTGGGAAATACAGTCTTTATTCTAACCACCCATCTATCTACTTGAAAAAGCTGGTCTTCTTTTACTAAGGAAAAGAAAGAGAGCAGATATTGAGCAACAATTAGCATTTAGCTAACATACCTAGGACAAATGGCTCTAGCAACACTAGCAACACTATCTCTCCCACTAAAGAAATTAAATGGCAGTAACAGCATCATCATAAAGATCGCTGCAAATCTAGTCTAATTTATAAAACTAGAAACTCATAATATTCGGTACCTTGAGAAACATTACTGGCAAATCTCTGGCAAGACACAACAGACCACAACATACGAAAATGTCAGGGCATCATGACTATACAGAACCATGTATGGTTCTTAAACCATATGGCACTTAAACTATCATAGCATTGCCATCAGCAATCTACTGCTACTAATCACTTTTCATAGGGGAAAATGAAAAACTTTCAGTCACATAGATAGCATGTGTAATGGCCTGGGTCTGATATATAATTATGATGTGAAATTAAAAATGGTGGCTAACAGTTAACAAAGGTAGAAAACTCTAATTTGGGACGACCACTTCGTTGGTCAGTTCAAACTACAGCATAGCCGTAAGAGTTTTGGCGAATTATTTAAGACATCCTTCTGAGAGCTTTACGCTGTTTTATATCACACATTTCTCTAGGAAAATAATTCAAAAGCGACGTGCTCTGATTACTCAGATACAAAAAGAAAACTGGGAGAAACAGCAATCAGAAAGAAGAAAAAAGGCTAAACTCTGTAAATGGAATAACTGCTATCATTTTTCTTTGCCATTACCTTGACAATAAAAGGGTTCTATGGAGGCTCCTGATTTATGGTCCTTTCAGGCAGTCACTGCTGAACAAAGCCACATTGATTTCCTGGATTCAAGGTGGGGCAGTTCAAGGCCACTAACAATTGCAATTCACACATCTATTGGTTGATATCTATGAATTGCATCTGACCCAGACCAAATTTATGAATGGGGCTGATCGTAGTCTGTTTGTCTTATCATTGACAAACAGAAACCTTTACTTTACAATAAGTCATGAGCACGCCGTGGACTTCTGACCTATGCCTGTGCTAGCTCTCTGGTTTGGAGACCTTAAGACTCTCTTTGAAGATTATGCACCAATAAAGTATATTAGTCTTTGATACAACTAAACGTTTAACTGCTGAGAACAGTGTGATTACAGCAAGACTAAGTTAAAAAACTTAGTGAAAAAGTTCGATGTGTTTGTCTTGGGCTTTCCTTAGGTTAATGTTATTAATAAAGTGGAATTATGAGGTCCTTTATGAAATATTTCTTCCTTTATAAAACATCATATGGAAAATATGTAGAGAAATAAAATAGGGATATAGAAAAGACTAAGCCAAAATTCAGCACCAATAGACATATATTAATATATGCATAAAGACAAAGAATAGAGACAGGAAAAGGACATTAGAAAAAAAATCAAGCTAGTATTTTAATAAATAACTGATATAGAATAAGAGAAGCCTGATATCATAGATGTGGTAAAGAGAAGGATTGGGAAAATATTGAAGAAACGAAGAAAAATTGAAGTCTTAACTATATAACTGGGGTAACTGGGGTCTATCGTTTAAAAGCTTTCTGCAGAAGATAGCATGAGCTGAGTTGTGAAGGACAAGCAGGGACTGATAGAGAGAACAGCATATATAAAGATAGCAAGACCTGATCCAGTAGCCCGTCTGGAGCACTGCATGCAAAGAATGAGGTAGGGGTATGAGGTGGAGATAACCAGAGTTCAAATCATCAGGTGCTTAATTCAGTAAGGCAGAGTTTAGTTTTGTCCTGAAGGCTCTACAGAACTACTGAAGGAGTTTAAACGAGAAGTAATGTGATCAGATATGCATGTTAGAAAAATCTCCAAAGCAAAGAGAAGAGCACATAGGAATGTGGTCAGTGGAGACAGAAAGACCATAATATAGGTTAGAAGTGAAAAGGTTGTGAACTTTACCAAGACACTGGTAAAGAGGAAAAGGCAATTAAATTAAAGAGTTATTTAGAAAATAGAAGGTGTAGGCATTGTGAATCAATTGGATGAGGTGGTGCGGGAGAAAGAATAAGAAAGAGAGAAGTAGAAGAAGTCATCAATCGAACTTAAACCCCACTGACAGCATTAGACAGATCATTGAGGCAGAAAACTAACAAAAAAATTCTGGACTTAAATATGACACTTGACAAATGGTAACTAATAGATATCTACAAAATACTCCACCCAGCAACCATAGAATATACATCCTTCACATCTACACACAGAACATACTCCAAGGTCAACCACATGCTAAGCTATTCAAATTTATTGAATTTCAATAAATTCAAAAACATAGAAATACTCTCACACCACAGTGGAATGAAACAGAAAGCAATCTCTCAAAACCACAAAATTACATGAAATTAATAACAACCTGCTCCTAAATGACTTTCTGGGTAAACAATGAAATTAAGGAAGAAATTTTTTTTCAATTTCCTTTAAATAAATGAAAACAGAGATATAACATACCAAAATCTCTGTGATGCAGCAAAAGCAATGTTATGACAAAAGATTATAGCACTAAATACCCACCTCAAAAAGCTAGAAAGATCTCAAATTAATGATCTAACATCACACCTACAGGAACTAGAAAAAGATAAAGAAACTAACCTCACAGCTAGCAAAAGCAAAGAAGTAACTGAAAGTCAGAGTGGAACTGAATGAGACTGAGACACAAAAATCTACACAAAGAAAAATCAACAAAACTAAAAGTGGGTTCCTTGAAAGAATAAACAAGATCAACAGACCACTAGCTAGATTAACAACAAAAAGAGAGAGATCCAAATAAGCACAATCAGAAACAACAAAAGTGACAGCACTGATCCCACAGAAATACAAAAGATTCTCAGAGACAACTATGAACACATCTACACACACAAACTATGAAAGAGGAAATACATAAATTCCTAGAAACACACAATCTACTAACATTTAATCAGAAAGAAATATTGAAACCCTTAACAGACCAGTATCAAGTTCCAAAATTGATCAGTAATTAAAAAAACCCTACAAACCAAAAAAAGCTCCAGAGCAAATAGATGCACAGCAAAATTCTATTAGACGTACAAAGAAGAGCTTGTTTCAATTCTTTAGAAATTATTCCAAAAACAGAAAGAGGAAGGACTCCTTCCTAACTCATTCTGTGAAGCCAGGATTCACCTGATACAAAAACCAGGCAAAGACACAAAGAAAAAAAAACTACAGGCCAATATTCCTGATCAACATAGATACAAAAATCCTCAACATGATACTAGCAAATCAAATTCGACAGCATATTGAAAAGTTAATTCACCATGATGATGTAGCCTTCATTCCTAGGGTGTAAAGTTCATGCAACATACACAAATCAATAAATTTGATTTACCACATAAAGATAATTAACAACAAAAAACCTGATCATCATAAAAGAGGTAGAAAAAGCTTTAGACAAAATCCAACATCCCTTCATGATTTAAAAAAAAAAAAGAAAAACTCAACAAACTAGGCACTGAAGCAATGTACCTGAAAATAAGAAGAGTCATCTATGACAAATGCACAACCAACATCACACTAAACAGACCAAAAAAAGAAAAAAGAAAAAACAAAGCATTTCCATTGAGAAGTGGAACAAGAGAAGGTTGCCCATTCTTACCATTCCAATTCAATGTCGTACTAGAAGTACCAGGCAGACTAATCAAGCAAGATAAGGACATAAAAGGCATCCAAACAGGTAAAGAAGAAGTCAAACTATCTCTCTTCACTGACAATATGATTCTATGCCTAGAAAACCCTAAAGACCCTGCCAAAGGCTTCTGGAACTGATAAACACCTTCAGTAAAGTTTCACAATACAAAATCAATGTACAAAAATCCATAGCATTTCTACATACCCATAATGTTCAAGCTCAGAGCCTAATCAAGAATGCAGTCTCATTGACAATAGCTACAGAAAAATAAAATACCTAGGGATACATCTACCCAAGAAGGTGAAAGAGCTCCACAAGGAGAACTACAAAACACTCCTCAAAGAAATCATAGTTGACACAAACAAATGGAAAAACATTTTATGTTCATGGATTGAAAGAATCAGTATTATTTAAATGGCCACACTTCCCAAAGCAATCTATAGATTCTACACTATTCCTATCAATCAACCAATGTCATTTTTTACATAACTAGAAAAAACTATTCTACAATTCATACGGAACTAAAAAAGAGCTTGAGAAGCCAAAGGAATACTAAGCAAAAAGAACAAAGCTGGAAACATAACATCACCCAACTTAAAGCTATACTATAAGGCTACAGCAACAAAAACAGCATGCTACTGCTACAAAAACAGGCATATAGACCAATGAAACAGAATAGAGAGCCCAGAAACAGAGCCACATACCTACAGCTGTCTGATCTTTGACAAAGTCAACAAAAACAAGCAATGGGGAAAGAACTTCCTATTCAATAAATGGTCCTGGGATATCTGACTACCCATACGCAGAAAAAATGACACTGAACTCCTACATTTCACCATATACAAAAAGTAACTTAAGATGGATTAAAGATTTAATGTAAGACCTCAAACTATAAGAATCCTAGAAGAAAGCCTAAGAAACACCATTCTGGACATTGGCCTTGGGAAAGAATGTATGACTAAGTCCTCAAAAGCACTTGCAACAGAAACAAAAATTCACAAGTGGGACCTAATTAAACTAAAGAGCTTCTGCACAGCAAAAGAAACTATCAACAGAGTATACAGACAACCTACAGAATGGGAGAAAATATTTGCAAACTATGCATCCAACAAAGGTCTACTATCTGGAATCTATAAGGAACTTCAACAATTCAACAGGCAAAAACCAACTTAACCCCATTAAACAGGCAAAAGACATGGACAGACATTTCTCACAAGAAGACATACACCATATGTCTTCTCATATGTCAGCAAACATGAAAAAATGCTCAACATAACTTAGAGAAATGCAAGTCAAAACCACAGTGAGATTCCATCTCACACCAGTAGGAATGGCTGTTATTAAAAAGTCAAAAACCAACAGATGCTGGAGATGCTGTGGAGAAAAGGGAATGCTTATACACTATTGATGGGAATGTAAATTAGTTTCCACTACTGTAGAAAGCAGTTTAGAGATTTCTCAAAGAACTCAAAGCAGAACTACCATTTGACCCAGCAATCCCATTATAGAGACAGATATATACTACTGGAGGATATATATGTATCCAAAAGAAAATAAATTGTTCTACTAAAAAAGACACATGTGTACACGTGTTCAATGCAGCACTCTTCAGAATAGCAAAGACATGGAGTCAACCTAGGTGCCCATTAATGGTAGATTGAACAAAGAAAATGTGCTACATAGACACCATGGGATACTAAACAGCCACAAAAATGAATGAAATCATGTTCTTTCCAGCAATGTGGATGCAGCTGGAGGCCATTATTGTAAATAAATTAATGCAGGAACGAAAAAAACAAATACTGCATGTTCTTACTTTTAAGTGGGAGCTAAACATTGGGTACTCATGAACATAAAGATGACAACAAGAGAAATTAGGGACTACAGAAATTAGGGACTACTGGGAGGCATGGGGACAAGGGTTGGAAAACTGTCGGGTACTATGCTCACTATCTGGGTGATGGGATCATTTGTATCCCCAACCTCGGCATCACACAATATACCCATGTAACGAACCTGCACACGTAAAGTCTGAATCCAAAATAAAAGTTGAAAAAATAATAATAAAAGAAAAACATGAATAAATATTTACACACATAAAAGTCACCATCCATGTTTCGGGCTTGAGAAACAATGCAGCTGCTTTTGTCATTCTCTGAAATGTGGTCTCTAGGACAATGAAGAGAGCTAGGGAAAAATGGTAAGTTCACTTTTAATGATGTCCAACTTGAGCTGCCTGTGGTTGGCAAGGAAATACCAGGAGGCAATTAATCGGTGAATCTGAAATTTGGCTCAATTTGGGGTTCAGTGACTCATGTGGAACAAGACTTAAGAGAAATTCTTTAGAGAATGATATTGATGTGAATAAATTTATTGAGGATTATTGAAACCACAGTGTGTAAATGAGAAAAATATACAAGGTATATATGCTTGCAATTATAAAATATTTCAGTTGGTTTTGAGTTTAGTCTATAGTCCTCCCTTATTAAGGAATTGGTATTTACCCTCAACCAGGTGGATCTGGTAATAGCGCCTTTCTATGTTGTTCTAGGCATACCCCATTACCGTCCTTGTCTCATTAGGTTTGACCAGGAGTGTGATATGAGCCTATTGCTGAGTCTTAAGCTTTGCTTATGAAGTTGTAAAAGTCTTTGAATACTGAGTCTCTCTTCAACAGCTCCCATGGACATTTGCCCTATGATTCTGCTGTTTTCAACTGAGTCTTCTAGCTCTTAGATTCTTCTATTGAGATTGTCATTGTTTTCTAGCAAGGACTATGCTTCTTTTCCTTCTTCATGATATTAGGTTGGTGCAAAAGTAATTGTCGTTTTAGCCACTATCAATGGTAAAAACCACAGTTACTTTTGCACCAACCTATATGTTGATTGAAAATATTTCAGAACCCTAATTATGGGATGAATTTCTTCCTTCTAGATGCTTCCTTTGCAATATGATTGTACTCCCTCAGAAATAGGTCATTTCAGAAAGCTGTCTGCTTTCTTCATACCCAATGTAACATGAATTACATTAAAAACACACTCTTAGGCAGAGTGAGTGGTGGCCTCCTGCTTCCAGACTTCTGTTGACCTAAAGAAGTTAACATATGGCCAATGGGAAAAAGCTCCCAAACGCCTTATATATCGGCCCCTATTCCTGTGTACTTTTAAGTAATGTAGAAGTGAGTCAGAAAAAAAAAAAAATCATCCTCCCAATTGTTCACTTTCTAAATTCATTTAGGATTGTGCAGACACACTAAATGATCCCAGTCACAATTGAGAAGGAAGTTTCCCTCCTCTTAATTTTTCTACCAGTAAGAAATGGGTATGCCACGATGTACTTAGGTCCTCCAGAATGGGGTAGAACTGGGTTTGGAGCATCTGTTCGATCTTATACCAAAAGAAATATAGCTACCTTAACAGGACATACACCATTTTCTAACAACTATGCAGTTGGAGAATCTATCCTTTATTTGCTTGTGACTCCAATACACAACTCTTTGGAATCTAGATATAGAGTTAAGGTGTACTGTCAGATTGCCCGGATTCAGAGCTTGGCTCAGCAACTTATCAGCTGCATGACATTGAGCAACTTACTTAATCCTACTTTTACTCAATTTCTTCATCTGTAAAATGGGGATAATAATAGGACCTAGCTCATGACATTGATGTGAGGATTAATGACACAACATATGACAAGTGATTCAAACAGTATCCAGAATATAGTATGCACTCAATGTTAGCCGTTAATGTAAAAGTTAAAAAACACTTTTTTCTTGCATTTGTGGTGGTTTACTTTGCATTGTTTGTGGGGTTTTATTTGTTTGGTTGGTTGTTTTGTTTCTTAATGAAGATGGGAACCTGATGCTGCTAGATGGAAATTAGGGAAGAATAAACAACGGATCTTCTCGGGTGGACACACACCATGCCTTGTTCCACTGTTTCAGGCAGTGACCCATCAGTACATGTCACTCAGGGAAGAAGAAAACACAGTGGTATATCCTGGCACCGAGAGCGCAGTATCTCCCTGAATGACAAGCAGCTGGGCTGGAACAAAGCCAAGGAAGGAATGCAATCTCTTTGAAAAAAAAAAAAAATAACAACACATCTTCGCATTCTGACAGCCCAGGGGAAAGAGGCAGCTTTATGGAATAAAACAGCAATATACTATGAGGTCTTCCAATGAAAAGCATCAGAGAAGCACACCCTATTGTTGTGCAAAAACCCCTGCTTGTGTGTACACTAAGAGCTTTGGCCGTCACCCGAATTGTGCTGTAAAGAGGAGAGGATTTTGACTGTTTTTCCCTGATACGGCATAAAATTCTTTCTTCCTGGATTTGGCGGGTGCTGCCACAGCTGCTGCGAACAAACAACATTGTAGAGGAAGTCACCTGAATAACAATTTTTCCTTTGTAACCTGAATGTGTTGACCTTCTAAGAATATTGCGTAGGTATCATTTTTGGATTCCTAAAATGTTTATCTACCACAAAGGTGGCAAACTAAGATTTAATCCACCTGTAAATTCATCATAACCAGTTTATGAACAGTGGTTACAGACAGAAACCAAGAAAAGGGAAAAGATAAAGGTAAGAAGAGGTCACCAACAAAGAGTAAGAGAGGGAAAGACACAGAGAAGGGAAGAAGACACACCTGCGGGCAATAATAAGAAAAATGTGAACTAATATTTATGCCGGGGGTTTTACTTTCTCCCTTCAAACGATAGAACGTTTGTTTAATGAGTCTCTCTCTATCAAGTTGCCAAGCAGAACAGCTGTACCTTCTGGGCCTCAAGCTTGGGGAAAGGAGCTAAAGTGTCATTCCCCCACGAAGCTTCTTAAACTGGGTGTCTCAAGTATATTGCACGGGGAAAATGAAAATCCCAAATAACCAGAATCTCCTCCATCCCAAGAATTGCCTGCGCCATCTAGTGGCAGCACGTAATATAACCTTGAAGAGGTTATCGATGCAATGCCTAGTTTCTTTTTCTGTAGAGTTAGGAAGAGCTCAATTATCCACCTAGTCACAGGATGTCAGTGCTGGAGAGATCTTAGCAAAGCCAATGGTCTCAATTCTGCCTGCACAAGAGAACCATATAGAGAACTTTTAAATATTAGATCAGTGCCTGGGTCTTCTACCAAATAAAAGGAATCAGAATGTCTATGACAAGGGCCAAAGAAATTGGGATTTTTCAAAAGCTCTTCATTCACTTTAGGTGAATCAAACCTTGAGAACCACTGAGCTAATCCAACACGTCCTTGTTTTAAAATGTAAAGACGAGGGACAAGTTACCCTTTTTCATTTAGTTGCTGGGAGAACAGAGATAGAAACTGAACCCCTCACTCAAATGTAGATATCTTATTAGAGCAATGTGAAAGTCAGGAGACTATGAAGGGTCAGGGCAGGAGGGAAGCAAGAAGCACCACTCAGACCCAGAAACTACCACTTCCCTTTAAAGCAGAGTTGTTTTGCTCTTTGCTTTTTTCTCTCTCGTGTCCTGAAATCCACTCCAAAATTGTTCAAACTAAAACTAAATCAACATATGCAAGCAGCATTTATTTGAAAAGATGCTTCTTAACATTATATATATATATATATAGAGAGAGAGAGAGAGAGAGAGAGCTTTATTCCCAAGACGGTGGATGAGAAGCTTTCAGTGTGCCTCGGCCACTTGGAAATAGCGAGATAGTGCATAAAGATCAACAACTCTGTGAGCATGAATTCAAGAAGGAAAATGGGTGATATGGCTTGGCTCTGTGTCCCCACTCAGATCTCACCTGGAATTGTGATAACCTCCATGTGTCAAGGGTGGGATCAGGTGGAGATAATTGAATCATGGGGGCAGTTTTCCCCATGCTGTTCTCATGATAGTGAGTGGGTTCTCACAAGAACTGATGGCTGCATAAAGGGCTTTCCCCATCCCTCGGCACTCATTCTCTCTCCTGCCACCCTGTGAGGAGATGCCTTCCACCATAATTATAAGTTTCTTGAGGACTCCCCAGCCAAGTGGAACTGTGAGTCAATTAAACTTTTTTCCTTTATAAATTATACAGTCTTAGGAATTTTTTTCATAACAGCATGAAAACAGACTAATACAGTAACTTGGTACTGGGTAGTGGGGGGCTGCTGTAAAAATACCTGAAAATGTGGATGTGACTTTAGAACTGGGTAACAGGCAGAGGTTGGAACAGTTTGGAGGGCTCAGAAGAAGACAGGGAGATGTGAGAAAGTTTGGAGACTTGTCAAATGATTTTGACCAAAATGCTGACAGAGATATGGACAATGAAGCCCAGGCTGAGGTGGTCTCAGATAAAGATGAGAAACTTGTTGGGAACTAGAATAAAGATGGATCTTGCTATGCTTTAGCAAAGGGACTGGTGGCATTTTGCCTCTGCCCTAGAGATCTGTGGAACTTTGAACGTGAGAGAGATGATTTAGGGTATCTGGTAGAAGAAATTTCTAAGCAGCAAAGCATTCAAGATGTGACGACTTGGATGCTGTTAAAATCATCCAGTTTTACATATTCACAAAGATATGATGTTGAATTGGAACTTATGTTTAAAAGGGAAGCAGAGCATAAAAGTTTGGAAAATTTGCAGCCTGACAATGCAATAGAAAAGAAAAACCCATTTCCTGAGAAGAAATTCAAGCCCATCACAGCAATTTGCGTAAGTAACAAGAAGCAGAATGTTAATCACCAAGACAATGGGGAAAATGTCCCCAGGGTATGTCAGTCACCTTCATGGCAGCCCCTCCCATCACAGGCCCAGAGGCTTGGAAGGAAAAAATGGTTTTGTGGACCAGGCCCAGGGCCTCCCTGCTGTGCGCAGCCTAGACACTTGGTGCCCTGTTTCCCAGCCACTCTAGCCATGCCTAAAAAAGGCCAAGGTACAGCTCTGGCCATGGCTTCAGAGGGTACAAGCCCCAAGCCTGGCAGGTTTCACATGGTGTTGAGCCTGTGGGTACACAGTCAAGAATTCAGGTTTGGGGACCTCCACCTAGATTTCAGAGGATATATGGAAACACCTAGATGTCCAAACAGAAATTTGCTGCAGGGGTGGAGCCCTCATGGAGAACCTCTGCTAGGGCAGTGTGGAAGAGAAAGGTGGAGTCAGAGCTCCCACACTAAGTCCGCACTGGGGCACTGCCTAGTGGAGCTGTGAGAAGCGGGCCACCATCCTTCAGACCCCAGAATGGCAGATCCACCAACAGCTTTCACAGTGCACCTGGAAAACTGCAGACACTCAGTGCCAGTGGCAAAAGCAGCTGGGAGGGATCTGCACCCTGCAAAGCCACAGGGGCAGAGCTGCCAAGGCTGTGGAAGCCTACCTCTTGCATCAATGTGACCTGGATATGAGACATGGAGTCAAAGGAGATCATTTTGGAACTTTAAGTTTTAATGACTGCCTTATTGGATGTCAGACTTGCATGGGGACTGTAGACCATTTGTTTTGACCAATTTCTCCCATTTGGAATAGGTGTATTTACCCAAGGCCTTTACCTCCATTGTATCTAGGAAGGAACTAACTTACTTTGGATTTTACAGCCTCATAGGCAGAAGAGACTTGCCTTATCTCAGATGAAACTTTGGACTTGGACTTTTGGGTTAATGCTGGAGTGAATTAAGACTTTGAGGGACTGTTGGAAGGGCATGATTGTGTTTTGAAATGTGAGGGTATGAGATTTTGGAGGAGCTGGGGTGGAATAATATCATGTGGCTGTGTCCCCACAGAAATCTCATCCTGAATTGTGATGTCCCAGGTGTTGAGGGTGGGATCAGGTGGAGATAATTGAATCATGGGGGTGGTTTCCCCTATGCTGTTCTCATGATAGTGAATCAGTTCTCATGAGATCTGATGGTTATATAATGGGCTTCCCACTTTGCTTGGCACTCATTCTCTCACCTGCCACCCTGTGAAGAGGTGCCTTCCACCATGATTGTAAGTTCCCTGAGGCCTCCCCTAAAAACCATGGAGAACTGTGAGTCCATTAAACCTTTTTTCTTTTCTTTTTTTTTTTTTTTTTTGAGATAGAGTCTTGCTCTGTCACCCAGGCTGGAGTGCAGTGGCACGATCTTGGCTCACTGTAAGCTCCGCCTCCCAGGTTCACGCCATTCTCCTGCCTCAGCCTCCCCAGTAGCTGGGACTACAGGTGCCCGCCACCACGCCCGGCTAATTTTTTTGTATTTTTAGTAGAGATGGGGTTTCACTGTGTTAGCCAGGATGGTCTCGATCTCCTGACTTTGTGATCTGCCCGCCTCAGCCTCCCAAAGTGCTGGGATTACAGGCATGAGCCACCGTGCCTAAACCTTTTTTCTTTATAAATTACCCAGTCTTGGTAAGTTTTGAATAGCACTGTGAGAATAAGCTAATACAACAGAAATCCACTGGAATTGTGAAAGATACCCCCAGCTCCCAAGAAGCACATGAGCAAACAGCTCCTGTGACGGCGTCTGGCTGTCAATGTGTGAAGCCCCAGTAGGTGAGAGGGGAAGAGAACCTCCCTCTGTTATTCACCTTTCCACTGGGGATCCCAGCAACCCAGGCTGAGGGAGAGCACTTTTTTTCTCCCAAGTCCTGGAGCTAACTTGGAGAGAGGCTTGGCGGTGCTGAGAGGAAAAGACACAGAGAAAAGCTGCAGGCATTTTCTCAGACCCAGGACTGAAAGCAGGATGCTATTTTTAACCCGAGTGCATACAAAGTCAGCCATTCTTTGACAATCTGGCACCATGGCTGCACAGACATTTTTTGTCTTGGGCCAGAGATTGGAGCGCTTGCTCTGGAGTGATGTAGAGGTCTCCACAGCCAGAATTATAGCAAGTGCCTCATCAGTAGGCACTAGAATTGTAATCTCCCCTGTCACAGGCCTAGAGCTGGAGGAAAGGTGCTAAAGCTGCGGTTTCTCCTGGATGAGGAGACTTGCAACCAGGACCAGGTTGGAGACATGAAACAGGTTTATGTGTATGATTTCTTGGTGGCCCAACCTCCTTCTCTGAGATCATGGTGCAGTGGGTCCCTCTCTACTCCACCCCCAGGCAGAAATCCAGGTATTTGAAACACCTGGTGACATTGACTAGCAACCTGAGATACCCCACCCTGCCTGTGCAGAGATCATGGTACAGCAGGGCCCTCTCTGCTCCATGCCCAGGCAGATCTCCTAGCAGTTGCAGCTACCATTCACCCAAATCAGCATACCAAGCCACCCAACCATTACTGTATAGAGACTGTGGTGAAGCCCAGGCCCTCAACACTCCACACTCTGGCAGATCTCCAGGCATTTGGAGTACCCACTCACCTGAATCAACAGCCTGAGCCAGCCCACCCATCCTATTCAGACACCATGGTGAAGCACAGTCCTCTTTACTCCATGCACAGGCATATCCCTAGGCAGTAAGAGCACCTGTTATCCTGGCTTGCCAGCCTGAGCTCTCCCACCCCTTCTGTGAAGAGATTGTTGTCCAGAAAGGCCCTCTACCCTCCACACCCAGTCAGATCTCCAGGCACCTAGAGCACCCACTCTCCTGGAATAGGAATTTAGGCCACCTTCCATCCCTATGCAGAGAACTTGGGGCCAAGAAAGTTTCCCAGCTCCACGCCTAGATAAATCTCTGGCTTGAAGGAAAGAGAGGGAAATAAAAGGCATCCAAATAAGTAAAGAAGATGTCAAACTGTCTTCACTGATATGATTTTATGCCTAGAAAATCCTAAAGACCCACCAAAAGACTCCTGGAATGGATAAATAACTTTGTAAAGTTTTACAATACAAAATCAGTGTCAAAACTCACTAGCATTTCCATACACCAATAACACTCAAACTGAGAACCAAATCAAGAATGCAATCCCATTTATGATAGCCACAGAAAAAAGTAAAATAAAATACCTAGAAATATATTTAACCAAGTAGGTGAAAGATTTATACAAGGAGAACTACAAAACACTGCTCAAATAAATAATAGATGACACAAACAAGTTGAAAAATATTCGATGCTCAAACCCCATTAAAAAATGGGCAAAAGATATGGACAGACACTTCCAACAAGAAGACATACAACATATGTCATCTTCATATGTCAGCAAACATGAAAAAAATGCTCCACATAACTAATCATCAGAGAAACACAAGTCGAAACCAAAATAAGATACAATCTCATACCCGTAAGAATGGCCATTATTAAAAAGTCAAAAAACAATAGATGCTGGTGAGGCTGTGGAGAAAAAGGAATGGTTATACACTGTTGATGGGAATGTTAATTAGGTCAGCCACTGTGGAAAGCAGTTTGGAGATTTCTCAAAGAACTCAAAGCAGAACTACCATTCAGTCCAGTAATCCCATTACTGCATTACTGGATATACACACACACACACACACACACACACACACACACACACACATATACACACACACACACACATATATATGATAAATTGTTCTACCAAAAAGACACATGCATGCACATGTTTATTGCAGCACTCTTCAGAATATCAAAGACATAGAATCAACCTAAGTGCCCATTAAAGGTAGATTGGATACAGAAAATGTGCTACATGTACACCATGGGATACTAAACAGCCATAAAAAAGAATGAAATCATGTTCTTTCCAGCAATGTGGATGCAGCTGGGGCTATTATCCTAAGCGAATTAATGCAGGAACAAAACACCAAATACTGCACGTTCTCGCCTATAAGTGGGACCTAAACATTGAGTACTCATGGACACAAAAATGGCAACAATAGAAACTGAGGACTGCTGGAGTGGGGAGAGAGGCATGGGGACAAGGTTGAAAAACTGTTGGGTACTATGCTCAGTATCTGGGGGATGGGATCATTTGTATCCCAAACCTCAGCATGACACAATATACCCATGTAACAAACCTGCTCATTTACCCCCAAATCTAACATAAAATTTGAAATTATAAAAAAAAGTATAAACCTCCCAAGGTAAATAGGATATGAATATTTTTAACATTTTATTACATTTTACATATCATATTCAACTTAACATATTCTATGTGCACAAACTTCACTGGTTGTAGGAGATATAAGGATAAATTCTTATTTATGACATGCCTTGCTTAAAGATTATTTGAAACAAAAGTAGATATGAAACAGTAATACATTTTTAAAATTTTTAAATCAGGGTCAAAGGTAATGATGACCAAATAGTAAGATGAAATCTGGAAGAGTTAGCATACAAGAAGATACTCCTTAATTAGATCTTACACAAAGTTTGCTGAGCTTATTAGAGCTAATTCCGAAAAAAAGAAGGAAAGATACAATCAGTTAAAAGAGTTCCATCCCTATTTGATTAAAAAAAAGACCAGCTTTCCAGAATATAGTTATTTTTCTTTGGCAGAAAATAAATGACATAGTTAACACATAGTATTAGATAAATGCAATGAAGGAAAATAAACTAGGGAAGAAAAAGGTATAAGAAGTTTAAGTATTAAATAGGGTGACCAGGAAGGATGCTGCTGAGAAGGTGAGGCACTGAGCCATGCAGTTATCTGTGGGGCAAACGTCTCAAGCAGTTAGAAGAGCAAGTAGGAGAGCCCTGAGGAGGAAGTGTGCCTGCATGTTTGAGGAATAGCAGGAAGCTAGCAAGAGAGTAGTGCAACTAAGGTTACGTTCTGTGTAGGTTATGTCACTTCTCTGTTCAATATCCTCTGATATTCTCATCTCATTCTGAGAAACAGCCAAATTCTTTGCAAGTAGGGCCCTAGATGATCTAGCCTCCGTGAATTCATTGTCCTTCTCTCTTGCCGAGATACATGATCTGCTGACATCCAGACATCTTTGCACAGGAGCTCCTCGAAAAGATCCAATTTGCTTAAGTTAATTCCTATGTTAGCTCTTATTTGTGTCTGGAAGAAAAGGAAATTATTTATTCAAGACACCCAAGGAACAGAGGCAGGAAATGCTGATAGCAAGATGGGGGTTATCAACCACCATCTGAGAGATAGGAGAAGCAAAGACAGAAGGACTTGTTTCCACCAAAGGCTCTGGAGACAGAGAGACATACAGAGTTTTGGTTTAATTCCTCAGATAGTAAAATGCGGAGTGGAAAAGTTGAGCATTATCTTGTGCAAATCAGAGAACCCAGGGACAGATGCCACAGAAGCTCCTAGTGCCCCTACTAGGAGGAAGTTTTTGGTGAGGTGCAAGTCCAAGAAATTCCCTGTATAGAGGACAGGGCATGTTGGCAACAATAGTATCTGAGTATTTGAGAAATAATAAAAAATATCTTAAGTTTCCTACCAATTTGCCTTTATTTTGCAGAAAGGAAGGAAGGACACAGGGAGGTTTCTAAAGAGGGGAGGATGGTAAGGAAGGAGGGAGGGAGGGAGGGAGGAAAAAAAAGAAAAGAGGGAGGGAAGGAGACCCTTATGGCACTCCATCCCTTCATGCACACACACACGCTCACCTACACACACACATACACAGTCACATATACCTCAAGCAGGTAGTGAATTCTATGCTGACAAGAGAGAAATGGCAAAGCAGACATTGGAAGTTGCCTGCTGATTGTTTTTCTTCATGTACTTTTTTCCAAAACTTTATACCTAATATGGAAAGAGGTGTACAAAATAATGTTCTCCAGAGTAGATTAAATATGCAAGACAGAAACACAAAAGGAAAAATATTTTTCCTGGATTAAATGACATTTTCCTCAACTGGAAGAGACAAGCGGGAAGAAACTGCAGTCTGCATATTGCTACAGAGGCAGTATTTCCTACCACAAGGAGAAAAGCTGGGGACAGAGAGGGTACTGACACTGTTTTTATTTAAACTTGATATTTTGTTCATTGTGGATTTTTTGCATTAATTTAGATATCAGTAATTATACATTAAAATATGACGTATGTGACTACTGAGTTTTATGGCATCCCTTAGCCCTAGACCTAGTCCTTGAATGGAGGCACAACACAGAAAGATGCCAGTTCTCCAAGCATGCTACATGTTAATGGCATGATAGACATCCAGTGGTAACTTTAGTGGACAGATGACTTACAAATAAGAGGTTCCTCTGCTCCTCAAAATTTTGCACTGCATAAGAACTCTGAACTATAGGATTACGTAAACCATAAAAAAGAATGAAGTTAGCAGCAAAATTGAGGCTGGGAATAGAAAATTAAGTTCTGCTTCTTGTGCGTTTGAGTTTATGGACTGATATTTGCACCCATTTTACCAATGATTTTCAACCCTGGCTGCATATAAGAATCATCTGGAGTGTTTTTAGTGTATATCAAAGACAGAATCCCACCCCAAAAGGTTCTAACTTAATTGGTATATTTTAGAAGCTTGCTAGATTATTATAACGTGCAGCCAGAGCTGAAAGCCATCGCTTTATATTGTCAGGCATCAGTGTTGCATGCCAGGTGCACCCCAACAATTGAGCCTCATAGAGAACCAGCAACCGTGGCAGACTCCCTCACTGCCTTCCCAATCTTTCCTTCTTATGTGGCTTCAAACAAATCTCAGTATGCAGTGCATACTTCACTGAAGTATAAGACAAAACAGAGCTCACTACAAAAAGTAGAGAGCTTGGGCACACAATTAAAATAACAAATAATTTTTTTAGCCCTAGCCCCCAGCCATGATCCTGACATATTTTTTTACTATTTTTTGCATTCATTTATTGAAATGCTATTTGAAGCTGAAAGTGCTCACACAGGATAGGTGTTTGCCTTTGCATCTCCCACACAAATCTTGACAATAGGGCCGTTTAGGGTCTATGTAGAGAAGTCTTACTAGCCAGCAACATCTAGTTTGTTTACAACTTTGATTGCTGTTATCTTTCCTTTGGTATGAGTTATAAGACTTCTGACAAGTTTTGTAAAACTTTGAAGTAGCTCTTGTCAGGTCTCTGTACACATCACACGTAAGCACTCTCCCATCAGATGTCACAGTCCTTGCAGAATCCCTTCACCTAAAGTTCTATAAAGTTTTAGTTCTTTAAAAAAGCTTGCATTTATGTGATGATGTTTTTGAAGATGTCAGAATCATCTTATAGTTAGAAAATAAAGGAAACACATTTCAGAATAAAATTATACAAACCCATTTTTTTCTCATGAAATAAACGTTGTCACAGCTTACACGTTTTCTTTAAATGTTCTAATGACTGCATGAAAGCAGCAGATGCCAAGCTACCTTCACTTCTTGAAGACTGAAAGTAAAGCCTACCTCGCTACTCTGTTGCTATGGCTTGGGTTTAGATTAGGTTTAATTCTGGTTTTCAAGGTGCTTGTAACCTAATAGTCTATTGATAGTTCAGCATTCGGCATCATGACATCATGATGGTTTTCCCTGAAATAGTCTGTGTACCAGTTTACAACTTCAGACAGCTTTATTAACCCATCTGTTCACTCATATGAATGAAATAATTCCTCTACAAACTACAAATAACTATCACCTCAAATGACAGTGCTGTAAACGAGATGTTCAACTTGAAGGAGTATTTGCTTGCCCCTAAGGAAACGTTACTGCCAGGAAAGGTAAAACCAACAGCAAACTGAAAAACAACTACTTCCTTCGTTTGCCAAATGAAACTTACTACTGACTTACAAATAGGCAAGACAAACAGCCAATCATTAGGTGACTGAAAGGTGTCAGTAATGGCCAAAAATATCACTTTAGCCATCTATCCTGAGTAGATCCCCAAAATCCATTATTGGCATTGGATTTCCTTGATTAAATAGTGCCACTTCCTGTAGAATATATGTAAATATATATATATACGTAATACATCCATGGGAAGACTAAAACATTGTGACTAACAATCACATCTAATTGAATTGTTCATCTCATTCAGAAGCACTGAGCACCAGACTTGGAGGAGGATGATGCAGAAAGGATGGTGAGTGGGACCAAAGGAAAATTGTATTACTTTATAACTTGCTTTGGGACACCCAGACTGTGTTCTTACAGAAATCTTCTGCTAACTCCCCTCAATTCCCATCCAATGAATTTATCATTTAGTCTCCTATTTGTAACCAGTATTTGAGCATCATCTCAGAGAAGCAAGTGATGAAAGATGAGCTGAAAACCCAACAGAAGACTTCTTAACCTTGAACCCACAGAGAGGAGTCCAGGGAGAGAATTCAAAGGATCCATAAACTTGAACTGAAAAGAAAAATTCCATCATTATTTTCACTAACATATAACTGAAATTTAGTTTTCTGTTCAAATATAAATGCAGGCACCAAAACACAGTCTTATTAGCAGAACCTGTGACTTCATCACAGATAGGACTTACAGATGTTTTTATTTATTATTACAGTTGTTGCAGATGTCTTGAAAATCTGTATGTGTCAGTACTTTACATTTATTTTATTATTAGCCCAGCAACTAGATTCTGTTTATAATGTGTAAATAAGAAGCATACACATTATGTTTACCACAATGTTTTAAATTATTTCTATAACTGTATTTCGATGTGATATGTTTTCTTTGAATCCTTTGTATTTTATATTGTTTGTTAAAACAATACTCCAAGAGGGGTTGATAGGCTTCACTAGACAGCCAAAGCAGTCAAGACACAAAAAAAGTTTTAAAAACCCCTGCAATATAAACTTCTTTTCTTATTTTAGTTATTAATAATTCAATTTTTGTGCACTCTTACTACATATCCTGAGTATATAACCTTTCTCAAAGAACTTACAGATTCTAAAATTCATACAAGCAAGACAGGCAAAAACCAAAATATCTTCTACTAAATTCTGTGCTACTGGTCACCCTCTAGGCTTCATGGTGAAATGAAGAAGGCAGATACTATCTATGTATGCTTCATTCTAAAGAACACATTAAAAGTTATTTTCTGTAGATGATCAAACTTCAATGAGAGTAAATGCTTTTACTTGCGTTTCTTAAAAAAGAAAAATTAGCCAGTATCTATCCACAGTAGCGGTCCTATTTCTGACTTCTATAGAGACTTGCTAGAGGACTACAGCAATTAACTTAACCTTTTGGAACCTCTACTTTCATATGTACATAAAGCAGAAAGTTTTGGGTCATTAAACTATATAACTATGTCTAAAGGTTTTCCAGCCATCAAGTGCTCCTATATCTTATAACTTATGTTGAGATTTCCAAATGATGAATGTTATATAATCATAAAATGGTATTGCACAGAAAAAGAATTCTGAAGGGATAGTGAAATCTAACTCTTGTCTACTTGTATTTTGGTAGGCCTCAATCTAAATTCATAGCAGTCAACTTTGTTGGCTTCTGCCCAGCCACCAGGTTCCTGGTTATCTAGCAACTCCCTTACAATAGTGTTGATTGCTGTAAGTGGATCATAGGCACTCTCACAAGCTTTATTGCTACCCCCCTTAAATCTCCACTGAATTCCCTGCTAAGGTAAGAAACAAGAACTGAGAGAGTAGAATGATATGACTATTCCTCAGGTTAACAGAATGAAGGGAAGGCCTGTGTTCCAGCTGTTATAGGACCCCCTCCGCTAACCTAGCAGAAAGTTCCTCTTAGGAGACACGTATCTGAAACTCACCAGGGCGACAGATCTGCTCAAGGTGGTCCCACCTTTCTTAGGGGGCAAGAGGTAGAAACTTGGTGCCTTAATATTGGAGGTGAGATGGTAACTTCCCATTGCCACAGGACACTCAGAACACCAGGAAAAACCAATCATGTCCAGGTGCGGTGGCTCACACCTGTAATCCCAGCACACTGGGAATCTGAGGAGGGCGGATTGTGAGGTCAGGAGATAGAGACCATCCTGGCTAACATGGTGAAATCCCGTCTCTACTAAAAATACAAAAAATTAGCCGGGCATGGTGGCACGCACCTGTCGTCCCAGCTACTTGGGAGGCTGAGACAGGAGAATTGCTTGAACTGGGAGGTGGAGGTTGCAGTGAGCCAAGATTGCACCACTGCACTCCAGCCTGGCGACAGAGCAAGACTCTGCCAAA
>NW_012123487.1:10336119-10342027 GCF_000951035.1 Colobus angolensis palliatus
TTTACAACCAGAACATTTCAAAATATCCAACAGTTAAATCATTCCTGCAGGAACTCAACACCGGCAGTAATTTCACCATCCTAAGAAACAAAACAAAAACAAAACTCTTATAACCAATTAAACTCATTCAAGTCAATTATTCAAATAATTCCTGCCAATACACAATTCAAACCTTCACTTCAAAAGGATTTGTTTACAAACCTACTAATTGCCTCCAGAAATTAGCATCCTGGAAGCATTATAAATTGTCCCAGTCTGGAACATCATAGTCCTCAAAGGGATTTTCCAATTTTGCCCCTAGAACATTTTATATCCTATAGATGAGGGACCCTAGGGACCACAGAGTTTTAAGGGACTTCTCTGAGACAAGAAGCAGAAGCAGAACTAGACTCTCAACCTAGGATTCAGTGGATAATATTATCTGTAAGATAACATTATCTTATCACAAAAAGTATAAACTGAGATTTTCATGAATTACATTAACAGACCAACAGTTTCATTGTGTACATGTGTATCATGGGGCTCATATTTTAGATCCCAGTTCGATGGTACAAAAATTGAACAATCTCATTTTTCATTTCCCAAGAAATCCACCTTTTGTTACTTATAGCCATGGTTCACCACTGAATTAAGACAGCCTCTCTTTTATTTCCACTTTGGATATATCCTATTACCATTAACTAGACCAATAAATGTCCTTCACTATCCCCCCACAAACTTCCACAAGTATTCTGGACTCCTCTCTTTACGAGAAGAGGAGCTCAAGGGTAAATTCAGATGTTGTTAATATGGATCATTTTAAAAATTTTGATTCTGCAGCCAAATCACCTGGTACATACTTATGGATTTATCCAGTAATATTCATGTACTAGATGCAAAATTATTTCAGACAATCTAGGAAGGTCACATAAGCCTACACAGAGAAACCTCCCGTGACTATGCAGAAGAGAAAAAAAGGGATTGTGCACAATTACAGTCTCTATTAGAGACAATTTGTAGGTCAGAGGTAAGTCTATAAGCATATATATCTCCCCATAATTTTCCAGAATATTACTACTAGCAATAGGCTCTAGCTCTACAAGAACAATTTTCTAAATGGTATTCCTGAGTGGTCACAGAGAAAGCAGAGAGTAGTGAAATCACTCTCCAACTGAAGCAAGGCTATGTATAAAGTGAAATATATTTAGTTTTTTCTTCATCCTTCCTTCCTTCTTCCTTCCATCCTTTCTTCCTTTCTTTCTTCCTGCCTGCCTTGCCTGCCTAGTGCAGTGGTGCCATCTCGGCTCACTGCAAGCTCCGCCTCCCAGGTTCACAACATTCTCCTGCCTCAGCCTCCCGAGTAGCTGGGACTACAGGCGCCTGCCACCACGCCTGGCTAATTTTTTGTATTTTTAGTAGAGGCGGGGTTTCACCGTGTTAAGGATGGTCTCAATCTCCTGACCTTGTGATCCACCCGCCTTGGCCTCCCCCTTCCTTCCTTTTTTATTTCATTCTTATCATAGTGTGGAAGAAAGCAAGTATGATTGAAGTCCCACAGCTAGTTTGTAGCTCTGTCTCCCCCATTTTATGACTTTTTTGGTTTAAACCAAGTTTTCTTCCTTGACTGCTCCTTAAATAGTATTTATTTACTTACTCCTGTGACCTCCAAATTAGAAGTATCCGAGTGCTAGCAGGTGTGTGTGCCAGGGAAGAAAAGTTTCCTTCCTACTCACACATAAAACTAGAGCAGCTCTGTTTCTGGGTCACTCTATTAGTGTAAAGTCAATGTGCAAGGAGGAAAATATTCACTCCTGGGATGTGCCAGTGAATGAACCAGCACCAGCATGCATCCACCTATATGATACCCAACAGAAGATTTGCTCTGTCCTCTGAAACGCTCTGTAGCCAGAAATTCAAAGCAAGGTCAGCAGCAGTTAAATACCTCACCCCCCAACTCAGACTGACCCTAGATGCAAAGAGTATCCATTGGGAGATAGGAGAGAAGATCCTTTTCTCTTTAAATTCTGCAATATATATTCTTCAGTACTGAAAGGTAAATTAAACTTGAGATTTCCTTTTTCATGGCTATTTGAACTGATCCAGGCCTTAAAGATAAGCTTTCCCATCATCTATAAATTTGCAGTGCAGGTAGACCAAATAATTTTTCAAATGTTAAAATAAGCAATTTTCTTGCTAAGCTCTCCAATGAATAAATTTTCATAATTCTTAATAATCTATTGTACCTCTAATTTCCAAGGTTTGTATAAAAGTAAGAATTAAAAGAATATTCATGAGTATGAATCTGAAGCCCAGCAAGACTTCTAGTTTTGCTAGAAAAATCCCAGCAAACCTACTTAGGATTTTTTTTTACTGTATAATATAAATAATTAACTTCTTTAGCATTTTTCTGGCTATGAAATACAATTATAAATCAAAAAGTAGAAGGAATGAAGGAATGGGGAAGAGGAGATAGGCATATTTATAAACATAGTTTTTTAACCCACAATTCCCAAAGGAAAACATTACTTTCCCAAGAGAGATCTTTCAGTTATTGTCCAAAAGATAGGTGGAATTTGTACAGTCACTGATAAATCCATTGGTTTATTTCTGCTCACAATGTGCGCCCTTAATCTCTGAAGGCAGTGGTACCTATATACACAAAACAATCACTATCACAGCAGGTGCAGCAAAAGTAGATAGAGGGAACAGGCAGCATGTTAATAAGGCGACAGTTGGAAAACTACACTCTGTCAAACCTGGAAAAGAAATGTGGTCATGAGCAGATTCAGGCAGAGTTTTCACTGTATGGGTTTGAATGATAATCAATGGCCCAGTCATATATTATCATACTTCCTCACTTTTCAAATAGAAACTATGGCTTTGGAGATGTTGTAATAGTACTTTGCATTAACAACTGACTCTTCTTCCCTCTACGCCAGAGGAGGTGAGTTCTTTCCACCACCACAAAAGGGAATATTATATCCATGATCAAACAAAAAATATGATTCATTTCTGATTTTTTCTCTTCTTTTTTTCTTCTAACCTTGAAGAACATATGATTTCTGCAATTTTTTTTTAAAAAAAGGATAATGCAAGCAAGCCAAAGAATAAGGTGGTAGAGCAAATCAGATTTTTAATAAAGAAAGGAAAAGGCCATTTCAATGCAGATTGAATTAGTCTCAGATCCAGAGGTTTCCCACAGGTCCCCAGCACAGACCTGTAAGTTGTACTGAGAGAGGTTTAGATGCCCTTTTTAAAAAAGAACTAGGACACATCCCCATGGTCCATGACACAGGCAAGAAAACTGATTTAGTGGCCTAATTCCATTCTCAAAATTTGAAACTCTAGTATTGTGTTGGTGCCTTCTGGGCATTTTCCTGACATTTCACTGATGCTAAACTGTTCTCTATTTGGCTTTTTACAAATTGATATGTACGGCTGGGAGCACAAACATGTGCAAAGGTAAATTTACTATCCTAACTCTTGAATGAGAAAAGCCAAACTGTGGGGAAAGGAATTCTATAAAATAAGAAATCAGATTTAGTTTTTTTTTTTTAAAAAAAAAAAAAGCATCACAATGTACTAAACAACTCCTAAAATAATCTTAAACATAAGGACATCAAGTCATTGGAAGAATACCAATGTCAAGTCGTGGCTTGGAGGAAGATCTGTGTAATTTCCACCGATGTCCTCACCCCTCATTCCTTAATATGCATAACTGATGCTTTTCTATCTTATGTAAAGTGTTTTGCAAATGCAGGCTTAGACAAGCCCACTGTGTGTTCCAACCCACAAGACAGTCACCTAAGCCACATCTTTTACAAATTATGGAGCTGCCACAAACCTCAGGTGGCTCATATTGAATCTGTTGTATATCAAGGTCCATCTATCATTTGTACTAGCTAGATGTAAGACAACAGAGAGCAAGTCCTCCAACTGAATATCTAAATGGCTGAGGTCAGAGGGCAGAGAGAAGTGACAGTAAGCCAGCAGGGAAGAAGCGGGGTGGGGTGAGCACTCCAGTTGATGCCACATCAAAGGACAAAAGAGTGACATGTCGTTCAGTAGATCCTTCTGAGAAAGTTAAGAATAGCTTTTTTAAGGAAATGAGAATGTAGGTTAAGAATATTCTTGAGTTATACTTCGTTTCCAAAAAATATAACTAGGAATAAACAAAGACATGCTTCAGTGTATATTTTTATGTGTGTAGACAGTACAATTCGTTTACAGAGTAAGAATTCAAAGCAAGCAAAAAAAAAAAAAAGAAAGAAAGCCATGGTCTTGTTTTCAGGCTTGGTTCCTGGAAACAAACTTAAGGTAGACATGGGCATGTAAGAGGTTATGGTGGAGTGCCCTTTGGAATAAGAGCTGTAAGAGCTGTGGAAAGCCAGAGTGTGAAGAAGGCAGATTGAGCAAAGGAGAAGTTGACCTACAGTGAATTTGAAAAGAGCTAGCTGGGCGCAGTGGCTCACGCCTGTAATCCCAGAACTTTGGGAGGCTGAGGCAGGCAGATCACCTGAGGTCAGGAGTTCGAGACCAGCCTGACTAACGTGGAGAAACCCCATCTCTACTGGAAATACAAAATTAGCTGGGAGTGGTGGCACACGCTACTCAGGAGGCTGAGGCAGAATTGCTTGAACCCAGGAGGTGGAGGTTGCGGTGAGCCGAGATCATGCCATTGCACTCCAGCCTGGGCAACAGGAGTGAAACTCCATCTCAGAAAAGAAAAGAGGCTTCAGTCCATCCTATGGGCACTCTGGATATAAAATATAAGATCATAAGATGATATAAGGACATAAGATGGTCCTAGATTGAAGCAAGGGTGTTGGGCACGTGTACTCCTGTGAGTGACCAGTCATTAGATGCTCTTCAAAGACACTTAAGAGAACGAAAAGACAAGCTAAAGCCAAGGAGAAAACATTGACAAATGTTTTTACATGTATCTCATAAATGACTTATATATAAAGAACTCTCAAACCTATTATGAATAATATTAAGTAAACAAACATCCCAATTTAAAAGTTGGGAATGGGGGGAGGGACTAAGGATTTGAACAAACACTTTACCGTATATATATACAGGGTGTGTGTGTGTGTGTGTGTGTGTGTATATATATACATTTCATTGACAAATAAGCATTAAAAAATGTAACAGCATTAGTAATTACGGACATGAAAGCTAAAATCACAATGCAACACTACTACAAATCCACCAGAATGCTAAAATTAAAAGGACAGAATATACCAAGTATTGACAAGTAAGCATGTGAAGGAACTAGAAATTTCGTAAACTGCTGGTGGGAATGTGAAATGGTAAGATCATTTTCAGAAACAGTTTATTAGTTTCTTAAAGTACGCTTAACATACTATCCAGCCATTACACTCCTAGATGTCTACACAAGAAAAATGAAAGACTGTATCCATACAAAGTATGAACATGTTACTTGTAGCTTTATTTGTAATAGCCAATGGCTGGATACAAATACATCTTGATAAACAAATTCATACAATGGAATAAAACTGACAAATAGAAATAAATTGACTATTAATACCTGCAATATAGATAAATCTAAAAATAATTATACTGAGTGAAAAAAGTCAGAATTACATACTATAAAATTCTATTTATTCAAAATTCTAGAAAATGCAGAAATTCTATATTGACAGACAGCAGATCATTGTCCATAGTTAGGAAACAGAGATTGTTAATGAAAGACAGGAAGAAGGGATTACAAATGGTATGAGGGAATTTGGGGGTGATAAATAATGATCATTATCTCAATTTTGGTGATGATTTTATGGGTATATACCTAAGTTAAAACTTATCAAATGGTATACTATAGATACTGTTTACTTATGTCCATTATGCCCCATAAGATCTATTTTTATTTTGTTTTTTGTTTGTTTTGCGTTTTTTTTTTTTTTTTTTT
>NW_012123487.1:10342110-10376370 GCF_000951035.1 Colobus angolensis palliatus
ACAGGCACCCACCACCATGCCAGGCTAATTTTTCTTTTTGTAATTTTAGTAGAGACGGGGTTTCACCATGTTAGCCAGGATGCTCTCAATCTCCTGACCTCATGATCCACCCACCTCGGCCTCCCAAAGTGCTGGGATTACAGGTGTGAGCCACCATGCCCGGCCAAGATCTATTTTTAAAAACTGTTACTGAAACACTAGGGGTTCAGTCTAGATCCTGCTGCATGCCACGCAGAAAACCAATCCCTGAGACAATGAGTATTGCCTGGAAAAATGCTTTAATCAGGTGCCAAGGAGATGGAAAATCAGTCTGAAGTCTATCTCCTACACCTACTAAAATTAGGGGGATTTATAGCAGGAAAGAAATGTAATCATATGTGGGAATACAGAATTTAGGAGGGGTAAGGAGGAGCAGTTTGTCAACAGAAAGCAGGTGTCGGTTAGGTAGTCATGATAGGTGAGCGTTCTGGCATCTCATCGTCCAGATGTGGTGATCCGGTAAGTTACAGTTGCTTGATACTATCTGAGAGGCCTGATGGTTGGTTTCCTGAGAAAGGAACTCAGATAATACAAATGTAAATTTCTCAAGTTTTAAGACCAGGAGGGTCAATTTCTATGTTTATTCAAAAGAAATCATAAACATCAGTTCTATGGGACAATTGGCCAGTTTCAAAATCATTCCATGGTTCTCTATTGTCTTTAGGATAAATCGTAAGCTCCTTGTTATGTCTTATAAGAAGTTCCAAGACCACTGTCTCTCTGCAACTTCTTTTCTTTCTGGGCCTTGACCCCTCTCTCTGCTCCAGCTGGGCTACTGGCATTTATGTGAAAGTGTGATGACTTTGCCTGACTCATCTTTGCACAGGTTGACCCTTCCATCTGAGATGTTCCCCTGGATCACCTTCACTTGGCCTATTGCTATGCTTCCTTCCAAACTCAACTCAGATGTCACCTTCCATGAAACCTCCCTGACTGCCTCAGGTCAGGTAAGGTGACTCTCCCACCATGAATTCTCATGGTATCTTAAAGCATAACACTTACGCACATTGTAGTCATTTGTTTGCTTATTCAGTTTCTCATTTGTGAGATACTTTAGTTCAGAAGCCACTCCCCAAACCTAGAGCACAATATGCACTCCATAGACACTTTGCAACACCTATCTGAAGAATAAGTAAATGAATCAATGAAGGAGCAAAAGAACCAACAAATAAATCAGAAAATATAATTCAGAGACATTTTAGAGGCCCAATCCTGACACACCTAGGTAAGGCCAAACTTGTGAATAAACAAGATACATGGAAACATATAATGTGATTTTTGCAGACAGATGTAAAAGGTTTGTCTGGCAACATATATAACTATACTAGTTTATTTGAACTGTATTCTTAAATATTCAGAGTGAGGGAAATACAGACTTGGAGCAGAGAGAGTAAATTAGGAATTTATAATGGAGAATGGGAGTTACGAGAGGACCCATATAGTCGAGGCAGCATATAAGAGCTCTGATGTCCAGCAGGGAGAAAAGGAGGAGAAAATGCTGGTGGCTGGAGCTACCTGGGCAGAAGGAGGAGGACAGTAGATGGTTAAGCATATGGGCTGTCAAGTCAGAAGGTTTGTGGTCACCACTCACATGATAGTGACCTTGGAACAGTGAGATAACTATGCAAGTCTCTGTTTTCTCACTTGTAAAAGAGGGATGAGTAGTAGTATTACTCATGAGACTACTTTCCAAAGATGAAAGGAAATAGTTCGAGTAAAGTACCCAGCCTACCGTAAAGGCTTGTAAACAGTAGATGCTGTTATTAGGAAGGAGATGTGGATTAATCTCCCCGTCTTGGCCTTTATGTGTTCCCACCAACACCACCAACTGCTCTGGAAGGTTTATGAGCCTTTACACACAGAGCGACGGCATGCCTCCTGGTACCCTCAGCGTTACTTTGCCTACCCCTGGCTTAAAGGTAAGGATGTTTATTAAAGAGCTTAGGCCCCAAGATGAAAGGGTATAAAATTGAATTATCCCACCTGAAGAAGATCAAATTAAACTTTTATAACTTAAAAAGACTTATCTTGACTAGTTGCTCTTTATTCTGCCCAAAGTATATTTAAGCTTCTGGTTGATCAATATTTAGTCTCGATCTAAGAAAAAAAACTCCTGGAAACATGAGGGTATTAAAAACCCTAATTGACTGCCAAAAGAAGTTATGAAAGCTCTTTCTCTGAAAGCATCTAGGTGAAATCACCACCTCTAAGTATACATCAGGTTAGGCTGCAGTGGAAAGATATTTCTTTTTTTCTTTTTAAACATTAGTCTAGGAAATACTTTAGGGACTATGATGTAACAAATAGAAATTGATGGGTATGATATCTCACAGAATTTCAGTCTGTTAACCTTTAGAACCATGGCTTTTATATTCAGAATTGTGCTCTCTCTCTCTCTCTCTCTCGCTCTCTCTCTCTCTCTCTCACCAGCATATGTCAAACTCTAGTCTATAGTCTGCAAAACAATCACATTAAGATTAAGATTCAGGCTGGGAGCAGTGGCTCACATCTGTAATTCCAGTACTTTGGGAAGCTGAAGTGGGCGGATCACTTGGCCAGGCAGATCAGCCTGGGGAACATGGTGAAACCCTGTCTCCACCAAAAACACAAAAAATTAGCCAGGTGTGGTGGCGCGCATCTGTAATCCCAGCTACTCAGGGGGCTGAGGTGGGAGAATTGCTGGAACCTGAGAGTGAGCCGAGTGAGCCGAGATCGCACCACTGCACTCCAGCCTGGGAGACAGAGCGAGACTCCATCTCAAAAGAAAAAAAAAAAGGATTCAACGTGGTCTCCAAGAGTTTCATATGAAGATTTTTAAAATGCAAATTCAACCCAAACCTCCTGAGGTCTGGGAATCTGTGTTTCAAACAAGAGCCTGATATAATGTATGAGAATTACTGCTTCTGAACTTGGAATTACCCAGGAAAAAAGTTTTGTATAACTCCTAGAATGCCAAGTCCTGTCCCTCAGGAGGAAGGAAATTAGTCCTGAGAATTTCATCCTCCCTTTCTCAGCCAGCTCCAAGAACAGTCCTGGGCCCAGGCTTTGAGGCTCAGCCCAGGTGTTACGAAGATGTGTAAGAAGCCAGTTAAAGAAGCCAGCTCCTCTCTGCAGCTGCAGCCCTGTCTGTTGCCATAGGCACTGCCTGACCAGTAGCATGGACAGTTCAAGATGATCCCACAAGGCAATCACAGGATGAACCAGCTGGATTCTTGAAGTGTCCTTCTATGTCTGTAAATTCCACTGCTAAATTCCTATTGTCCTGAAGTAGCAGCTTCTCCCACTTCTTATGAACTACATTCTACTTACAGTTACTCACCTATACACCTGAACTCAAGGCAAATAGAAAGGAAAAATGAAGCACAAATAACATGGCTACTAGGCAAGTTGGAAAATGTTAAGGTTGCTCTTTCAAATGATTGAAAATCACCTGCTGTGTGGCAATTCCAAATCTTAAAAGAAGAACTGCAAAGGCCTGAGTATCTCTCTGTTGGCTACTCTCCCCTGCCAGGGTGTACAACTATCAGATATGCCAAAAGAACACATCAGAATGGGACAACGCAGGGCTTTGGTACTACATCATCTCTTTCCATGACTGACTTTTGTGTGGTTGGATGGGATGGAAGCAAAAATAATCCACTTGATTAACAATTCATTGTCCTGAGAAGACCCCTCCAGTAGGGGATACTTTCTATCCTTCCCATCATTATGAAATTCAATCATATAGGGAACTGGGGACCTGCATAAATTGAACAATGCAATATAGACATAGTTTCAACAACAAAGGGGGAAGTCTCCTTTTCTTTTTGCTTGTTAAAGATGCATACTAACACTGCTTGATAAAGAGCCCATCACAAGTGTTAGGTGGAGAAAGGAAAAAGCTTAAATGTTTGTACATCTTTTACCAACTTTCTGTACTCACAATATTTTTTAATCTCCCAAGGAAACCCCAGCACACCTGTGTTCCACATAATAGCCACTCTCACCCAGCAGGTACATTGAAAGAAAGGAATCTGTCAGCACACTAATAACATCCTGACAAGGCAGGGAGGAAAGGCTGCCAGCGCCGTAAGAAATACTGTCTCCAGGAAATTAAAAGTGTTCCGTAGCGCGCTTGGTGTACATCTGTTTATGTTCTTGTTTCCTCCACTGGCAATTGCTCCTGTCAATCCCTGAATTCTGTACTATGAACGAAACAGAAAATTGCTTCAGTAGTACACAGTCCCAGCTGGGTGTTAAACCAGCAGTGTGGTGATATTAGACTCAAGCTTAGATACTCTTGCTTTATACTTCTTTGAGCTGAAAAGAAAACAAGGTAATCTCAACAACAAAAAAAGAGACAAGTGGTACTTAGGAGAAAAGTGAAAAAAGTAAAAACCATTTGCCTGATTTGTGTGTGTGTGTGTGTGTGTGTGTATGTGAGTGTGTATATGTGTGTTTGAAAGCAGGTGGCGAGTTTCTAGAAAAAATACAGGATATGGAGTCTCAAGATCTATCTTTTACCCCAAAGACCCACCAGCTAACAAGGATCAAGCGAACAGGTAAGAAACAGAGCAGGCATGGTTGCTAGAAGGTTAGAGGCAAAGGGAACACCACAGACACTTAAGCATGCTGCACCTTTGCTGGCAGATAGGTGCTATCAGTTACTAAAACTGCCATTATGTATTGGAGGACATTAACCGTCCACCAAAGTCGGTTCTCCCCTTCTTTTATTGTAGCTGAACACACAGCTGTTCAGCAGAGAACTTCATTTCACAGCTTCCTGGGCAGCTAGGGGTGGCCAAGTGACTAAATCCTCACCAGCGGAATATGAGAGAAATGACAAATCCCACTTCCTGGTCTGTGCACTCCTCTGGGTGTGCCTGACGTTCTCACAAGCCGCAATCCCGACACACCTAAGACCAGCATGGACTTGCAGAGCTCATCACACACTGAGGGAGGCGGGAACAGAGATGGAAGGAATCTGTGACCCTGAATGGCCACATGGAGCAAAGCTAATCTGAACTAAGAAAAATACATCTCTATGTATTTTGGAGATTATGTTTTGAGGCCTCTTTGTAACTAACATAGTTTTCACCCTAATACACATTATAACATTTTGAAATTAAAGTCTGATAATGGAACTAAAATGCCCTCAGATTATAGTTGTTTTTCTCTGTTATCAATCGTCCCAGATTTCCAGAAGTATTCAGTTTTAAAGGCAATAATACAATGATTATTTCCTGAAAGTTCACACAAGACAGCTACATTGATTAAAAGAAGGAACACTACATTTTAAAAAAAAATCATCCTAAATTTATCAAAAGTAGAATGATCCTTAAAAAATTATAACTGTCAAATTTGTGTTAGCCACAAATGTGTTCAGCCACCATAGCCACAGGTGAAAGCATAGGTGCTGTTTGGGGCTAAACTGTTGCCCTCCAAATTCATACATTGAAGCCCTAACTCTCAGTATCTCAGCATGTGGCAGTTGGAGATGGGTCTTTAAAGAAAAGTAAGGTTAGCCGAGGTGGGCTGATCACTTGAGGTCAGGAGTTCGAGACCAGCCTGGCCAACATGATGAAACCCCATTTCTACTAAAAATATAAAAATTAGCTGGGCGTGGTGGCGCGTGCCTGTAATCTCAGCCATTCTGGAGGCTGAGGCAGGAGAATCGCTTGAACCAGGGAGTCAGAGGTTGCAGTGAGCCAAGATCACGCCACTGCAGTCTAGCCTGGCGACAGAGCCAGACTCTGTCTCAAAAAAAAAAAAAAAATTATAAGGTTCAATGAAGTCATAATCCACTATGATGGTGTCGTAAGAAGAGGAAATTAGGACACAGACAACACAGACTGAGGGACAACCACGTGAAGATAGGAGAAGACGGCCTCTACAAGCCAAGGAGACAGGCTACAGATGGAATCAGTCCTGCCAACATCTTAATCCCGGACTTCTATCCTTCAGAACTGTGAGAAAATACATTTCTGTTGTTTCAGGCCACTTTCTATGGTTCTTTGTGTGGCAGCCTGAATAGACAAATACAAATAATAAATGTTAAGCATTTTTCTTTTGTATCAGAACCAAGGAGGGATTCTCTGGGTTGGTTCTCTGACAAAAAGGAAGGAAGAAAGAGAAGGAAAGGCGGGGAGTGGGGGAGGGAGGAAGGAAGGAAGATATTATTTCCAGCAATTAAAATCTTTGGGCGTTTACAAGTCACATGCTTTGACTATATTTAAATTCTAATGGACCCATGCCTCACATCATCTTCAAAAGTAAACTACAGGTAAAGCCTTAAATATAAGAGATAAAAAGCTAATAAAATAAAATGTGGGAAGTCATCTTTGCAGTCTGTGAGTAGACAAAGACATTTGAATATGAAGCTAAATCCTCAAATCACAGTGTCACAATTACATGGGTTTAACTTCATCAAAATGAAAGATTGTGATTCAATAAAGGATATCCTAGAAAATGTGAACAGACTAAAGAAAGTATCCACAATAACTAGTGAAAGATTAATGTATAGAATATACCCCACACACATGCAAAAAAAAAAAAAAAAGAAACAAAACTCTTTCAAATCAACAGTAAAACAATGCAATAACTAATGGAAAAATAAATGAAGGATATGAACAGGTAAAGCCCAATTGTCTAACACATATGTAAAGGAAAGTTCGACACCATTAGCCACAGAAAAATGAAAAGATTAAACATTACTGAGATTCTACATTATTCATTAGAATGGCAAACATTAGAACACTAGATAATACCAAGTGTTGAAGAGGAGATGGAAATGATATAAACAATTGATATGCTGGAGTGAATACTCTTGGAGTAAACAATAGATACTGTTGGAGGGAATATAAACTAGTCCAGCGGTTTTGGAAAGCAATCTAACAACACTGGGGAAATTAAGTACAGAATCTCATATGATCCAGCAATTGACTGCTGGGTGTATGTCTCAGGGATACTCACACAGATTCATACAAGCACATGTTCCAAGAACATTATTTGTAGTATGGAAGTTAGAAACAATGTCCATCATTAGGGGAAAGGATTAGTAAAACAAGATAGAGGCATACTATGAAAATATACAGTTACCATCCTGCCTTGCTTAACAACAGTAATATTTAATTGCTTAAAGACTGTGAGTGGGATAAATGGATAGTAAGCCTTTAATCATTAAAGAAAAAAATTGATAAAATGTCTCTCCTTTTCCTTTTCTCTCTTGTGAGTTGCTCCTTCAAACACCCATCTTGTACAATATGAGGGATATCCAGTTTAAGATTCACTATGGGCCTCGGCTAAATCTTCATGAATTTGATGAGGGAAAGAAAGGAACTAAGCTTCCTAAGAGGGTAACTATTTTAAAACAGCAAACCTGGGTGTGGGAAGGGATTAGGAGTAGAGTTTGGGATGGCAGCCTCAGAAGGACAAACTTAGGCCAAGGTGGGAGGGAGTTGGGGTGGAGATCGGGCTTCTCCAGTTGGAAGTCTGGAGCTAGGACCCTTCATTGAAATCGGAGAAAAGGAAAAGGAGAGAGTGAGGCTGACTTTTTAACTGAACTCCAAAATTCTCAGCAATAGAATGGGCCTAATATGTACCAGGTAGGATTTAATTTTAAATGAAAGAAAAATGTTTCAGATAGTAGGGACTGTTAAACATTGAAATTGAATGTTGTGTAGCTCCTGCTTTGTTGGTCTTCAATATTTTTTAAAGAGCTTTGTTATCCAGTATTATCGTCCAGTTGAGGCTAAGGAGCACAATAGATTTCCTGAGCGCTGTAATTTGTGTTTTCATGTGCTGTCCCCGAAGTATTATCAATTGCTATTTGATATCCTGTCCTTTGGACATATTTTTGTTGTTGTTGATAATGATGGTGGTGTTTTGTTTTTGTTTTTTTTTTAAGAAATGAAAGAAAAAGTTTGGCATGTCCCTGGAGAGACATTACCCCCGACCCCCCTCCAATTGTATCTATTGCGAACAGCAGAAATACCAGTGTTCGGATCTAAAAGCAGTCTTTTTCTTCTCCAGATTAAAAAAAAAAAAAAACTACTTCTTATGACTCTGGACTTAAATTTGACTTCTTAAAAATAAGAAAAATGAAAGAAGGGTAGGAAATATTGGTCACATCTCCGCGTGATTCTATGTCCTCACTTCTGCTACCCCGTAATTAAAATACCCTGTGTTATCCTTTAGAAATTACACTCCTGTCTCTTTAACAAACTGTAAGTGAGAAGGGGGAGGGCCTCGGGAGCGGCGAAGGTTCTGATTGGTCTTCCTGGCAGAAACTGGGCGGTAAAAGAGCCTCTTCTGTTATTGACCGGGGCTGCTGGGTGAGAGGCCAGGGCCGAGGAGGGCTTCAGGACGCAGGAAGCGCCCTTGCTTCAAGTCGCGGGCGTGGGAACGGGGTTGCAAAACGGGTCCCCTTCATCCGGGTGGGTTAAGGGCCCTGGCAGCCTTTTCGCGAAGGCGCCACGCCCTAGCAGTTGGGCCGCAGTGGGCCCGAGGGCCACTTGGACCGCCGAGACCGCTCGCTGGCCGCGGAGCTGGAGGAAAGGGGATACCTGGGCCCCGGCCGCCGCCTTCTCAACTCGGCCGAGGCCCCTATCTCAACCTAGTTTCTCTTTTTCCCCTGTTCTGCAGGCTGGCTTCCGGCGTCATGGCTCAAAGGGCCTTCCCGAATCCTTATGCTGATTATAACAAATCCCTGGCCGAGGGCTACTTTGATGCTGCCGGGAGGGTGAGTTTGGGATATGGCTGCCCGCATCCCTGCCTCTCCCCACGGTGTTCGGAAAGGAGCTCATTTTTGCCCGAAAGAAAGAGTTGAGCATCCCCCTTTAAAAAAAATACATGATTCGACGAGAAATATGTAAATTATTTAAAAGTACATGTTAATATATACAGTTGGAGCTTCAACATAATGTTGAATACGTCATTGTTAACATTATTGAAATAAGCTCAATTATTGATAGTATAAATTTAAAAAATTGGCAAATATGTAGTTTACTATGTAATTGGCATTTTTTATGTATTTTGGTTTGCTGCTTAAAGAGGTGAAGAATCCCAACAGTATTCACATGTGCCGTGTTATTCCTTTGTGATTACACACAAGTGTGGTCAGGGTAATGATGAGAGCAAACGGTGGTGTGTGGTAAGGACATCTTTAAACTCTTACTGCTAAGAGAATTTGGGGACATAGGAAACCTGAAGTTGTTTGTAGCAGTGTCACTCCACAGGACATACCCACAGCTGGGGAAAAAAAGGAAACAACACTTGTCAGTTAAACTGGTTAGCATGTCACAAATCACTGTGCAAAAGAGAACCTGGATGTAAAATACTAGGGGCCTGTGTTTGCTCATGCCTTTTTGAGTGAACATAATGGTTAAGAGGGAATACAAATATTTTTAAGAATACCTAGTTTTGGCTGGGTGCAGTGGCTCACGCCATTAATCCCGACACTTTGAGAAATCAAGGCAGGAGGATTGCTTGAGGCCACGAGTTTGAGACCAGCCTGTGCAACCTAACAGGACCTTATCTCTACTAAAACTTTTTAAAAAATTAGCCAGGTGTGGTGGAAAGCTTGTAGTCTCAGCTACTTGGGAGGCTGGGGTGGGAGAATTGCTGGAGCCCAGGAGATTTGAGGCTGTAGTGAGCTATGATTGCACCACTGCACTCCAGCCTGGGTGATGGAGAGAGACCCTGTCTCTAAAAAAAAATAAAAATAAAAATAAAAGTTTTGAAAATGAGTTAAGCTGGAAACAGGGCACACTTTAAAAATTTTACTAGTTTATTTCTTTGAAACTTGTCAGCCATGCAAAAGGCATTTTATGTGATATAATGGCCTTGCAGATTTCATCCCTGTCAAATTAATCTGTGGGTTTGATGGTTCTGTGTTTTTTCCTTAAAGCACTTGTCACTTTATAGATTAACTTGGGTCAGTAATGCAGGTAGGAGGAATCAAAGAGATGAAGAAGTGTAGGGTAGAAGGCTACCAAAATGTATATGGAGTTTGAGTCAATCTGATTATTTTAAGACTAGTATTAAGCTGCCCAAACAAAGGTTTTTATAATTATCTTCAGGTCAGATGGATTCCCTCTGGCCATCTGGGCCTGCATTCTTCCTAACTGTGCAGATTCTCAAGGTGAAGTATATGTCTTGTCTTGCTGGAGGAGGACTTGCTGCTTCATGCTGACTTGGCAAAGAGAACACTTGAGGATTGTCCTAGTGACAGAAACCTTCGATAAAATGTAGCTGTTTAGGCTGCCTATAAAGTAAATGCTTTTTATGAATTTAACCCTTCCTTCCTTTTTTTTTTCCTGAGATGGAGTCTCATCCTGAGCCCAGGCTGGAGTGCAGAGGCACCATCTTGGCTCACTGCAACCTCTGCCTCCCAGGCCCGTGATTCTTGTACCCCAGCCTCCCGAGTAGCTGGGATTACAGGTGCACAACACCACGCCTGGCTAATTTTTAGTAGAGGTAGGGTTTCACCATGTTGGCCAGGCTGGTCTCGAACTCCTGTCCTCAAGTAATCCTCCCATCTCAGCCTCCCAAAGTGCTGGGATTACAGGCGTGAGCCACTGTGCCTGGCCGAATTTAACCCTTTATTTCTAAGGGGAAAAGTGCACAAATTTAAACCCTGACCCAAGAGTAAGAATGTAATTTATTTCCTAATGTAGTTTTTGGACAGATCGTAGAAAGAAAGTAGCATACCAGTTCTAAAACTGGGTAATGTTGAACACAGGGAAACCCTGGAGATCTGTCCTCCTTAATTTCTTGGCACCAGATTTCAATAAGGAACTGGTCTGTTTTCTGGTATCGGTCAGGAAAAAAAAAAAGGACTTTTAGAGACTTCAGATTATTGCTAGAGTTTGAATAATTTGGTGGTCTACCACAAGCAATCAATATTCTCACAGAGGTCACCTTTATTAAATGCAGAATGTGCCAAACAGAACGTAACTTCCCTTCATGAGGCTGAGACATTCTCATTATTCTTGATCTCTTGAAGGCCAGGCAAGATGATAAATTATATATGATCTATATACAGTAGATGATGTGTTCTCAATGTAGATGCACTCTTCTATCTAGCTGAGATTTATAGGCCTTTTATATTAACACTGAAGTATATTTTATCCTACTAAATGTATTTTCAAGTCTGGTTGAAATCTTCTTTGCAGAAATTGTTAAATAATGGGAGTGTGTCTGTCAAACAATGTAGTCTCTTCTAAAGAGTGTGAAATAAGGGATCATAGTGGTGCTCTAGATTAAATAATCCAGATGTGGTTGAAAGTCTGATTTGCCTTATCAAGGATGCTCCTCCAAAGTGAATCTTAATGTATTTTTAAACTATTGTTGTTAATTCTGATACTGCCTTCTTGCTGTTACCAGTGTTAAGATTTTATCCCATTTTTAAAAATGAGATGCTAATGTGAGTGGTTAGGTTTATTTCTGCAATCCTTACATGGTGAAATAAAGTGTTTATACCCTTGTAACATCCACATTGTTCTGAAATTTTAATTGCTTTGTGAAATTCAACTCATAGAATCACAGCAAGTTCTTAAAATTATTGAGGGATACAGTAAAGTGACTTTTTTTTTTTTGAGATGGAGTTTTGCTCTTGTTGCCCAGGCTGGAATGCAGTGGCACAATTTCGGCTCACTGCAACTTCCGCCTCCCGGGTTCAAGGGATTCTCCCACCTCAGCATCCCTAGTAGCTGGGATTACAGGCGTGCGCCACCATGCCTGACTAATTTTGTATTTTTAGTAGAGATGGTGTTTCTCCATGTTGGTCAGGCTGGTCTCAAACTCCCAACCTCAGGTTATCCACACGCCTTGGCCTCCCAAAGTGCTAGGATTACAGGAATGAGCCACTGCACCCGGCCTAAAGTGACTTTTTAAGACACTGATTCAGTGTATGCAGAAGTTTAAAATTATTTTTCACTTGCCTTTAAGAAGAATAACGTAATGATTGTGTGAGCCTCACTATTTGCACAGCATCTGTGGACCTTCATATGGGTGGTACTGACCCCAGAGCCTCAGCCTTAGTGGATTTTTCAATCCATATCTAAACTATTACTTGCCTTAGACCCTTGATCTGCTGAAAAATTAGTAAAAATGTCAACATTTACATCCCTGAATGAGAAAGACTTATAATACACTATTTCATTTAATCCTCAAAGTACATTTTGAAATTGGTGGGGCAGGTATTATTATCCTGACTTTATGGAGGTAATTGAAACATAAGTTCTGAGTTGAGCAAGATCACTCAGCTAATAGCGGGTAAGGATGCAGACAGGCTCGTTCATTGAGAAACATTTGTGAAGCCCCATTCTCTGCCAGACACTGGGTTTATGATGGTGAGTTTGATATTTGTTCTATTCTGCTTGGGGCTCTTGATACACATGAATTTGTGTTGCTTTTCTTTTGCTACTTTATTTTTTTAAATCATTTTTTAAAAATAAGAGCAATTAGATGTTTCTTTAGGGAATTTACCTTGCTGCAGCTTGAATACTAAAAAGCCAGTAGTTTGAAAGCAGCAGATATATGATTTGTGCTTAATTTAATAAAATGACTATTATTATAATAAATATTGTTTTAAATAATAGGCGATTACTATTAAGTGGAAAATTACTGTGAGCCAGTTTATCATTGGCAGTCTGTTTTCGTATTTAACTAAAAATTTTATGTAAAACATAAGTTACAACAGTATTTTATAAATTTTGTTAATGTGATGTTGTTGATAAGAATAGGTAATAAATTGTTCAGTCTCCCAGGTAGAAAAATATGTCGTAAGTGGAAAAGAAATACCTCTCTGTCTTTGATAGCTTATAGTCCAGCAAGCTGGGTGACCCACATTATTTTGATATTTGTTTTCCTTTAATATCTAGCTGACTCCTGAGTTCTCACAACGCTTGACCAATAAGATTCGGGAGCTTCTTCAGCAAATGGAGAGAGGTGTGAAATCAGCAGACCCTCGAGATGGCACCGGTTACACTGGCTGGGCAGGTATGAAGTGCTGACTATGAGCTGGCATAAGCATTGTGCTTAAGAGCCAGAGCATTTTTCCAAGAGCTGTCTCTCTGAATGGTACACCCTTAAATGCTTCCTGCATCTGCATATGAGTAATTGCTTCTGGGAGAGTGCTGTGCCCTCAACCCAACCACAGTATCTTCTGGGTTTTTAATAGTGCCCTGAATTTAGGACATGGTAAGCATATTCATGTAATTCATGCCTGACATTTGGATGGCTGCTATACTTGTGAGGAGAAAAATTGATTTTCAATATTACATAGTTAATTTGGAGATGTAATTTCAGTGGGAAGAATTGGGAAGAGTTCCAAAATACGTTGCCTGAAGCAGAGGTAGTGAGGATTGATCTCAGGAGTAAAACATGTCCAGAAGCATTTTAAAAAGTTAACCCATAACAGGAATCCATACAGAAACACGGGGTATACTTCCATGAACTAATCCTCCTATGTGGTCATTGCTGGTTGGTTTGCAATTGCTGCATTGCCAATCTCAACCATTGAGAGGTTGGAGGACGTTTAGGAAGAAACAGTGCATTGATGTCAAAAAAGGTGAGAAAGAGAAAAAGCAAAGAAGAGACCGGGCACGATGGCTCACACTTGTAATCCCAGCACTTCGGGAGGCCAAGGTGGGTGGATCATGAGGTCAAGAGATCAAGACCATCCTGGCCAACACTGTGCAACCCCATCTCTACTAAAAATACAAATTAGCTGGGCATGGTGGCTCGTGCCTGTAGTCCCAGCTACTCAGGAGGCTGAGGCAGGAGAATCGCTTGAATCCAGGAGGTGGAGATTGCAGTGAGCTGAGATTACGCCACTGCACTCCAGCCTGGTGATGGAGCAAGACTCCATCTAAAAAAAAGGAGAAAAGTTAAAGAACTGCAATTAATTTACCAAATGTAGAGAAACAAAAAGATAGCTGTGTAATCTGGAAGAAAGCATAGTCTAGAGACTCAGTGTTTCCCATTCCCTTTAAAGAATGGGCAAGGAGGAATAAGCTTGCAATCCAAGGAATTTGAATTTGATTTTAAGGAAGTGGAATTTGTCATAAAAATGGCCTCATAGCAGAGATTCTGATTCAGTAGATCTTGAGCAGAACCCAGGAATTTGCCTTTTATAACCATCAGTGGTCTTGATGCAGATGGTGATCTATGGACTGCAGTTTGAAAGCTTCCTGAGAGAAATTTATTTATAATAGCAATCTCTTAGTCTTCCTCTTTAGTACAGGTTGAGGATCCCAAATCTGAAAATCTGAAATCCAAAATGCTCCAAAATTTGAAGCTTTCTGAGCTCTGATGTGACACTCAAAGGAAATGTTTGTTGAGCATTTAGGATTATCAAAACTCAGATTTGGGATACTCAACTGGTAAATATAAGGCAAATATTTCAAAAATTGAAATCCAAAACACTTGTCCCAAGGATTTCAGAGAAGGGATACTCAGCCAATAATGACAAATGATTCTATTTTTTTAACAAGGGTAGGGAAGACAGATTGAACCAGTAAAATTACAATCTCAGGGATTTTTAAAGTCAATGTTTTGTAAAAATAAGACTGGACTACATAATGTTGGACCATTCCTTTTATTATTTTATGATTTTTATGAATTATAGAAGCTTAACACAAAATGAGAATGAAATGAAAGGATTTTCTTTCAAGAAGGAAGGTATAACAGCTATCATTTATTATCCACTGTGTTCCAGGTGTGATGTGGTGGATAGATAATATCATCAGTCAATGTTGAACGTTACTATTTATTTAAAATTATTGGGGTTTGAACAAAACAGGGCAAGCACAATACACAGTTGTCTTGAGTTTTCCTCTTGATTGCCACATTGTAATAATATATAAGGCTCAGACTTACAGATCTGTTTCTAATATATATGGAGTTTCTATTATTTTGTTATTCCTTGCAAAAAAAAAAAAAAAAGACTGAAACAGATCACTAGTTAATTCTAGCACTGATTACAAAAGAATGACTTAAACTTTTAAATTGGCCACTCAGATGTACTCATTATTGTGAGGTGCTTTGCTTTAGGGGGAAAATAAGAGGATTGATTTCAAGTTTGAATTAAGTTTGACAATGTTGGAAAGAGTCATTAGTCAGACCCTTATATTGCTAGGGCTAGTTGAGAAACCGAAAGTTAAAATCTTTGGAAATAGCAAAGAAATTTCACTCCAAAGTAAAATGCAAGTTTGTTTAATTTTTTTTTGGGGGGGGGGCTGTACGGGGTTTCTGACTTCATCTCCTTTGAATGCCAATATCCTTCAACCTTTTATCCTCAAGTGTCTGTGATATTCATTGCTGGCTCCTGAAAGCAGCTTATATGGCAAGCATCTGAGGCAAACTGGCATACTTAGCAGTTTAGGATGTCTTTAGTGGCTGGTTGTTTTAGGATGTAACGTAAAATCTTCTAGATAAATTTGCTAATTTTCTAGTTTGCTAGTTTTCAAGGCAAGCTTCCTAATGTCTCCTAATCAAACACTGTTAAAAAGCCATTATTCCCACATAAAATAGACTGCCTCCTCCAGTGTTTTGATAAGTAAAATGCTACCTTGTGCCAGTGTTGAGGCAGTCTAAATAACATAAAGCTCTGAGTTGTATAAGAAACTAAAACTGATTCAACCCCATAAAATCACCATGTTAATACCTTCTCCTCCTATTATGTTATAGTTTACAAAGTATCATTTATTCATGACTGCAATTTTATTACCAAGAAATGCATTCACAGACACAATAAAAATATTTGGTGTTGTATGTCAAAGCAATGTTTATATAATTATGTGTAGATTTTTATGTTACTTTGTGTCCAATGTTATCTTTCAAAAAAATGACACTCTTTAGGAAACACGCATTATATTTCTTTAACTTTATTCAGCATGAGAAAACTGCATAGTTATTGCAATTAGTTAGAACTTTAACATCTTATTTTGTTAAATGTCATTCTCCAGTATAAGCATGGGCTGATAGCTAATACTAGTTAGATAGGATTAGGATTTGGGACAGGATTAGGTTCAGCTGTCTATACCCCAAAAAAGAAAACAAAAGTATAGTGGTTTAAATAATAGTGCATTTTTCTCTAGTAAAAGGCGGCCAGAAAGCGTCGGTCAGTCCAGGCCTGATAGTTAGCTTCAGGATGTTAATAGGAACCCCAGTTCCTTTCTTTCTGCTCCATCATTCCTCAGCCTCTAGCTTTTACCTCTTGTTCAAAATGACTGCTGAAGATCCAGTCATTACATCAGCTTTTCAGGCTGCTGGAAGGAAGAAGAGGCAAAGAAGAATGCATTAATGCATGCTCTGCCTTTAAAAAGCCTTCCTGGAAATCCCACTCATCATTTCAGTTGTGCTTACTTCGCATGGGCTGGGACGTAGTCACTCTTGTTAGGAAGGGAGGATGGGAAATGCAGTCTTTTTTCTTGGCTTCTGTTAATAGAGGAAGAGGAGAGTCAACTTTAGGATAAGACCTAGTAATCTCAGCTATAACTTCTATATAACAAGAAAAATGATTTTTTTTCTTGACTCCTATATTTTGCACAAGGCTTTTGGACAGTGAGCCTCAATTTTTATGTCTGTTAAAGGATCTCTTCTGTTCACTTTTGGGGGATTTTTGGGGTGAATAAATTTACCAGTGTCTATAAAATATTTTGAAATTTTCCAGGCAATATTTTGTCTCTTCTTTGTTTCCAAGGAGATTGATTTGGGTTTTGATTCACAACACCTTTACTCTTTTAAGGTTTTTTTTTTTTCCCCCCATTCAGTAAATAATAGTCTTTGCATAAAGCCTGCCACAGAAAGGAAGTATTACAGGAATGCCAAATCATAAATAATTTTCCTAGAGCTAAGTGTAACTTAAATCTAGAAGGGACTACAATTGATTCTAAACTTAATACTGTAAAACATTACTATTTTTATAGCTTTATTAAACAGTTGTTTGCCGTTCTTTTCTGCTTTCTCCTAAACTCTTATTTTCTGTTGCAGAATTATAAAGTTCCTAATTTGTACCATGCATCAATTCATACTAAACCCCATAATCGTATGTCTTTGTTTCTACTTCATGAATCTAAAGAAAGCTACAAAACTGGGCCGCCCAGCTTCTTAATACCTCATTCATGGTGTGTCTAGATTTGTCTCAGTTGCAGTTGCTCAGTTGATCTTGAAAATGAAAGGGTTCTAGTGAGGAGATGACACATTCGTGTGTTTAGTGTTAGATGTGTAAAGTTGACCCTTGAACAATGTGCAATTTAAGGGCACAGGCCCCTGACACAGTCAAAAATTTATGTATAACTTTTGTCTCCCCCAAAACTTAACTAATAGCTTGCTGTTGAGGAAGCCTTACTGATAAATAGTTGATTAACTATGTATCTTTTATATTTTTATATTAGCTTTTATATTTATATTTTGTGTGTTACATTTAATATGTACTATATTTTTACAATAAAGTAAGGTAGAAAAAAATGCTACTAAGAGAATTATAAGGAAGGGAAAATATATTTAGTATTCATTGAGTGGAAATGGATCCTTATAAAGGTCTTCATTATTTTCTTCACATTGAGTAGGCTGAGGAAGAGGAGGAAAAGAAAGGTTTGGTCTTGCTCTCAGGGGTGGCAGAAGAAGTGAAGGGAGGTGGAAGGGAAGGCAAAAGAGGCAGGAACACTCGGTGTAACTTTACAGATATATGTCGTAATTTCTGTCTGACGTTTTTGCTTTTTCATTTCTCTAAAACTATCTCTGTACATTGCCAGTTCTTCCACCATTTGCTTTAGTGTCAGTGCCCATACCATGTATGAATCCGTGTCAGAAAAGAAGTCAAAAGCAGCATTGAATAATCAAGACCCTTTTGCCAGACTGTCTAACGTCAATTCGTTTTCTGGCACTGCTTCTTCTGTATCCTCCTCATCCTCTAGCACTGGTTCATAAGAACTCATCTTCATCAAGTCGCTTTCTATTAATTCCTGTAGTGTGGCGTCTGTTAGCTCTCGAATTTCTCCAAGATTCCTATCTTGAGGTCCTTCATCCCCATCCCCCCACCTTTTTTTTTTTTTTTTTTTGCCGTGTCCACATCTCTTTCATGATCTCCTTGATTGGTGCCTGTGAAGTCATGCACACTATCTGGACCCAGTTTTCTCAAGCAAGAATTGATTGTTTCAGCCTTGATGGTTTTCGTGGCTTTACTGTATCAACGATGGTGTCTCAATGGTGTAATTCTTCTAGACTTTCACGATGTTCTATCTGAGTTGTTCCGTGAATAGGTCACATATGCAAAGTGGCCCCCAAATGCTGAAGGAGCTGAAAAACCAAAGGAGACAGAAAATCCCGCTTGTCAGTGAAGTCTGTTCTATTGGAGAACTTAGAGACACCAGCCTGGTCTTGGTCAGCCACAAGGCAGGAAGATCTCAACACTGTTACTCCAGAGACCCAGGGCTTACATACCATAGGGAAGGGCAACCCTCCAAAACAGGCAAGACTACTATGTGTATCGCAGCCTATAATTTGTGCAATAGCACCAAGTTTCCTTTGTTCTTACACTACGGACAGTAACGTAAAAATCAGGAGGCATTCACGGGGCCGGGGCTAATCAGAAGTTAGCGTAGAGAATTAGCCTACAAGATGGAGCCACTTTTGTCTCCACAGGGTACTCCACAGCATTGACAATCCATTCCATAAAGTACTGTTTATAATGAGCCTGAGAGTTCCTTATGAACCCCTGATGTAGAGCCTGAATTAGAGACCTGTTTGGGGCAAGTAGACCACTTTGATGCCTTCAGTGTTGAACTCTTGGGTTCTGGATAGCTAGGGGCATTGTGCACTATTGAAAAAACTTTAAAAGGCAGTCCCTACTGGCAAGGTAATTTCCCTACATCAAAGAGAAAGCATTGGTGGAACAAAACCATTAAAAAAGGTTCTTGGCCGGGCGCGGTGGCTCAAGCCTGTAATCCCAGCATTTTGGGAGGCCGAGACGGGTGGATCAGGAGGTCAGGAGATCGAGACCATCCTGGCTAACACGGTGAAACCCCGTGTTTACTAAAAAAAAAATACAAAAAACTAGCCGGGCGAAGTGGCAGGCGCCTGTAGTCCCAGCTACTCGGGAGGCTGAGGCAGGAGAATGGCGTAAACCCGGGAGGCGGAGCTTGCAGTGAGCTGAGATCCGGCCACGGCACTCCAGCCTGGGCGACAGAGCGAGACTCCGTCTCAAAAAAAAAAAAAAAATGGTTCTTGTTGTCCAAGCTTTCCTATACAACCAAAACATTGGCAGCTGGTACTCATCTTTTCTCTTCAAGACCCGGGGGTTGGCAGCTTTATAAATAAGGGTAGTCCTGATCATAAACCCTACTGCATTTGCATAAAACAGTAGAGTTAGCCTATCCCTTCCTGCCTTAAATCCTGGTGCTCATTTCTTTTCCTCACTAATGCATGTCCTTTGTGGATTCTTCCCCCCAGAATAGGGTTCAAAAACTTTTCAGGCAGATGTCCTTTCCCCTCAATTGTTCTTCATCGTACCTGCTACCTCTTGGTTGGCAGAAGCTGCTGCTGCTGTTATCTTGACTTTTTTTTTAAGCCAAATCTCTTTCTATAATTATCAAACCAACCCTTGCTGGCATTAAATTATCGAGTTTTAGATTCGTTTTGCTTTTAGTTGCCATATATTGACTTCACATTTTCTTGAATCATTTTAGAGTCCTGCACCAACATAAAGGCTACATTTTCAATATGTACTGCAGTTTCACTAAAAATGCAAGGTTTTTGTGCCTGCTGCTGTAACTGCAGTGATGGCTTCATGAAGTTCCTTTTCATTCTTTACAATGGTCCTTATGCTGGATTCATTTATCTTAAAATGGCAGGCAACTGCAGCTGCAGACCTCAATCTATGGTGACAGTATATCAAGCAGTTCAGGTGTTTCATATAATGTCATGACTTTTCTGTGCTTCCTGGAAGCACTTTCAGCATCACTAGTGGCACTTTGTATGTGTCCCATGGTGTTATTCAAGGTTTACAATGTTGCACTAAACACAATTAAAAATACGCAAGAATCACAAGAGATTACTCCTTACTGTGATGTGTAATTTCTGGAGAGGCAGAGATAATGATCTCAAGCAGTGATAATTCACATCACATGTTATTTTAAGTGGAGCAACACTTGATTTCACATAAGTAGCAACAGGAGGTGGCTAAGAAGTTATTGCTGTAATACAGTGTGCACTAGAGTTAATTTACGAAGTTATTTAATATTTCATCTTTACATTTGTTTACATTTCTCTTGACTGCGGGTGGTGCCATGTACAGTCGGTATGCATAAGCTTTGATAAATTGTAACTTTTATAATAGATTTGTGTATATTTTATCCTAATGATAAAATAGACTAGTAACTACATATATTTTGTGTATTCATGACACGCCTTTTTCTTAATTTTTTCGATATTTCTGGTCTACATCTGCAAGTTTTTTCAAATTGTCAACAAATGCCCAAAACAGTTTCCACTATATATATGTTTTAAATCTGTGTACAAGTAGACCCATGCAGTTTAAACCCATGTTGTTTAAGAGCCCACTGCATTTGGAACTGAAAAACTGACTCCTTTTTTTCCCCATCTATCTTTTCAACAAAAATTAAAACTAATAGAAGGTACTTATTAGAATTCTGCTAAAGTACTTCTGAGTGTTAAACATGCTTAGTAAAATGATTATTATAATTAGTTAGGAGTTTACAATTTTATTTTGTTTCATTCCCCAGTAGTATGTAGATGGTCTGATAATTAACGCTGGTTCAGATAAGATTAGGATTTAGGATAGGATTATTCCAAATAATTCGTATATACAAAAAGCTTTGTTGATAAGGGTGATCTGTACAGGTTTAAATAGAAATGTAAAAGAAGTAAATAATTGCTTAAGAAAGTACTTTACACTTACTTTACAAACTGTTTTACAACTGAAATTATCTTGGCTTTTATTTTAAGATTGAAGCAGAGGGTATGATATATTGAAGAGATTGGTTAACATGAACTTTTAATAGAACTCAAACATCATTTCCAGCGAAGCCTATGTATTTACACCCATGAGTTGTCATAGTGCAATTGTACAAGCTGTATCCCTGACTTTTACCTTTTTTATTCACAGCACAGGTAAAAATGCCCTGACCCTGGGAAAGAAAGGGAAGAATTTTTAAAACCCTGTAGCTGTCTCATATTGTCAAAAGAGGCATTTATTACCATAAATCCCTCTGGTCTCTCTCATGCTCATTCAGGAATGAGATGTTACGATTAATCAATTTTTCAGACAGTAATTTAGACTTAAATTACTTCTATAGTGTTCAAAAAAGAATAATAAAATAGATTGAATGTTGGTTCCCAAGGGAATAAAGATCATCAGTTTGCAGTTTTATGATCATTTGACTGTTGGAGGACAGGAGTAAGATTAAAACACTCTTCCTGTTGATAAAATGTTACTGCGGTTAACATTTGAATGACAAGATGGTGCAGGCACGTACACCAATAACTACTGTTGTATGCCAGGCACCGTTTTAAGTGTGTTGCATTAATTCAGTAATCCAAACCTCAAAAAAACTTTATATAGCCAGGCGTGGTGGTGGGCACTTGTAATCCCAGCTACTCAGGAGGCTGAGGCAGGAGAATCGCTGGAATCTGGGAGACGGAGGTTGCAGTGAGCCGAGATGGTGACACTGCACTCCAGCCTGAGCAACAAAGGGAGACTGTCTCAAAAAAAAAAAAAAAAAAAAACCTTTATGGCCAGAATACCATTCGTATCCTCATTTCACAGATGAGAAAAATGAAGCAAAGCAAGGCTAAGTACTTCATTCAAGGTTATACAGCTAGTGACAATGCTAGGATTCAACCCAAACAAGCCTGGCTCTTGAGTCCTGTTCTTTACCCTATGAGCATGTGTGCATGTGTATGTTTACTCTCAGTCTCTACATATGAGTTTATTCTGTACACTTTATAAGTGAAGAAGGTTTACTCATAAACTATAAGATGGAGTAGTTTGAACAATGACAACATGATACTCATGCCATACAAACTTCATAGAAATGGCTAATGACTAGTCAGATTTAAGTGTTTTATTAAAAGAAGTAAGAGTTAGAGTAAGCCCTGATAAAGCATGAAGGAAATTTGGTAAGTAAGAAGGAAACAAGGCTTATTAGGCAAGAGTAATTACTATTTAAAAAATTATTTAGAATTGAACATAAAATAAACCCTGAGAAGACTTATGGGCATTTGCAGCTAGAAAAAATGAAAAAATCTCCAGTGTTTTTCTATAGAAGGTGTTTTTTCCCTTCCTAATCTTGTATTAATATATTCAGCATGGTTTCAGGATAGAAAATTAATTGGGCCAAGACAGAAGCTTTTCCTCATAATTGCTTGTTTTTGAAAAGGCTTAAAGATCTTCTCAAGTGAATTATCATCCATAGTCTGAAATCAATTGGTAGCTCTTGCAGCTGTTAATAAGTGATATTTTGAACGAACAGCCTCAGTTCTTTTCACCAAAATTCTCCTTTGTAAAATTCAGTACATGGGAGTGTAATGCATCGTGATATTGATGTATGACATATGCCTGCAATAAGCATTGAGTTGTTCATTTTTAGCCTTAATCTTTTCCCAGTAGACTTACAGGAACTATGTATTCATGGCTTGTGTAGCAGGGGACACATTTTAGTTATTTAGGAACCCCATTAAGAGTTGTTATATATGACTCTACACATAGCAGCAGACAGTACAGAAAAATAGCATGACTGGAGGCCCCTTAAGATCAAATCCACTGGTCAGCTACTGAGTGGCTCCCAGTGGTGTCCAGAGATCGCTGGGGACTCACCAGAGAACATAATGCTACCTGCCATGGAGCTGGTCTGAGTTTTGATCCAGGTAGACTGTAGGTGCTGGGGGGAGAACATTCTAAAGTGCTTTATAAAATGGAAACCACAAAACACTGGTAGGGAATTGTTATTATAAAGGATTAAATGAGCAGATAAAGTGTTCTTGTGTTAGAAATAAACATGTAATCAAAAGGATTGCTTCCCTTGCAGATAACATAGTAGAAAAGTTAAGTAAACCCAAGGGATGGCTGATCTCACTACTGTCTTTGAGAGACAATGAGGGAAAATGCTAGGCCTTATTTCATTTTTTTTCCCACTCTTAACTATGATACTCATGCCTTAACTATGATGATTCTTAGGGGAAAGGATGATCAGCTCACACTTAAAAAAAAAAATTCATACAGGACTCTAGGGACTTAAGTTCTGAAAGACATGACCCAGTCTTCTGTAACCGACTCACAAAGTTAATGAGGCTAAAATTGGCATGTGTTTCCTCTTTTCAAATATTAAATAACATTTTAAACAAGAGGATATGTAGCATAATCCCTAGAGTAATATTAACTTGCACTCTAAATGCAAGTCATTATAGTGTTTCAAGATGCTATTCCTCTGATCTACCAAATGTATGGCCTTTGAGCTGCAGATTTAGCATGTGAGTGTTAGTTACTGCTGACACCAGACTTACTTGAAAGGAGTCACTCTGGCCAGGTGTCTTCTCTTTGCAGTTTGATCTCTTTGTAAGTAGCTCTTCATCAGAGCCAGCATTTCAGTGTTTAATTTGAGCCCTGACCAAGTGTCCTTCACCTTCATTAGATGCACCTGTCTCACCCAGCCAGCGCTGTTAGGACAAGTAGAGCCACGGGCATGGATTTACGCTGGTTAGAGCACTTCGCAATGGCCACTAGATAAATGAATGCAGTTGTAGAGTTTAGACACCACCAGTGGGGCTTGAGTGAAGCAGAGTAGGATGAGAGTGTGACACAGATCAGAAAAAAAATAAATGGTAGGAAGGAAAGAAGACCTAACAATTTGACTTTTACAGCCAACACCAAGAAGGCTGTGTTTGTCATTTTCATTCCAGTAACACCAGCACTTAGCACAGTGCCCAATTCATAGTTGGTGGGCTGCAGGGCACTGCGGGAAGGAAAAGCAAACAATGTTTCCCTGTTTTGTTTTGTTTTGTTTTGTTTTTTCATCTCTCTTTCTGTTGGACAGTCAGCTCTGACATGAAAAGACACATTTTCAGAATACTTATTTGCCCTCCTTATTCTCGTTTTTACTCATTTGTTTGGAGCAATATTATTAAATTAAAGGTGTGGAGTCATGACTACCTTCCTCCCCAGATGACCTGTTAAAGCACTGGAGTGTTCGAAAGCCACAGCCCACGATGCTCCGCGTTAGCCGGACAGCTGGGCAGATGTCCTCCTCTGGATTGTTTGCGGTTCAGGCATGGGGAGAGTGCTGTGCACAGTAATGACAGTGCTCTAAAGACAAATGTGATTTTGTTAAGGAATGGAAATGCACGTGGTCAACATTCAGCACAAAATTGAGAAACAACTACAGAAGAACATATTAGAAATTATCAACTTGATACCGAAAGACAGGTGGTCATACTTGCAGAATACTTTCACTTCTTATTGTTTCATGAATCTGAAGAGAAGAAAACATAATAATTGATGAGCTGTTAAAGTTTAAAGTAGGGAAAAATGAACTTAGATTGGAACACCCAAGTGCCCCTCCTTTAGGAAGTTCCTGTCTCCCTGTCATTCTAAACTAATGAGTATTAGTTAAGCACCCCTGGTGAGCCTTGTAGATCCAAAATCTGAACATGATTTTCCCTACCAGAGTACATGAAGGGAGTCTCTAAATGGCCTTGAACTGCACAAAAATGCCTTGCAGGGCTAAAGTACCATGGCACAAAGCTTTTTACATCACTGTAAGCTGGTTGTAAAACCAATGAAAAATGTTGAGGAATAATCTGTAGAATGCAAAATCACAGAAAAGTATTTTGAGAGATGTATCTGTGGAGATTTTTATCTCCATATGCATTTGAGACACAGCAAGGTCTTGATTGGTCAAAATGAATAGGACTAATGATCCCTCAGAAATTCAAAGGCTTACTATTAATTACTTCTCAACAGCTGGCTGTATTTATAGTACTACTTGGCATAAGTTGCTGAGTAAGGAAATTGCAGATTTAGAAGTGTCCCTAAATAATGTACCCTCCCATCCCAGGGTAGTAGCTACAGGAAAAAAAAAAAAGAAAAATCTAGTTCACAGCTTTCATACTGAAGCCAGGACTGATTCCTATTACAACAGAATTTTATTTGGTCCTCACAGCATGTTTTGTTTCTTTTTGTTATTGTTTTGTTTTAAATAGTTATCAACATTTCAAGACTAAGAAATTCTTAGGGTAAACTGAGAGACAGTGCCAGACTTCCTGAACTTCTTGTACAGAATGACATCTATTCCTGGTCTTCAGAGCAGTACTATCATTGGAATGTTCTGCAGTAATGGAAATGTTATTTCCATCACAACAGCCACTAGCCACATGTGGCTATTGAACATTCGAAATGTGGCTAGTGTGACTAAGATTGAATTTTAAATTGTGTTTACTGTTAATTAACTTACATTTCTATAGACATTTATGGTTAGAGGGTATCATACTGGACACTGCACTTCTAGAGAAACCAGACAGGTTGCAGGAGTAGTAATTCAAAGTACTACACATCTGGATGTGTAGATTTTCTTCTATGTTTTCTTCTAGTTGTTTTACAATTTCTGGTCTTAAGTCTAAGTCTTTAAGTGTGAAATGAGGTTCAAATTTCATTCTTCTGCATGTGAATATACAGAATATTCATACTTATGACATTCAGTAACACCATTTATTAAATATAAAATAATTCTAAACTCTAAATCAGTTTAGAGCAGATTTTTACAATTAAATTCAATCAAAATTTAAATCTCATTCAGTTTTTTCTGGTCTAGAAGAGAAGATGAAGGGAAGGAAGCATGTCTCCATTCTACTTTTTGCTTAGCAGACAGCACAAAAGGAAATGTAATGTGATATTCAAATTTAAGCCTAAGAATACACTTGGCTAAAATTGGCTTTTGTCACATTTTAAAGTAGATGCATATTCTGCGATAAAAAGATGAAAGAAAATGCTAAAAAGATGAAACTCCCTACATCATTCTTTGTCAAAACTCAAACAATTTTGGCTGTTACAAGTCAGTAGAAGTGTTTTTTCTCATTATATTAAGTGTCCTTCAGAGAATAGAATCATTTGGGGATGAATTTATTAATGGATACAGCTGTCCTCTTTCCTCCCAAACCTGATTCTCCAACAGAGGGGTTTGCCACCTCAGTGGATGGCACCATTGCCCATCTAGCTGTTGAAGTTACTCATCAGGAGGCATTTTGACATCTCCTCCTCTGCCCATCCCCCACCAGGTTCTGCTGATTTTACTTTCTAGACAGGTATCTTTCCAGTTCATTCTGACAACATCCGTATGACACCACCCACCCTGTGTCTCGCTCCTACTCCTGAAGCATCCTCCTAACTGCTCCTCCTGCATCCACTGTTCCATACACTCCCTTGCAAACCTCACAGTGCAGTTATGGTGAACTTTTAACAAATCTAAGTATATTCTTCCCATGCTTAAAATGGGTGCATTTCAAATGAAACTCCAAATCCTAACTGGCCTGCTAGACCCTGTGTAATGTAGCCTCGGCCTGCCTCTCTAGCTTTGAGAAGAGCTGTCTTTAGGATTAGGGTTACCAGGGCATGGCAATACAATACATCTAAAATAACTGTGGCTTTAACAGAACTGAAGTTTGTTTTTTTCTTGTGTAAGTAGGCAATCCATGGACTGGTGTGGCAGCTTCACAGTCTGCCAGGATCTAGGTGGCTTTGATCTTTGAAACTTTACCACCCTCCGCACAGAGCTTCCAACTCATGGTCCTTAGACCATGGCTGCTCTAGCTGCCCCATCACATCTGCATTCCAGCCAGGAAGAAAGTAGAAAAGGAAATAAATGGCCAGTGCCTTCCCTTTAAGAACATTTTCCCAAGTTGCCTCCACTACTCCCACTGCATCCTGTTGTTCAGAACTTCGCCACATAGCCATACCCAGCTATGAAGAAGATTGTTTTTAGCAGCCTGTGCCCAGCTAAAATCCAGGGCATTATTGTTGAGAGAAAGGCGAGATACATTTGGAAAACCACTTAGCAGTCTCCATCACAAGAGGTAACGCCTCATTTTCTAGAGTAGAATATGAGTCAGAAATATCTGACATAGAAAAATTAACAGATAGCACATAAGCATATTGTTAGAAATAGAGAGGCAGATACTAGAGAAAATGGCTGAAACTGTTGAAAATGGTTGCCTCTGGAAGGCAGGAACACAGTGAACCAGAGGACTGGTGTTTTGCATATTAAGTCTTTCAGTACTGTACAATTTTTTCCATGAAGAACGTATATATTTTGATAAACATTGCATTTGAAGGCATTTCTTAAGGCATTGACTGAAGCCAGGGCCACAGGTATGTATTAGGACTGGGTGATTTTTCTCTGCAAAGCCCCTGAAGTTGTGTTTTTATTTCCCACCTTGCCAACCATCCCTGAGTCTTTGGTATTTATTCAAAGGTGGTGGTATATGCATGGTTATTGTCAAAGGTTGAGGATCATAAAGATCAGGTTTAAGACATTTGGCCACAAGCAGTCCCCTCTTTTTTCTGTTATTAGGACACATTCTATTGTTTTCTATTATATAAAATACTGATGAGGCATTAAATGTCTATGACTTAATGCATTTTGTCTTATTTTCCTGACCTGGGTTGATTTATAATAAGCATGTGCAGGAAACTTTCTAATTGGCAGCAGCACTCACCACTTAAAGCCCTTTTCCTCCATGGATGTTCTGTGACAGGGAATGTGGACACAGTAAACTATCATCTGCAGAAGATTGCTTATCAAAATTCACAGATCCAGAGGCCCACGAGAGGTAGGGGAGAACTGGAACATGAGGTTGTGGAATCCCAGAAACTAGAAAGATAATTCTTTGCCGATCAAAAAGAAAGTTTTAGTCCAAATGTATTCTTGTGAGACTTGAGAAATGATTACCTGTTTTTCCATGAGAAATACACCAGATCTTACAACTGCAAGCCTTAATAGGTTTTGTTTGTTAAATAGTTAAGCCAAGAGGAATTGTTGCTAATGAGAGACAAAGGTCTGAAAGGAAAACAATCATTGGGCTTGTATTTAATCACTTTTTATTTTCTCAGATCTGCATCATGTCATTATCTGGCTTTGGTGCTTACATAACTTAATTAGGAGAGTTCAGGCAGCAATGGGAATAGGAGAGCAAAATGAAAGGGTAACAGTTGAAATGGATCACCTGCAGATGCGTGACATGGATGGCGATGAAGCCTATTAAGGACCTAATTTTAGAAGAAGCTCTTGACATCAGTCATTTGTGAAAAGGGGATTTTTTTTTATTACCTACACACAAGGTTCTGTACACTTGTCTACAAACCTTAAGCATTAGTGCATCTGATCATCAGCTTCTGGGATTACTAACACCAAGCCACTTTGAAAGAACAGTCAAGGTTATTAACTTTGGCAGGAAATGAAAATTTGGCCTTAATATACATGTGAAATTGAATTGTCTGTAGCACAAAGCTTTGGAGATTACCCATGCAAAATGAGAAAACTATCCAAATTTAAAATTGTCCTCAATACAGTGGAAAGTAATTTTGCAGACAGCATTTTTACTGCATTGAAATCTGTGAAAAGATTGGCTCTATTAATTTAAATTTAAACAGAGGTTCTGTGTCTTCTAAAAATGGCAAATGAGATGGAAAATGTACTTTAAGGGAAAAAATGGGTTTCTGGAAATGCTGCAGGCAGGCAGGCTTCCTACTCCACATCTTTGAGTCTGCCCTGAGACCAGTTGGCTTCAGAGGGAAGGCTCTTTCCACTGTGACAGGCATTTGAAATAAGGACATGCAGACAGTGCCTCTATTACATATTTCAGGCTTCAAGAAGAGGGTAAGAAACTGATCGAGTAAAGCCCGAGGCAAAAGTCATTGGTGGCTTTTACATTGCAGTTACCAAAGTAGGTGGGTCCTTGACAGAGAAAAAAATCAAGGGGTTGAATATTTTGTCTCAGCTATCAAATAACTTTCTTATAATCCCTGCCTGGAAGGATACTGGGGCAAGGGATTTGGTTACATTAACTACCTTTTCACTAAAAAAAAAAAAAAAAACACACACACACTCACAAACCAAACTTTTACGTAAAGAGAAATTGAAGTTTTCATTCACTAGTCTTTGAATTTCTTTAGTTCACAACAAACTGTTTCTTATTATTGGTGAATCGATTACATTTATTTGGAATCCTAGTTTAACGACACATCATTTCGCCATCAAGAAGAATACATTAACACAATAACCAGAGTACAACGAAGATTAATAATAGGCTGTGTGTCTCTTTATTGGCCAAAACCTTAGAGACCTTATTATTTAATAGAGTTGTCATAATGAGGAAACTGAGGATAAGTGGTTGGCTTATGCTGGTTCGTAGAGTTGCTTACTAATAGAGCTGAGCCTAGAATTAAAGTCACCCAGACTTCCAGATCATTAATACATTTGCTACAGGTTATCAAAAATCACTGCTGAGTAGACACGATGCCAAAATAATAAAATAACTGCCTTTCCTCATCTTTACATTGCTTTCTTTTTGTTTTTCAGGTATTGCTGTGCTTTACTTACATCTTTATGATGTATTTGGGGACCCTGCCTACCTACAGTTAGCACATGGCTATGTCAAGCAAAGTCTGAACTGCTTAACCAAGCGTTCCATCACCTTCCTTTGCGGGGATGCAGGCCCCCTGGCAGTGGCTGCTGTGCTGTATCACAAGATGAACAATGAGAAGCAGGCAGAAGATTGCATCACACGGTAATCATGTTTCTACATGAGGGTTATTTTCTAGACATGGTGCATTAATTCTGCATATGTTAACAAAAGAACATTCTAGTGAGTTTACTTTTCTCTTAGCAGATAAATCTCACTGCTGTCATTTGATCAATTCTCATATTATTCCTGTGTTGTAGTTAAGGAACAACAAATATAATCCCTATTTTATTGCAAGATATAAGACACTGTCGTGTTCCAGATTAAATATCAGTTCAGTAATGTAAATGAGATCAAAAGCCTGAACATATGATTACTAATCCAAAGTGCTATCCAAGATCTGTAATTCAAGGAAATGCAGTTCAATTCCTACAGCTGGGCTGAGAGAGTCCTTCTAAGGGACCACCAACTGATTCAAAACAGCCTTTCTTAGAGGCAGTGACATGCACATCCTGATTTTCATTTTGGTATAAATTATGGTGGTCCACTAGAAGCTGGTGAATTATGAAGAATTATTAAATGTTTTTACTAATAGACTAATTGTTGCCTTACCAGAGTTTATGAAGCACTCTTTCAGCGTTCTAAGAACGCTGGCTGCCATGCGACTCTGCGTGCATTGCTCTTAGGCTCCCACTGCACATGCTAACACTCCAGCAACGTTTTCACCAGTGACTGTCCCCGAGTTGACCATGGTGTTTGACTCCCACTATTCTTTCTTGTAGATTACTGTTAGGATGGCATTACCATCACCGATTTAGTTTGTCTAGGATCCCTTGGCTAATCTTGACCCTGTTTGCTGGTATATATTTCAACAACAGGCTTTTTGAACTTTTCAAGATGTGATAGTGCCATATTCAAAAAAGAAATGATTTATACCCCTATTGTTTAGGCGTGTGTGTGTATATGCATATATCCCTTCTCTCCCAATCTTTTCCCATACAGTGATATTTTCTTATTGTAACTTTTTCCTCTGGAAATTGTAACAAAAAGAGGGGGTGGGAGTCTTTTGCTCCACCCATAATGATTTGGGAATCATTATATTGGATCATTTTCTGAATTGACATATACTTCAAAACACCTTTTTTTAAATACACGCCTATGCTACATTTCTTAGGGGCTAGACATTACATAGTATAACTTTAAAACACATTACTTAGTGCATCTAGAGGAAAAAAACTGAACATTCCATTCCAGAGCTGAGAAGCTTTTAATATAAAACCTGTCACCAAGCTCGACGAAAATGAAAGATGAAACAAAACAGTGATTTCCCCCAAAGTTTAATTAAAGTGTGTTCCTTCCATAGTAGCTGACTTGCATAAGACTTGCCAATACAAAAACTGTTCCATACTCACCTAAATTTGAAACACAGAGACTACCTTTTAATTTTTTTTACGTAGCTGATGTTTAAAGCCATCAAGCAACAACTGCTTTAGAGGTCCACAAGATATTCTCATTCAGTGAATCACTGTTCAGTACCATCAAATCAAATTGTAGTGCTCCCAGTATTCTATATATAATGCCAGCCTTTCCAAAATACGTGCAGCCAAATTTTAATAGTTTGCTATGTGAGAAATGTTAATGTGTTCAGTGAAACCAGGATTCATAGATTCAAACAGATGGGAATTTGTATCAAAGCACTAATTAAACAAAATTAAATATGTGTCTTTACCGGCTGCTTCGAGTCTTCTGTAGCTTGTATACCTGAGGACAACACAGCAACTCTAGGGAGCAGCACTTGCCAATCTTAACTCACCTATACAACCCTCTTCATGAAATCTTGAGGGCCTATTTCTAACACACTCTTTGGGAAATGGCACAATATCAGTATTAGTGTATTAAAATTAAAATGCTCGTAAGAGGATGCTGAGATTTTCGTTTTTGGTATATTGGTACTAAAGGTATTTTTGTCATTTACATTTTTTAATTTTGACATTTCAACAGGATTTATAGCCAGTAGGCTTGTTAAGGTTAAAAATATAGTGTGTGAATATAATAGGAAAATACACTATTTGTGGCTATAGCTTTGATTTTTTCAGATTTTTTATTTTATACAAAACAGAAAAAGAATGACTTGGAATGATTTGTAAGTTACGGACTTTGTTTTATCTTTTCAAAGGAAAAATCTAGAAATTTGACTTAATTTCAAGAAATCCAAAATTATTTCATATCAGTTTAGTAAACCTCCTTTAACTTTTTACTAAACTTTTCTCATTTTACAGATCTTTTGAGATCCCACACTCACATTCTCTGTGTACTGCCTTTGTTGTGCTTCATTGCCAACATCATGTTCTAGCTAGCTTGCTTTTTCTACATTTTCTTAATATAATGTTCTTTCAAAATCATAATTTTTAAGTTTTAGAGACCAAACGGTCCTTTGAGATCATCAAAAGTCTAATCCTTAAAGAAACTGAAATCCAAGGAAATCAGTGTTTCCCTGTAGTACATACTCTTAACCTTGGGCCTCTGAGAATCTTAAGAGTTTCTGGAAGTGTATAAAACCTCCAAATTATATTCAGCAAGGAGAGAGCATTTGTGCTTTTCTTAAAGGGATCTATAACTCCCCAAAAGGAGGGTGTGTATGTGTTTTCATCCCACCCACTTCGACATATTGGTGCCACGACATGAATAGAGTGTGTGGTCTGTTCCCAATTAGATGGCTAACCTGACATATATAGTGCTTTGGGGCCAGGATTTAGAATGATGAAGCACTGTGGCTTTCCTGGTCCAGAAATGTATAACCTCCCTTCTTGTAGTGTGACAAGTCAAAAGAGATTTTAAAATATTTATTGTGGTAAAATATACATAATATACAATTTGCAGTTTAACCATTTTTAAATGTACAATTCATTGGCATTAATTATATTCACAATGTTGTACAACCATCAGCACTATTTATTTTCAAAAAATGTTTTATTACTCCAACAGAAACTCTGTACCCATTAAAAAGTAATTCTCCATGCCCCCATACCCTCACACCCTGGTAACCTATATTCTACTTTTTCTATGAATTTGCTTATTTTAGATATTTTATGTAAGTGGAATTATACATTTGTTCTTTTGTGTCTGGCTTACTCCACTTAGCATGGTGTCTTCAAGATTGATCTATGTTGTAGAATGTATCAAAAATTAGTTCCTTTCAGTGACTGAATAATACTCCATTATATGTATATACCACATTTCTATTTTTTTAAAGGCTATTTAGTAGGTTCTGGAGAAGGAAGCCTGGAGCCTATATAGCCAGTGTAGGGCTGTGAGTGCTGTGGGGGCTTTGGAATTCCAGCTGCACTCCCTACTATATGATCTTGGGTAAATTACTGTAAACCTCAGTCTCTCATCTGTAAAATAGGAAATAATTTATGGAAATCACTTAGCATAAATTATAGCACCTAAACTAAAAATGTGCTTATAAATGTTACCTATTATTTGGCTTGTAAAAATCATTGCTTATGCTTCTACTTTCTTTTTTTGTTATTATACTTTAAGTTCCAGGGTACATGTGTAGAACGTGTAGGTTTGTTTCACAGGTATACATGCGCCATGCTGGTTTGCTGCACCAATCAACCTGTCGTCTACATTAGGTATTTCTCCTAATGCTATCCCTCCCCTAGTCCCTCACCCCGGTAGGCCCCGGTTTATGATATTCCTCTCCCTTTGTCCATGTGTTCTCACTGTTCAGCTCCCACTTACGAGTGAGAAGACATGGTGTTCAGTTTTCAGTTCTTGTGTAGTTTGCTGAGAATGATGGTTTTTAGCTTCATCCATGTCCCTGCAAAGGACATGAACTCATCTTTTTTATGGCTGCATAGTATTCCATGGTGTATGTGCGCCACATTTTCTTTATCCAATCTATCTTTGATGGACATTTGGGCTGGTTCCATGTCTTTGCTATTGTGAACAGTGTTGCAATAAACATACGTGTGCATGTGTCTTTGTAGTAGAATAAGTTATAATCCTTTGGGTATATACCCGGTAATAGAATTGCTGGTCAAATGGTATTTCTGGTTCTGGATCCTTGAGGAATCGCCACACTGTCTTTCACAATGGTTGAACTAATTTACACTCCCACCAACAGTGTAAAAGCATTACTATTTCTCCACATCCTGTCCAGCATCTGTTGTTTCCTGACTTTTTAATGATTGCCATTCTAACTGGCATGAGATGGTATTGCGTTGTGGTTTTGATTTGTATTTCTCTAATGACCAGTGATGAGCTTTTTTTCATATGTTTGTTGGCCACATAAACGTCTTCCTTTGAAAAATGTCTGTTCATATCCTTTGCCCACTTTTTGATGGAGTTATGTTTTTTTTTTTCTTGTAAATTTGTAGATTCTGGATATTAGCCCTTTGTCAGATGGATAGATTGCAAAAATTTTCTCCCATTCTGTAGGTTGTGTGTTCACTCTGATGATAGTTTCTTCTGCTGTGCAGAAGCTCTTTAGTTTAATTAGATCCCATTTGTCAATTTTGGCTTTTGTTGCCATTGCTT
>NW_012123487.1:10376605-10390892 GCF_000951035.1 Colobus angolensis palliatus
TGTTATTTCTGTTTTGCTACCAGTATCATGCTGTTTTGGTTACTGTAGCCTTGTAATATAGTTTGAAGTCAGGTAGTGTGATGCCTCCAGCTTTGTTCTTTTGGCTTAGGATTGTCCTGGCTATGCGGGCTCCTTTTTGGTTACATATGAAATTTAAAGTATTTTTTTCTAATTCTGTGAAGAAAGTCAGTGGTAGCTTAATGGGGTTAGCATTTAATCTATGAATTACTTTGGGCAGTATGGTCATTTTCACAATAGTGATTCTTCCTATCCATGAGCATGTAATGTTTTTCCATTTGTTTGTGTCCTCTCTTATTTCCTTGAGCAGTGGTTTGTAGTCCTCCTTGAAGAGGTCCTTCACATCCCTTGTAAGCTGGATTCCTAGGTATTTTATTCTCTTTGTAGCAGTTGTGAATGGGAGTTCACTCATGATTTGGCTCTTTGTCTATTATTGGTGTATAGGAATGCTTGTGATTTTTGCACATTGATTTTGTATCCTGAGACTTTGCTGAAGTTGCTTATCAGCTTAAGGAGATCTTGGGCTGAGATAGTGGGGTTTTCTAAATATATAATCATGTCATCTGCAAACAGAGACAATTTGACTTCCTCTCTTCCTATTTGAATACCCTTTATTTCTTTCCCTTGCCTTATTGCCCTGGCCAGAAATACCAATACTGTGTTGAATAGGAGTGGAGAGAAAGGGCATCCTTGTTGTGTGCTGGTTTTCAAAGGGAGTGCTTCCAGTTTTTCCCATTCAGTATGATATTGGCTGTGGGCTTGTCATAAATAGCTCTTATTATTTAGAGGTATGTTCCATCAATACCTAGTTCATTGAGAGTTTTTAGCATGAAGGGATGTTTAATTTTATTGAAGGCCTTTTCTGCATCTATGGAGATAATCATATTTTTTTGTCATTGGTTCTGCTTTTGTGATGGATTACATTTATTGATTTGCATATGTTGAACCAGCCTTGCATCCCAGGGATAAACTTTTTGATGTGCTGCTGGATTCGGTTTGCCAGTATTTTACTGAGGATTTTCACAATGGTATTCTTCAGGGATATTGGCCTGAAATTTTATTTTTTTGTTGTATCTCTGCCAGGTTTTGGTATCAGGATGATGCTGGCCTCAAAATGAGTTGGGGAGGAGTCCCTCTTTTTCTATTGTTTGGAAGAGTTTTAGAAGGAATGGTACCAGCTCCTCTTGGTACCTCTGGTAGAATTTAACTGTGAATCTGTCTGGTCCTGGAATTTTTTTGGTTGGTAGGCTATTAATTCCTGCCTCAATTTCAGAACTTGTTATTAGTCTATTCGGGGATTCAACTTCTTCCTGATTTAGTCTTGGGAGGGTGTATGTGTTCAGGAATTTATCCATTTCTTCTAGATTTTCTAGTTTATTTGCGTAGAGGTTTTTTTATAGTATTCTCTGATGGTAGTTTGTATTCCCATGGGATCACTGATGATATCCCCTTTTATCATTTTTTGTTGTGTCTATTTGATTCTTCTCTCTTTTCTTCTTTATTAGTCTAGCTAATGGTCTATTTTACTGATCTTTTCAAAAAACCAGCTCCGGGATTCATTGATTTTTTTGAAGGGTGTTTCATGTCTTTATCTCCTTCAGTTCTGCCCTCATCTTACTTTTTTCTTGTCTTCTGCTAGCTTTTGAATTTGTTTGCTCTTGCTTCTCTAGTTCTTTTAATTGTGATGTTAGGGTGTCAATTTTAGATCTTTCCTGCTTTCTCTTGTGGGCATTTAGTGCTATAAATTTCCCTCTAAACACTGCTCTAGCGGTATCCCAGAGATTCTGGTACGTTGTGTCTTTGTTCTCGTTGGTTTCAAAGAACTTATTTCTGCCTTAATTTCATTATTTACCCAGTAGTCATTCAGGAGCAGATTGTTCAGTTTCCGTGTAGTGCGGTTTTGAGTGAGTTTCTTGATCCTGAGTTCTAATTTGATTGCACTATGGCCTGAGAGACTGTTACGATTTCCATTCTTTTCCATTCGCTGAGGAGTGTTTTACTTCCAATTATGTAGTCAAGTTTAGAATAAGTGTGATGTGGTGCTGAGAAGAATGTACATTCTGTTGATTTGAGGTAGAGAGTTTTATAGATGTCTATTAGGTCTGCTTGGTCCAGAGCTGAGTTTAAGTCCTGAATATCCTTGTTAGTTTTCTGCTCGTTGATGTAATATTGACATTGGGGTGTTAAAGTCCCCCACTATTATTGTGTGGGAGTCTGAGTCTCTTTGTAGTCTCTAAGAACTTGCTTTATGAATCTGGGTGCTCCTGTATTGGGTGCATATACATTTTGGATATTCAGCTCTTCTTGTTGCATTGATCCCTTTACCATTATGTAATGGCCTTCGTTGTCTCTTTTGATCTTTGCTGGTTTAAAGTCTTTTATCAGAGACTAGGATTGCAACCCCTGCTTTTTGTTTTTGCTTTCCATTAGCCTCCGTCCCTTTATTTTAAGCCTATGTATGTCTTTGCACGAGATGGGTCTCCCAAATACAGCATACCTAGGGGTCTTGACTCTTTATCCAATTTGCCAGTCTGTGTATTTTAATTGGGGCATTTAGCTCATTTACATTTAAGGTTAGCATTATGTGTGAATTTGATCCTGTCATTATGATGCTAGCTGGTTATTTTGCCCCTTAGTTGATGCAGTTTCTTCATAGTCTCAACGGACTTTACAGTTTGGTATGTTTTTGCAGTAGCTGGTACCGGTTATTCCTTTCCATGTTTAGTGCTTCCTTCAGGAGCTCTTGTTAGGCAGGCCTGGTGGTGACAAAATCTCTCAGCATTTGCTTCTCTGTAAAGGATTTTATTTCTCGTTTGCTTATGAAGCTTAGTTTGGCTGGATGTAAAATTTTGGGTTGAAAATTCTTTAAGAATGTTGAATATTGGCCCCCACTCTCTTCTGGCTTGTGGGGTTTCTGCATAGAGATCCGCGGTTGCTGATGGGCTTCCCTTTGTGGGTAACCCAGCCTCTCTCTGGCTGCCCTTAACGCTTTTTCCTTCATTTCAACCTTGGTGAATCTGACGATGATGTGTCTTGGGGTTGCTCTTCTCCTGAATGTGAATGTTGGCCTGTCTTGCTATGTTGGGGAAGTTCTCCTGGATAATATCCTGAGGAGTGTTTCCGACTTGGTTCCATTCTCCCTGTCGCTTCTAGGTACACCAAACATAGGTTTGGTCTTTTCACATAGTCCATTATTTCTTGGAGGCTTTCGTTCCTTTTTACTCTTTTTTCTCTAACCTTGTCTTCATGCTTGATTTCATCAAATTGATCTTCAGTCTCTGATATCCTATCTTCTGCTTGATCAATTTGGCCATTGATACTTGTGTGTGCTTCACAAAGCTCCCATGCTGTGTTTTTCAGCTCCATCAGGTCATTTATGTTCTTCTCGAAACTGATTATTCTATTAGCACTTCCTCTAACCTTTTTTCAAGGGTCTTCTCTTCCGTGCATTGGGTTAGAACATGCTCCTTTAGCTCAGAGGAGTTTGTTATTACCCACCTTCTGAAGCCTACTTCTGTCAATTTGTCAAACTCATTCTCCACCCAGTTTTGTTCCCTTGCTGGCGAGGAGTTGTGATCCTTTGGAGGAGAAGCAGCATTCTGGTTTTTGGAATTTTCAGCCTTTTTGCACTGGTTTCTCCCCATCTTCGTGGATTTATCTACCTTTGGTCTTTGACGTTGGTGACCTTCAGATGGGGTTTCTGAGTGGATGTCCTTTTTGTTGATACTGATGTTAATCCTTTCTGTTTGTTAGTTTTCCTTAGTTTTCCTTCTAACAGGCCCCTCTGCTTCAAGTCTGTTGGAGTTTGCTGCAGGTCCACTCCAGACCCTGTTTGCCTGGGTATCACCAGTGGAAACTCCAGAACAGCAAAGATTGCTGCCTGTTTCTTCCTTTGGAATTTTTGTCCCAGAGGGGCACCCGCCAGATGCCAGCCGGAGCTCTTTTGTTTGAGGCGTCTGTCGACCCCTGCTGGGAGGTATCTCCCAGTCAGGAAGCAGGAGGACAGGGACTCACTTGAGGAGGCAGTCTGTCCATTAGCAGAGCTCGAGCACTGTGCTGGGAGATCCACTGCTGTCTTCAGAGCCAGCAGGCAGGAATGTTTAAGTCTGCTGAAGTTGTGCCCACAGCCACCCCTTCCCCCAGGTGCACTGTCCCAGGGAGATGGGGGTTTTATCTATAAGCCCCTGACTGGGGCTGCTGGTTTTTTTCAGAGATGCCCTGCCCAGAGACTGGACATCTGTTTTTAAAAGTTACAAACGTTTTGAAAATACAAGGCCAAAAACTCTCCCCAGTAACACCCTGAGGAAGTACTGTGAGGAGTGGAACAGAACTATCCTGTTTGTGTGTCTTTAGTCTTCCTTCAGTGACATTTCAGTGACTTGCTTATCTCTTCTGGGTTGCATTAATATCAACATGTCAAAACAAATAAATGAAGCTGCAACAAAGTGCTTGTTAGTTTGAGAGTTTCTGAAAACACATAAAATAACCATTATGACTTATCAGTGATGTCATTTCTTTATTTTATCTTGAGAATGTAGCATGCACAACTTACAGTTAAGTCCTGCTAATCATCGAACCCAACTAATGAATTTTAGCGATTTGAATTCAAATCCAGAAAAAAAGGGATATACTTCCTTTATTACCCTAAACTGTATTGTTTTAATAAGATGCTCTGAACAGTACTTCATATTAAATAAATATTTGAAAGGTATTTGCTACCTACTTTGAATGTTCCAAATGCAAATGTGTTTGGCTGCAAACTAAATAGAATGCTAATTATATATTGCCACCTAGTGGTAATGTATGTCATAACATTGGCAAAAAAGGAATGGAGTTAATGCAGTGGTTCAAATATTTTATTTCAGTTGGAATATCATTGGAATCAGTGCAGTAATTCTGTGTAATACTTCCATAGAGCAGCGTGTGTTTAAAAAAATTACAGTAATTGTTTTGCATAGTTCTTTCAATCTTTGCAAAAGTAAATCAAAATTACATTGAAATTCTATACACTTTGACACATTTATATTAAAAATAGGTTCATATCAAAACTTGAGACATTCATTGTTTACTGTAACAGATTTTGTTTTCTTATGGCCCCAACATTACTGAGCTCCCAGTTCTGGCATGAGAAAAAAAATTCTTAATAAATGTTTCTAAACATTTAAAATTTTTATTAAAAAATTAAAAATTTCTTTTAAAAATTAAGGGAGTCTGTGGGTGTAGATACATATGGTATCAAAGTAGAAAACAAATGGCCCATGATTCTATCCATAAGCCCTGTTATTTTGAAAAGGTCAAAGTATACAAGAAAATGTATTAGAAGAAAAAGGAAAGAAACCTCTAACCAAGTTTCTTGGTTATCTATTTCTTAGTGTATCTATTCCTAAGATAACCACTGTTTCACTATGAATTATTGCCTATATTTGTAGAAGAAAAAATGGATGAGCCAGCATTTGCATATTTCACTAATTTGAGTTGCCTCAGTTTGATGAGGGTATAATATGAAAAAGTTTAAACTTTTTCACTAACTGCAACTAGCCATGCCTTTTCACCCCTTTCCTGCTGAGGAGTAATTTCCCTTAAAGACTCCTTCATTAGTTTCTCTCAGTCTTTCTTTCATAACTGTCAGCCACTTTCACTCACTAAAATCATCTCATTCTGCTTATTTAAAACCTATCCTCTTCATTTTAAATGTTTCCTCCTCCCCTCACCACAAGCGTGCGGAAGTAGTGGAGAGGGAGATGGGAAAGGAAGATTGTTCTCTTTCACATCCACCCTCCCTGCTGAGCTAGGATGTTTTCACTGTATCTGTGGCCTGGTGGTAACAATTGTTAGGTTTTTGTTTGCTTGGGATTTTGTTTGATTTTGTTTTTGTTGTAAATATTGGTGGTCTCCAGAGATTGGCAGTAGAGGCTGTAGACCCCCTCAGCTATACCCCAACCTACTATGCTCAAAGGAAAGCACACATGGGTGCCCAATTCTGCCAAATGTGCAAACACTTTAGGAAGAAGGTACTCTTTAGAAGAAGATACTATTTAGACATACATACATACAGTCTCCTACCCTGTTTTTGTAGCTCAGAGAAAGTCATATTGCTCTCAAGCCCTTCTTAGACTTTATTCATGAAAGAGTGGGAAAGCCCGTACCATCTCCCAAACCTCCAGCCCATCTTTACCACTCACTCCACCAGTGAAAAACCATTTTCTATCAATCCTTAATAACAACAAATTCTCTGGTGTAGATTTTGATAAAGTTCCTATATGAAAAAGAGGCACTTCAGTGCTGAGTACCTCTGAATGTTGACTCCTGCTTAGAGTGCTTCAAATACATCACCTTGGGGCAGGGGTTGGAGGGACCTGATGTTTGTTACTTCAAATGCTAATTAACCATCCCTCGGGTATGGACTGAAGTTAGATGACAGACATGCACAGGCACGGCACACTGCTTATACTTAACTACTTTAAAAGTAAATTTCCATATAGATAAACAAGATAATTTCTAAACCAGAAGGGACTATTTATTTCACAGATGAAAAATTTTAAGAACAGAGATTTAGTGTCCTAAGCTACCTGATAACATTTGTTAGGGCTAATGTCGTCTCATTACTACTCTTTTCCAGAGTGTCATTGGATCTTTGTGCTAATATTTTGTTAAGTTTCACCAAAAATTAAAATGTTTTAAATGGGATCATATCAAATTTATAGGCTAATTTAGGGATGATTGAGATGCACTTCAAAATTTCATGTGACAAAATCTCTAAAATAGCAAGGACATTTTTCTTCCCTATCATATTTGCTGCCTACTCCCCTCCCCACCAAAAGGGAAAAAGGTTCATTCTCGGAGGTCAAACTACCAAATAGAGTTACTTTCCTAAACTGACTTCACTCTGTGATCTCCCCTACTTGCTGGTTCCTGAGGCTTCCCTTTTTGGTCTCTGATGAAAAGGCTGGGGCTTTGGTGACCCTGCTCTGCCACATCTATGACTGCATGCATCTGGGGCAGGGTGATGTGGAGGACAGAGAAGTAAAGCAATGGGGGCTTACAATCCCCTCCTGAGACTGCAGGTCCTCCAATCTGGGGGGAAGTTTCCCTTCCTCAGAGTTTAGACTCCCAGGGCTCCCCTTGCCTTCGTACCTGCTCCCAGCATGAAATTGCCTGTAGCTTGGGGCACAAGAGAACGGAGAAAAGGAAAATAAAGAAAAATGGAGGATTAACCCATTCTCTCTGATATTAGGAGTTCTCTTTGTTCAGATAGCACTAGAGGGCTTCCTCTGGGTCTCTATCAGCCTACTTGTGTCTACTTTTGGGTTTTGGGCTGTACTAGTTCAGACCAGGGGAATACCAGAGAGAAAAAAAATGGTAAACTCACCACTGGTTTGGTGGTACTTCAGATTCCTGTCCTCTTCTTCTTTTTGTGTGTTACTATTTGCTTTTCAGAGACCGCAAATAGCTGCTCTATCCTATCCAGGTTTTAGAGCCACATTTTGGGGGAGAAACAAGGTGCAGAGCATGTTTACTCCATCTTACCTGAAACCAGAACTGAAAGTAACTTTTTCTGAGAAGCTGAACTGAGTCTATCCGTAGGGATTGAATGAACCATAATACATTCATTCATTGGGATTCTATGCAAGTATTACAAAGAACGTGACTACTCTGTGTGCTGTTATGGAATCATTGTCAAGATGTATTGTTAAATAGCAAACTGTAGAATATTTATAAATATGTACATTTATGCTTATGTGTACATAAAATCTAGGAATACACACACACAAAAATGGTAACCATGGTGATTTCTGAGGAGAACTAGAAGGCTGGGAGATTGAGGAGACGGAGACCTGACTGACACCTCTGTGCTATTAATATTTGCATGTATTGGCCGGTTGCAGTGGCTTACGCCTATAATCCCAGCACTTTGGGAGGCTGAGGCAGGCGGATCACCTGAGGTCGGGAATTGGAGAACAGCCTGACCAACATGGAGAAACCCCATCTCTACTAAAAATACACAATTAGCCGGGTGTGGTGGTGCGTACCTATAATCCCAGCTCCTCAGGCGGCTGAGGCTGGAGAAGCGCTTAAACCTGGGAGGTGGAGGTTGCGGTGAGCCGAGATCATGCCATTGCACTCCAGCCTGGGCAACAAGAGTGAAACTGTCTCAAAAGAAAAAAAAAAATTACATGTATTATTGACTGTGGTAGATGAGACCTACTTCAGGTAGGCCTGGTGACACATTAAGAAATAAACCAAGGAAGGAGGTGATGGGCCATTTGTTAACCTAGTCCCCTTTCTGGGCTAAATGCCCCAGAGCCAGCAGTTCTTGGCTTCTCTGACCCCAGCTGCTAAAATACTCACCTTAGGGCCTGCCTCCGTGAGGAACTAGGGAGATTTCGGATAACCTCAGCCATACGTTTATATTCTTTCGTTTTATGAATGTATTTGTCAGTTCCATTGTTAAGTGAAGAAATTTAATGGAGGGCTAATCTGTGAACCATAACTGTTCTATAGATAGATATTATGTATGTATAAACACATATTATGTGTGCAGGTGTATTTTTTCAATGTACCATTTTTAAGTATACACCAATACCTGATTCCTTTCAAATTATTTTGGGCATTTATTTTTATTTTTAGGCTAATTCACCTAAATAAGATTGATCCTCATGCTCCAAATGAAATGCTATATGGGCGAATAGGCTACATCTATGCTCTTCTTTTTGTCAATAAGAACTTTGGAGTGGAAAAGATTCCTCAAAGCCATATTCAGCAGGTACCATGTTTTTGTGTTTTTAGGAGTCTCTTTAGGATCCCATTTACTTACTGTCTGCCTAAACTATTGTTTGTGTCTCTCCAGTTAGCACATTCCAAATAAAGGAAGGTGTATCTGGACCTCTAAAGGTTGGGCACAGTCCAAGAACCAATAGCTTCCTACGGAGTGCTGTTGGAAACATTTCTGACCCAGTCAGAAGGCCAGTCTGCTCCATTTCAGAATTTAGAGGCCCTCTCCAAAGAAAATTAGAGCCAAATTTCACCTCCTAGATGGAGGGGCTGCTTTGGTGGTGCCTAGAGGAGTTTATGCTTTTCTTTGACAGGTGAACTCTTGTAAACTGTAATGCAAAGAGCTCACGATCCTCTATGCCCTCCCCCTTCTAGGCTGAATATAGTCCCACTCTCTGATGAAGAATTAAACTATGCCTTTCCCTGGCTGAAAGCTAGTGTCTGATTTGTCGTGTTCCTCAGTACCTCTTAGCAAAAAAGTCATTACCTCCTCCAGGAAGGTTTTTGTTCAGTTAACTTGTTATTTTGGTTGGTTTTCTCTCTGCAGATTTGTGAAACAATTTTAACCTCTGGAGAAAACCTAGCTAGGAAGAGAAACTTCACGGCAAAGTCTCCACTGATGTATGAATGGTACCAGGAATATTATGTAGGGGCTGCTCATGGCCTGGCTGGAATTTATTACTACCTGATGCAGGTAAGGAGTGACTGTGGTGGAACTTTAAAATGTCCTTCCTGACCCATGTACTATCATGGGTGAGAAGACAGATGTTCTAGTTCTAGTTTGTCACTCTGCCAACCTCTGCATTACAGTACTCTCCTTGTAATTAACTTGACCTAGACAAACAAAAGCAATGTTTACGAAGGTGCCTTTAAAAATGTATAAACATTAAAGGCCTTGCATTTTGAGATGAAGTTTGATTTACAGGTTACCCTACTTGCCCACTTAGCATCACTTGGGCAAACTAAAGTATTTTGACCTATAGTTCTGCATGAAGCGCCTCTGCTCTGCTCTTGCAGCCAGTGCTTTGAATTAAAAATATTATTCCACATTAAAAGGCACAACTAATTCCAACAAATTCCAGTAATAGGAACAAAATCAATAGAAAACAAATGAGCGCTTGTTGCCTAATGCTTACTTAGAGAGCAAAGCTGAGGAGACTTTTACTTACCTGAAAAACAGCTGAATATGCTCTGCCCAGCAGTTCTTAGGATCTAATACTATTAGGGCACATCAACCAAAGTCAAATAGACTAAAGACAAATAGCATTTACTGCAGCAAACCTAACTTGGGAGAGATCAGAAGAGGACTTCTCGTGAGAGCATCATTTTGGGAGACTTCTGAAGCACTCCTTAAGGAGAAATTGGCACTTGTGAGTAAGAATTCATGGCAATTGATTTTTAATGGCAGCAGAGGTATCCCTGTCACCTTCCCAAGGCACACTGTGACATAAAGAAAAGAGTTTCATTAACGTGTTCAGCAGGAGTGCTTGGATGTACATACTACCAGCTCTTTGAGTAGCTGACTCTTATAATGCAAGATCAGTGTTGGACCTGCGCTCTACCTATAAATAAACAAGGACAACAGAACTGAAAAACTCAAGGTTATTATTACTTTTGAATGCAGAGTCACACATTGAGTGTTAGTGGCAATCAGAGACTAACTGGCGTATTTATTCTACACTTTTCAATTAGAGGTTATATAATTAGGATGTTGACATTTAGACTTAAATTTCTTTATTTTTCTGGTGCACGTCTTCCTCTCTATTCCCAGTAGTAAATGTAGATTCCTAAAAGTTTTCAGGAAAGAAGAGTCTTCTGAAGTTTCAAGGTTAGTTAGAATCAAACATATTAGAGGCCCTCTCCAAAGAGGATTAGACAGCCTTATTGAACTTTCATTGAAACAAATAATCAGAACACATAGTTAGTGACTAGACAGCCTCATCAAACTTTCATTTAAACAAATAATCATGAGACATACTCTGTCTCCTTGTGTTAGCTGTAGTAAGAAATCTGAAAACCCAAGTATTGATTTTTTCATTTGCAGGTTATCATCTATATGAAGTGATTTAATTTTTAATCCTGAAAGTCTATTCTAGTAGGTACCCCTTCATTAACATAAAATGAAACATTATTATTTTTAGGCAATAAAAATAATATTGGGTAATTCCTGCAAGTTTGAGGAGAGTCCACTCATTCTACTGTAACACTTTGAGCTTTAATGCTATTCTTTGTATAAAATGAAATCTGTCTTTTAAATAACTCAGTGCACTTTCAGAATCTTGTGGAAGTCGTATTGTCAACATTACTGTGACTCCACCACAACCACCTCCTGCCTGTGCTTCACACCACTGCCACCCCTCACCACCACATGCCCCACACCTTGCCTAGCATAACAGCACTTTGACTCTGTTAAAGACATTAGCAGTCATTGAATTAAGAACAGGACCAAAAGGAGAAACTAAAACAGTATCAAAAATGGTAGCTCATATGCTCTATGTCAGTATGTCCTTTCGATCTGTACGTTGTTATATCAAAATAATGTGGCATTTAGATCAGTCCTAAATCCTCTGCAAAAAGACAGACCTGATCTAGAGGCATGCTATAGTTTGGAATCTAGATTCCAGGTCTCTTAACTTGTTAGTATCCTTTTTCTATTGAAAATACCACCTGTCTCCTCTCTAAATGTAATAACGAAAGTCATGCTTGGTTTGTCTAGTGCCATCTCTTTGTGACTTTTAAAACTTGCTTTATATATTGAAACCATGGGAAACTTCTCTTACACTCACATTCTCAGACATTGACTTAGGAAACTTACTTATATGTATGTAGATAACAATATTGAAAAACAATATATACAAAATGTCGAGCACAGTGGCTCACGCCTTTTATCCCAGTACTTTGGGAGGCCGAGGCGGGCGGATCATCTGAGGTCAGGAGTTTGAGACCAGCCTGGCCAACATGGTGAAACCCCGTCTCTACTAAAAATAGAAAAATTAGCCGGGTGTGGTGACAGGTGTCTGTAATCCCAAGTACTTGGAGGCTGAGACAGGAGAATTACTTGAACCCAGGAGATAGAGGTTGCAGGGAGCCAAGATCGTACCATTGCACTCCAGCCTGGGTGACAAGAGTGAAACTCCATCTCAAATAAAAAAGAAAAACAATATATACAAAAGACCCTAAGAGTTAGCTAATAGCCCAATTTTATTTTGTCCCATTGTTTAAAGTTTTTAAGTGAAATCACAAAAGGTTAAAATAGAGGCATCCAATAGGTGGAAAAATTGAATGAAATCCAAAACCTGTTAATGACCTTCCATTTCCTCTTAGCCATGCTTTTTTTCTGGTTTAAATATACTGAGACCTAGGAAGGTTTGTTTGCTTCAGCAGAACTAATAATTTCCTTCTCATTTTTAGCCCAGCCTTCAAGTGAGCCAAGGGAAGTTACATAGTTTGGTCAAGCCCAGTGTAGACTACGTCTGCCAGCTGAAGTTCCCTTCTGGCAATTACCCTCCATGTATAGGTGATAATCGAGATTTGCTTGTCCATTGGTGCCATGGCGCCCCTGGGGTAATCTACATGCTCATCCAGGCCTATAAGGTACTGTGTGTATTTTTGAAAAAAATTTTTTAATAACCAAAAATTTATAATTTAAAATTAGTTTTACCCTAATCCATAAAGGAACAATAAATAAATCTCTTGTGGGACCTAAGATCACTTTGCTAAATGAATTATAATTCATTCTCACCATCTCTCTGTACCATAGCAGGCATGGTTTCATAACCTACTTTCAACAACAGTTAGGTTGCAATGAGATATTGTTTATGATCCAGCATATTATCTAGCAATCAAAAGAACCAAAACCAAGGATTCAAATAGATACTGTACACCAGCATTCATAGCAGCATTATTTATAATTGCCACAAGGTGAAAATAATCCAAGTATTCATCAAGAGATGAACTGATAAAGAAAATATCATATATACAATGGAACATATCACAATGCAATGGAATATTATTCCGCTATTAAAAGAATGACTTTCTGATACATACTACAACATGGATGAACCTTGAAAACATTATGCTAAGTGAAATAAACAGATATAAAAAGACAAATATTGTACGATTCCATTGTAGTGCATAAATAACACTAATAAAAAGCATGTCCTCACAGAACTGCAATCAGAGGTTTTTAGTTGAGGAAAAAAAAAAGATATCTATGACCATTGGTGCCAAATCAACAAATTACAACTCTGCAGATTATTGCTGGGCACTGGCATCTCATAAATAAGCTGCCAGTGTATCAAATTCTACATTTCAGAGAATTAGACACATTCATACTGGAAAAACTTTTTAAACTGCCTTATCCTACTTTTAAGAACACTTAGGTTGCAATGAGCTATTAAAAATACGCACTCAGAATATTTCCTCAGTCTTTGATGAAGATACAGGAGGCCGTAAAAATTGTAAAGGTCTATCTATTTTTCTGACAAAGTCTAGGGTTTTATACTCAATTTGCATATTTCCTAAAGAACAGTTGTTCTCCAGTGTATAAAGAAACTTCCTAATAGTGAAGAGGACATCATAGTTACCAAAGAAGAGAGCATGTGTTCTTTGGAAGGTCACTCATGCTAACAGCAAGTTGCAAGTTAAATAATGCTGCTTCCTCAGTAACATCCATATAAACAAACACACGTGCACAGAAAACTTAGACTGTACATACCAAAGTCATGCACAATTTAAAAAACAAAAAGCCAAACTAGTAGATTTTAGTAGTTGTCACTAGCAATATAACACATCCCTCTGTCACTAAATCCTTTACCCTTTCTTGCCAAGCCATCTCCCTCCTTCCTCCTTACCTATCAGGAAGGAATATCAATGGAACTTTCTTTTATATCCGGTATAATAGAATGCATGTCCTTTGCCTCTGCAGGTATTCAGAGAGGAAAAGTATCTCTGTGATGCCTATCAGTGTGCTGATGTGATCTGGCAATATGGGTTGCTGAAGAAGGGATATGGGCTGTGCCACGGTGCTGCAGGGAATGCCTATGCCTTCCTGACACTCTACAACCTCACGCAGGATATGAAGTACCTGTATAGGGCCTGTAAGGTAGGAGTCAGAACCACCAAATAGAAGGCAGCTTGGTGGCTCATACCTGTAATCTCAGCACTTTGGGAGGCTGAGGCAGGTGGATCACCTGAGGTCAGGAGTTCGAGACCAGCCTGGCTAACGTGGTCTCTACTTAAAATACAAAAACTTAGCCAGGTGTGGTAGCAGGTGTCTATTATCCCAGCTACTTTGGAGGCTGAGGCACGAGAATCACTTGAACCCGGGAGGCGGAGGTTGCAGTGAGCTGGTATCATGCCATTGTACTCCAGCCTGGGTGACAAGAGTGAAACTCCATCTTGATGGATTAGAGACTTAAATGTTAGACCTAATACCATAAAAACCCTAGAAGAAAATCTAGGTAGTACCGTTCAGGACATAGGCATGGGCAAGGAC
>NW_012123487.1:10392287-10396475 GCF_000951035.1 Colobus angolensis palliatus
AAAAAAAAAAGAGTGAAACTCCATCTTGAAAAAAAAAGAAAAGAAAAGCAGGTCTCCCAGGAGGTTGTAGAAAGCGTTCTAGTTCATCTGATTTAATTCATTTATCCCTAAAATCATAGGTCTTGGATAACAAATACTGTTATTTAAGGAAAACCTTCAAAAACCTTTCAATTAAATTAGCATTCCTTTAAAGGGACGTAATTCTACTCAGCAGCATTTATGGGAGAAAAAATAAAGACGTAGGGTGATTTAGTGCCTTTCTTCTTAAATAACCTTGGAGATACGTGACTCAGACAGCTCATTAAATTCCTCCCATGCTGTGTACTCTCTTTCAGACCATCCTTTACTCTGCATTAATCTCCTTTCTCTGATGTGAAGGTAGTGTTTGACTTTTCAGAGTAATTTGTAGAGACAACCTCTTAACTTTCGGGAGGTCTCTGGAAGAAATCACTATACTAATTTAACTTGGTCTCATTTTCAGTTTGCTGAATGGTGCTTAGAGTATGGAGAACATGGATGCAGAACACCAGACACCCCTTTCTCTCTCTTTGAAGGTATTTTGTACACTTTATTTATTTGCCTTATAATATCAGCATCTACTTCTCTGCTTGCTAATTAATGTATTTGAATTTAAGTTTTATCAAAAAATTAAATTATTCTTAAACTACTTTTTTATTTCCTAATATGCTAAATCGATATTAAAAATCAATTAGCACGTGTGCTACCACAGTCCCAATACTGGTAGTCATCGAGTTACTCCCTTTTATGGAGCCAGGCACATGTTGGGCATTTTGCAGATGCCATCATAAATCATTCAGCAAAAAGCATACAGGCACTACTACCTTCATGTCACAGCCGAGGAGACTGAGGCTCAGGAGCTCACGTTTGGTAAATGGCAGGGCTCTGACTCGAACTTGTCTGGCTCCATTCTCTCTCCAGTCTTCTACTGGGATATAAGGCTGAGCACCTCACTAGTGATCTCTTCTAATGTTGAACTACAATGTATGTAAACATAGACAGAGTTACACTTCATTTAAATCATTGCCATTAGTATTGTAATGTTGTTAATGTTAAAAAACGGAGCCATCCTTCATTTTTGCAGAGTTGTAACTGCTCTCGGGGGGTGTCAGTGAGGTGGGGAAAAAGCCATAGGATGCTGAAGGAGGAGGGCCAAGAGGACATCCCCACCCTCCCCTCCAGTGTGGCCTTGATTCAGACCTTAGGGACGAGGCTGTCACTGGTGGGCACCCTTGTTGATGTTTATGTGTTTGAATAGACTGAAATGCTGTTGACTTGTGGAGGGAAAAAAAAGTCATCCTATGAAATGGAGTCATTTGGTATAATAACTTTTGCCTCTCTCTCTTTCTTCAGGAATGGCTGGAACAATATATTTCCTGGCTGACCTGCTAGTCCCTGCAAAAGCCAGGTTCCCTGCATTTGAACTCTGAAAGGAAAGCATGCCACCAACTCACTGCATGACCCTTTCTGTATATTCAAACCCAAGCTAAGTGCTTTTGTTGCTTTCCAAGGAAACAAAGAGTCAAACTGTGCACTTGATTTTGTTAGCTTTTTTCAGAATTTGTCTTTCATTTGGTTCATTTCCATTATCATTTACTTTTACTTAAAAGTATCCAAGGAAGTCTTTTAACTTTAATTTCCATTTCTTCCTAAAGGGAGAGTGAGTGATATGTACAGTGTTTTGAAGTTGTATATATATGTTCCAGAACTTGGAGGAAATCTTATTTAAATTTATGAATATAACCATCTGTTACTATTCTAAAAATGTTTAAAAGAAACTCAATATAGATAAAAATAAATATGTGACTATTATTGGGTATTGCACTTCACTTTTCTTTAATATTTTTCCTCCAATTGGAGGGCAGACAATTTTATGACTTGCTTTTCTCTAGGTGTTTCATTTTGAAAGGGGACAAAAATATAACTAAATGCTTCCAGGAGAAAAATTCCAAGAATTGCAATCTGGACTTGGGACCTAAATATCATTTTTAAAATTCTTGATGCCTATTTAGACGAGAGGTAAACATACTTTCAGATTTACCTGTTTTTGTCAGCAAGGCATACAGGCTTCAGAAGCCAACATTTTTAATCAAAAACTTATAAAACGTGATGATCATTGTGAAAATTCTGAGTCGAAGGTTAGTTCAAGTTAAGCTAAGAATAACAGTTTGTGTTTTCTCTAAAATAATCCGGGTTTTTTGGAACTCTTTATTTAAATATGTTTGTTTTTCAGTATTCATATAAGATCAGGAAGCTAATTTTCTATGTAGGAATATGCTTTGACCTAGGATTTCAGTCCACTCTGACTGACTTTCTAAACTTTAACTTGAGTTTTTTACAGTGACTATGCACTAGTGCTGACTCTTTGGTGTAAGCCATGAAATATTTTCCTTCTTATCAATTTATCTGAACTTTGATCTTTTCACTAAATAGTACAGTATTCTACTTCGCTTTAAAAAAGGGGGATGAGAAAGGGAATACTATGTAACCAATAACTTGAACAAAAACACTAAGCTTTTAATAGAAATGCTTTTTGTTGAGGAGAGATTATCCAGAGTTCATGCTTAGAACAAATGCATCTTTGTGTATCCTAGGCTTAACAATTCAGCAGTTTCTGAGACCACAGAATCAGATTTTCTGTAGTAGATAAAGACTCCCTGGTGCTTCAAATTCTGTACAAATGTTTGGGCTCATCAGCTTTTACTCCTCCTCCTTCCAATACTGCCTTTGCCTGGCTTGTTTTGTCTCTTTGCAACTGATTTTGCAAAAGAGATTTTGCAACTGATTTTGCAAAAAAAAATTGTAGCTTTAAAATAACAGGGTCTAAGTATTTTAAATGTGCCTATTTCACAGCTCTCTTGGTGACAAAAACATGGTATTTTTGTTGGAACTTCAAACCAAATCCCCACTGAGTGTGTGCTGGTTCCTGCAGGTAGCAGTCTCCTATTATCTCCTGTTTAGCACCAAAAGAGCTAATATTATTGGAAATCAACCCTTTAAAGGCCACTGGCAGTAGGATTTAAAAAGCAGCCCACTGCTCAATTTCTAGGATCAGCTTCCTCCTTCTTGACTTGTGTAAGTCGGCACTACCTTGTGCCTCTCAGATTGCTGAAGAGCTACTGGTAAGCGTGTGCCTGCTCTGCCTTTCTTGTGAAAGTTTTCAGTCAGCGACATCAGCACTTTACAGTAAGAAGTAAAAGTAGTGCACAGCAAAGCTAATTTGCCTTTGTCTGTGGTATTCAACTTGAAAGAATAAAGCTCATTTGGTTTAGTTAAATGTCTTACTCTACTGTGCCTATGCTTTTAGCTACGTTACTAAGCAAGGGAAAAGAACACTTTCTTTGAGCCAAAGGAGACTTGATCACAGTTCTCCAAGTATCGTGATAGCAATGCTTAACCCCAGGAAGATTTCAAGGCAGGGAGAAGAACATTTCAAGTAAGATTCTTGTTAACCCATTTATGCCTAGTGTTCCATTACTGGAATGCTAAGCTTGTGAGAGTCATTTACATACTACTGCTCAAAGTCACTGCCAAGATCTGATTTTTCACACAAAAAATTGCAACCCCCAGCATACATAAATGGGTTAGCTACGGTCATCTGTTAGCAAACATCCACACAAACACAATTCAAGTTTGTTTGTTTTTTTTAAGCTTTTGAAAACTTATTAAACTGGGACAATTTTATATGTATGCTATTTGTTGTATTTATGCTTAAGAGCAAAAAAGTTTTGATGGGATTTTAAACTCAGGCAAAGCCTACAACGCTGAGACAATCCCCTAACGTGGTAGTAACTAAAGAAACTTTTATACTAGGCTTCTTAGTTTTAAAAGGTAGTGGCATCATTGTTTCAGTTCTAATTCTGTTGTATTTTTCTCTCGGATATTTTTCTTCTTGGTAAAAATCCTTCCCAGAAGTTGCTTCCTAGAAAACTCAATACCATCTCTCATCTCTGTACAGGGACTAGGTAATAAAACCTTCAAAGGTTGCCAAGCAGTGTTCATTTATCCCGTCACATGTTTCTGTTTCTATAGTAATTTAGAAATTGCAAATAGTTAACTTTTCATCGTGTAAAATATGTTAACATTATCCTGGCTATTTCCATAGATACCATGGACTATTATTATTACTATCCTATTTCCATAGATACTATGGACTGTAGTGTGGCCTGA
>NW_012123487.1:10397125-10460047 GCF_000951035.1 Colobus angolensis palliatus
CTATTTCCATAGATACCATGGACTATTATTATTACTATCCTATTTCCATAGATACTATGGACTGTAGTGTGGCCTGAGTTGTCAGTCTTTAATCCCGTCACATGTTTCTGTTTCTATAGTAATTTAGAAATTGCAAATAGTTAACTTTTCATCGTGTAAAAAATGTTAACATTATCCTGGCTATTTCCATAGATACCATGGACTATTATTATTACTATCCTATTTCCATAGATACTATGGACTGTAGTGTGGCCTGAGTTGTCAGTCTTTAATCCTGAGTCATGTGGCTCTCTCTTTATCTTTCATGTCAGTTCCAATTATTTGGCATCAGAAACCTTCATGGTAGGTAGAGTTTTAGGTAAAAGTGGATCTAGGGTTACTTTCTTTATTAACATTTCCTAAATAACTGAATTGAGAGACATACTCTGCTACTATGTCCCTCAGGTTAATTTTTGTCTGATCTTACGATGGTCCTGCCTTTTACTAGCTACTTTAGAAATAGAAAATGTGAAGAGTGACTCTTTACGCATACACTCCTTTGGCTACTAGAACTCATCTGTAGTCCTTTATTATTTACACTGAATTCCAATTTCATTTCTGCTTGCGCTAAATAAGAGCACCTCATTCCTGTGTTTTCTGTACTATTGAGCTATAGACGAACTGTTTCTCTAATTATAAAGCAAACTGTTTGGGATATTCAGGGAAACTGCCCAAATGTTATATTGTCATTTAATGGGAAAGGCTGGGATCATATGTATTTTCATGTTCTGTAAAGGATTTGACTTACTGGTTCTCAATAAAATTTTATTAGGACTATATATCATCATGTGCTTTTTGTTTGGTTTGGTTTGGTTTAAACTTAAGAAATATTTTCCCTCAATGGCAACTGAAGGTTTTTTTCCTCTATACACCCATTTCCTAGGCTTTGTTCTTTTTTCCTCATTGTTGGATAAAACAAGATTTTCTCTACTGTCTGATAATAGAGATTTATAAGAGGAAAATATTTTTAAATCTGATCATTATAGAAGTAGGAGGAATCTACGAGGCTTCAAGAACAACAGTGTATTAACCATCTCATAATATAAGAATCTGCTGTGGGGTTAATAACTAAAGGCCTAATTCTAGAAATTGATTTTCCTGCTGACCAATTCTGCTTTGAATAGAAAAGGGGGGATTAAATGAGGCATAATCATAAAATATATATGCAGAGGTTAGAAAAATTTTGCTGAGTCACTTGGGATGACTTTGTGCCACTACTTTTTATGACACAGCTAGTTAGTGTGACTTAGCACAACAGAGATTTGACAAATTATAGAATACTCATTTTCATCTCTAAATTACAATTTGTGTGCTGGTACATAGGATGAAAATGTCCTTCATACCCCAAGTCTATTTACTGAATGATAATACTGAGGATAAATGCAGAGTTACATTTATTTCTCTTATTTGAATGAAGTAAAGGTATGTATGGTAATAGCAAGACTCTGGAGGTAGGCAGCGAGGCATGGGGAGGACACTGCCTTGCAAAGGCCACACAGAGATTGCCAAATGATGCTTAGAAAGGTCCTGCTAACTCTGCGAGGTTAGTTTCCATTGGCAAGGCCAGCTCTAGTTGACTGCTCGGTGGCTTCTCCTACTAGGAGGAAAATAATGACAGGCACAGTAAGTCGCACCACAGTCATAACCTCATGAACAAAGAAAACTTCAAGATACTTGTTTTTTGTGACTTACCTATAGTATATTTTTTTCCTAATTTTGCATTGGAAAAGATCTTAACCTTTCTCCTCCTCTTCACACTCTCTGAATAGAAAAGAATAATTTTTATGTCATTCTTTTTTTCCAAGATAGTTCCCACTGTGGATTCAGTTATTAAAATTCTCATATCTTCTCTATTCTATTAAGCATCATTTAAACTGAAAACCTACAAGTTAGTCCCCTGAAAATTTGCTTTCTCATTGTTTCTCATCCAAATTTGCCCTCTTCCTTCTAAAGCTGTGGGTCAATTAACAAAACCAGAGAACTCAGGCTTTTTTTTTTCTTTTTTTGTAACAATGGCAAATATATTGGCTTCATTGGTCCCATGATGTAAACTGTCTAAACACCATTTTCCAGAAGCCCTGTGCTAGTGCATCCTCAGGGACTTATTTGGCAATTTTGTGAGTAATAGGAGAAGGCAGCAAAGACAATAAGCCAAGAGATGAAATAATGAGGATTGAGAAATAGATCTTAGCAGGGCTGCTGCTCATAGACAACCAGTTTAATTTCACATTTCTACATTATGTTAACTTTTCAACCACATGAAAATTACAACATGGTAACATTAAGTCTGCAACTAATGTTCTAATATTCAACAAATAAGTGTTAGACAAAGCATTTCTGAGGTACTTAGTCATTATGTAGGGAAACACCAGACTTTATAAGTCAGTTTATAAAATAGTGTCCCAATTGCCTAATTTCTCTTTGATGGAGCTGGGATGTTAAGAAAGGCATTTATAAGCCAGAAAATACTAATGTGGCTCACTGTGAAAGACGATACTGTTTTCTCGGGATTCAGCGTTCAGAAATGAACATGCCCCCTCTTGCTGATACAATCTGAACTGCTGGTACTTTCAGTTTTTATGACGCAGACATGCCATTTTATTAATCATACCATGACCAATGCCTTAAAATCATTTATCCCCAAAATTCATTAAACATGCTATCTTTATGTACAAGGTACTGGCTATGGGATCTGTTTGCATAAGGTAGACATCTCTACTCTGGCAACTCAGTCTGGTGAAGACAGGTGACTGGATAAGCAATTGCAAGGAAATGTATTATAATAATCCTATCACCATTCCAACTACTCTTCCCATTATTCCATAACTTCATGTATATTGGGTCTCTCACATGGCCTGCAGTTTCTGTCTATGGAGATATTGGCGTTTAGAACTCTAATAGGAAGAAGACAATTTAAAAGCCAATTTGCCAGCCCAGAAGCACTCAGAGTTCTTTCATTTGGACCACCTTGATGATGGGCAAGGTGGAGGGAAATTTGAAGACAAATTTTCATTCAGTTGACCAACTTCTCAAAAATTCACAGTATTACTATTAATAATTTAGGCTAAATTCATTTTTCTTCAGGAATCCTCCATTAAGATGCAAATATTTTAGAATAGTTACTGATCCTGCCATGTCATAAGCATCTTATTAATTGGTTCATGACCTAGAGAGACGTTAACTTGAACTCAACAACACTATGTTGCTAGAACGTGCTAGTAATAGCATCTAGCTAAGATTAAAAAGATAATATGATAATCTGCTCATAAAAGACTGTTTAGATGTAATGATGAGTATAGACAAGTAATTTCAATGTGCTGTAGAACTACACCAGCACTACCGTGTTACGAGTAGCAAATGTATATAGTAGACATGTCATTTTTCTTTATTTGCCATCATCTGGCATTCACCATGATTCATATGGAAGAATTTCATAAAGTGATGGAGGGGTCTATAGTGCCTCAGAGGTCATTTATTGAGGGATACTTCAGTGCTTAAGAACAAAGCTGACCCAGAAAGTATATGTGAGTTAATAAAACTGGTTAAATAATTTTGACGTCAGGGCTTCTCAACCATCAATGTGCATACAAATTACATGGGGATCTTTTTAAGTAATTTCTAAAATGCAGGTCAGGAAGTACCTGAGATTCTGCATTTCTAACAAATTACCAGATAATGCCCATGCTGGCCAGAGCCTACTTTGAGTGCCATGGAATTAAATTATCCATCATAAATTTTAACTAAATAGAAAAAAAGTAAACTCAGGAGTTAGCTTATGAGTTGGAAGAAATTAATTGATGTTTGTGAAATCAGAGGACTATGCAGTAGAAGCAGGAGCATGAAAGAGCTGGAATGATTGGGGTCTGATTTCTGATATGACACAAATTCTTATAATGTCAAGGCAAAGGGGGTGGTCTTGAGGTGGCCAGTATTCTGTACTGGTGATTTCAGGAAGTAAAAGAAAATTAACTGGAATAAATATGTGTTTGTAATTTGAATCGGATGATTTTTCAATCCAAAGAGTCACGTGCTTCTGGTATAACAGTAGAATGATAGGAAAGATATCTATACTAAAGAATTCATTTGAGTCATCTAGAATCATCAAGGCTCATATGGGAAAAAATAGGTCCCTCTGCTTCTCATTTAGAATTTATAAGGAGTCAAGATTAGCCAACCAATTTTTTAAAGATACTAAACACAAAAGTAGATCAATCACATTCTTTAAAAAAAAATCTTAGCATATTATGAGTAGTAGTTGTATACTAGAGGTGTCATTTTTCTTTATTTGCCATCATCTGCCATTCACCATTATATATAAAAATGTTGAGGGTCTATAGCGCCTTAGAGGCCACTTATCCAGGAACACTTCATTGCTTAAGGAAAAAGCTGACCCAGGAAGTTTGGAAACTTAATTATAAATAGGAAAAACCCATTATTCCTCAACTCCTAAATTGAAGCCTGATGCAATGAGTGTGATTATTAATAACCCTATCTTCCTGTTCACATAAGCATATTCCCTGGGTGTTTCATTTTTAGAATTGATCCAAGTTTGGATGATTCACATGATCAATGCATTTGCTACCACTTACAATAGTGAATGTCCAACATGTTTTATTTGATCTCTTACAAGTTCTTACCCACCCAGTTAAAAATTGAGTTGCTAGGAAGTGACATTAGCAAGATAGCAAAACAGGAAGTTCCAGCCCTTGTTTCTCCACAGAAACACTGATATAACAACATGCAAACCGAAATACCTTTAGGAGAATTCCAGAATCCAGGTAAGAAGTTGAAGTACCCTGGCAGGCACAAAACCAGAATATCCACACTGAAATAGGTAAGAAAAGCAATTTCATTTTACCCACATCAGCACAGCTCAGCACCGGGAGAGAACAGCCCAACCAGGAGAGAACAACCCAGCTTGTGACTTCCCCTAAGGTGGGAAAAAAGAGTGGTGAATGCATGAGTTCAGCATTCAGGGTTTTTGGAAGACTAACCTGGTGACTGATTTCTGTCTTACCCCACGTATCATTTGGATGCTTGGGGTGGGACAGGAGTAGGATCACTGAGAACAAAAACAAGTGGAGGGAGGCTTGCAGCAGCCAGAAGGACTTAGTGTGATAGAGAGAAGGTATGCAAGTTGAGGCTTCTCTTTAGGGAGGGAGGGAAAATAGTGAAGCATGTATCCAATATTCTGACTCTTTGGAGGGCTGTCCCAAGGGAATGGTTTCTCCCTTTCCTCGGACTACTGACTTAACCAGCATAGTTTGTATACCTGGGGGGTCTCTGAGAACAAAGGAGAGTCATGGGTCAGCTTGCTGCAGCTGGCATGACTCAACACAGTCAGGAGCTGCACAACTTACGGTGTCTTTCTCAAGAGGGAAAAAGAAGTGGACTGTGTGTTGGACATTCTAGAGGACTGAGGGATATCTGCCTCTCCCGATGCAGGGCGCTGACAGGAAGACAGCATACTTTGGATTCCTGGTGGCCACTGAGAACAAGTGAGAGTGGAGCAGATTGCTATTACAGGACCAGAGAATGTGTAGTCCTACATATAGACACCAGAGAGAGAGAGAAAGATTACAAGCTCAAAAAAACAAAAAACAAACAAACAAAAAAAAAACAAAAAAGGCAAGCTTCTCTAATTGAGAAATTATATGCACAGACCCAGAGAAGTTGCATCTCTCCCAAAAAGGTTTTGGAAGTTCCCAGAATGTCTAGCTTGGTGAAGGTCTTCCTTTGTATGAAGCCAGTGTGTAAACACAGGGAGATGTAGCTATCTCTTCAAATGCATAGATCCTATCACAAAGTTGAGTCACATAAAAAACAAAAACAAAAACAAAAACAGAAAACAGGGATATACAGTCCAAACTAAGAAACAAAATAAATCTCCAGACAAATCTAATAAAATGAAGTGATACAAATTACATGGCAAATAATTCAAAATAATTGTTGTAAAGATGCGATAAAACATCAAGAAAACAATGCATGAAAAAAATGAGAATAGGCCGGGTGTGGTGGCTCACTCCTGTAATCCCAGCACTTTGGTAGGCTGAGACAGGAGGATCATGAGGTCAGGAGTTTGAGACCACCCTGACCAACATGGTGAAACCCCATCTCTACTAAAAATACAAAAATTACCCGGGCGGGGTGGTGAGCGCCTGTAATCCCAGCTACTCAGGAGGCTGAGGCAGGAGAATTGCTTGCACCCCAGGAGGCGGAGGTTGCAGTGAGCTGAGATTGTGCCACTGTACTCCAGTCTGGGTGACAGAATGAGACTCCGTCTCAAAAAATAAAAGAAAAGAAAGAATTGGTGAACTCAAATACAGGCCACTTAAAATTACAGTCAGGGAAACAAAAAGAGTGAGGAAAGCCTAAGGAAATTATGAGACATCATCAAGTGAATCAAACTATGGGAGTTTCATAAGTAGAAAAGAGAGAAAATGGGTAGAAGGCTTATTTAAAGAAATAATGGTTGAAAATTTCCCAAATCTGGGGAAGAAAATAGACATCCAGATTCAAGAAGACCAACAAGCTCCAACTAGGATGAACCCAAAGAAATCTACGTTGAGACACATTATGCAGATGCTCCTCAACTTACCATGGGAGTACATCCCAATAAACCCATCATAAGTTGAATATACCTTAAGTCAAAAATACATTTAATACACCTAACCTATGGAAGATTATAGCTTGGGCTACTCTATCTTAAACATGCTTAGAACATGGTTAGCCTACAGTTTGGCCAAATCATCTAACAAAGACTATTTTATAATAAAGTATTGCATATTTCATGTAATTTATTAAATGCTGTACTGAATGCGAAAAAGAGAATGGTTTTATGTATACTCAGTACAGTTTTTGCTGAATGTATATTACTTTTGTGCCATCATAAAGTCAAAAATATCAAGTTGAATCATCTTAAATCAGGGACCATCATAATCAAATTTTCAAAAGTCAAAGAATTTTGCAAATAGCCAGGAAAAAAAAGTAGCTTGTCATATGCAAGGGAGCCTTCATAAAACTATCAGCAGATTTCTCAGTAGAAACCTTATAGGCCAGAAGAGAGTGATGATATAACCAAAGTGCTGAAAGAAAAACCAGACTGCCCACTACCAATATTATATCCAATGAAACTATGCTTTAAAAATAGAGAAATAAAGATTTTCCCAGATAGATAAAAGCTGAGAGATTTCATCACTAGACCTGTCTTGCAAGAAAGCCTAAAAGACATGCTTCAATTTGGAAAAGACACTAAAAAGCAATATGAAAGCATATAAAAGTATAAAACTTGCTGGTAAAGGTAAATATACAGACAAATACAGAATGCTGTAATCCTGTAATAGTGATGTATAAATCACTTCTAATTCTGGTATAGAAGTGACTTGACATGAATGTTTGTCTTCTTCAAAACTCCTTAAAATATCGTTGCTGGCTGGGCGCGGTGGCTCAAGCCTGTAATCCCAGCACTTTGGGAGGCTGAGACGGGCGGATCACGAGGTCAGGAGATCGAGACCATCCTGGCTAACACGGTGAAACCCCGTCTCTACTAAAAAATACAAAAAAAAAAAAACTAGCTGGGCGAGGTGGCGGACGCCTGTAGTCCCAGCTACTTGGGAGGCTGAGGCAGGAGAATGGTGTAAACCCGGGAGGCAGAGCTTGCAGTGAGCTGAGATCCGGCCACTGCACCCCAGCCTGGGCGACAGAGCGAGACTCCGTCTCAAAAAAAAAAAAAAAAAAAAAAAAAATTTCATTGCCCTTGTAACAGTATTAAGAGGTAGAACACTTAAGAGGGGATTAGGCCATGTTGGTTGCCCCTCATAGGTGGGACTGGTGCAATTATAAAATGGTAAGTTTGACCCTCTTTTTCTCACTCTTGCCCTTCTGCCTTCCACCATACAACAAGGCCCTTGCCAAGTGCTGACCTTTCAGTCTTGGACTTCCCATTCTTCAAAACTGTGAGTCAAAAAAAAAAAACTTCTAATTATTCTAAATTACCCAATTACCCAGTTTCAGGTATTCTGTTATAGCAGCCAAAACAGAGTAAAACAAGAAGTTAAAGAACAAAAGAATACAATAAATATTAAAATACGTTAATTGAAACACAATATAAAATGTAATTTGTGACAGTAACTGTGTCAAGGTAAAAAGTAAAAGTCTTGAGTATTGGTAAGAGAGTGAAATGAAGCTGTTATCAGCTTAAACTAGATTATTTTAACTATAAGATACTTTAAGCCCCATGATAAGCACAAAGGAAGTAACTCTAGAAGATACACACCAAAAAGAGAAAGGAATCAAAGTATGTCACCACAAAAAATCATGGAAACACAGAAGAAGAGAGAAAAAGAGGGACAACAAAGACAGAAGACAACAAAATAGTAATAGTAATTCTTTTCCTATCAATAATTGTATGTACATTAACTGCATAATCAAAATAGGGTGGCTGAACCGATAGACGAAAGAAGAATCAACTGTGTGCTGTCTATGAGAGACTCATTTTCCATGTAAGGACACACATAAAGTGAAAGAATAGGAAAAGATATTTTATGCAAAGGATACTAAAAGCTAAAACCAAAAGAGAGCAGGATTGGCCAAACTTAGACAAAATAGACTTTAGCATAAAAGCTGTCAAAAGAGACAAAAAAAAAAAAGACTAACATAATTATAAAAGGGTCAATTCAGCAGGAAGATATAATAATTTTGTGTGTGTATGAAAAAATATATATATATATATACCTCAAACATCAAAGCACCCAAATATATGAAGCAAACATCAGCAGAACTAAAGGGAGAAATAGTAACAATAATAGGAGATTTTAATACCCCATTTTCAATAGTGGATAGACCATCCAGACAGCAATTACCATCAGTAATGAAACAGAGAACTTAACAACACTATAGACCAAATTGAGCTAACAAACATACACGAAACATTTCACAAAACATCATCAGAATATACATTCTTTTTGAGTGCACATGGAACATTCTCCAAACCAGGTCACATATTATGTAACAAAACAAGTCCTAACAAATTTAAGAAGCTTGAAGTTGTATCAACTATATTTTTGAGCCAAAATGGAATGAAACTAGCAATTAATGGTAGAAGAAAAGCAAAAATTCACAAATACATGGAAATTAAACAACACACTCTAGAACAATTAATGAGTTGAAGAAATCAGGAGGAAAAGTAGAAAATATCTTGAGACAAATTAAGTGAAAATGTAACATAACAAAAGTTATGGAATGCAACAAAAGTAGTACCAAAGAAATTTTATAGTGATAAACATCTACATTAAAAAAGAAGAAAGATATCAAACAACCTAATTTCAAAAAAAAACACAAATTAAGAATAAGTCTTAAGTTGATAGAAGAAAAGATTAGAGCAGAAATAAAACAGAGAAAGAAAAACAATAGTAAAACTCGAATTGATTTTGTAAAGATCTACAAAATTGGCAAAACTTTGAATTAAGTTTAAAAAATAAAGCTATTTAACAGCTTTTGCAGAGCAAAGGAAACAGTTCACGAGGTGAAGAGACACCTCACAGAATGGGAAAAAATATTTGCAAACTATCCATCTGACAAAGGATTAATAAACAATTTGTAAGAAGTTTCAACAACTTTATAAGAAAAAAATCTAATAATCTGATTAAAAATGGTCAAAACGTCTGAAAAGACATTTCTCAAAAGAAGATATATGCATGGCAAAGATACATGAAAAGGTGCTCAACATCACTGATCATTAGAGAAATGCAAATACAATCACATATCATCTCATTCCAGTTAAAATAACTTATTCAAAAGACAGACAATAAGAAATGCTGATAGGGACGTAGAAAAAAGAGAACTCTTGGACACTTGTTGGTTGCAATGTAAATTAGAACATTCACTATGGAGAACAGTTTGGGGGTTCCTCAAAAACCTAAAAATAGAATTTTCATACGATCCAGCAATCCCACTGCTAGGTGTATATTCCCAAAACATAGAAACCAGTATATCAAATATCTGTACTCCAATATTTATTGCAGCACTATTCACAATAGACAAGATATGGAAGCAACCTAAGTGGTCATCAACAGATGAATGAATAAAGAAAATGTGGGAAGATCCAAAGTTGCCAACCAGTCACAGCCAGGAAGAGCTGTTTCTACTAACAGTCCAGACCATCGGGAAGACAGGCACTCACTGAGCAGATTTTCAGAAGGAAGCCATTGAGAGTAGACAGAGGGAGGACACAGACGCTGGGCTGAAGGAAGAGGAAGTTAGGAACTGGACACTGGGTTACCAAGCACCAGGACTCATTCTGGGCACTGAGTAGCTCCTGGAGAAGAGATTAGTTAAATAGGTGTGGAGTGGCCCACTCTCAACCTGGGCCTCTAGAATTCTAGCTGCAGAAGACCCTACAACCCCGATTTGAGCTTGCAGCACAGCCTCAGATGTCCAGTTTGTGTGTATCTGAGCAGCCACTGCCATAGCTCCTTTGCAAGCTGACTCCACCTAGCCATCAGAGAGCCTCTGCAGAAGGGTCCCCGCCTGCAAGCATCTGCCCACAGCCTCACTCCACCACTTCGCCAGCTTGCACTCACTTGCAGCCTCCCTCACTGATTTACTGGTGCACATGCATGTGGAAACCCAGCTACCTTGTCACTGTCTGTTGCTGCTGGCACATGCACCCAAGAACCTCACTGCACTGCCACTCCGTTGCCACTGGTTCATGTACACAAGCATGTACCCTCTTGTCACTGCCCCAGTGAAGCATTTTTGCCAGCACCCCACATTTAGAGTGTTGTTACCAATGGACAGGGAGTACCTTGATCCTTTCAGTGCTGTAGGTACTTACTCTCAAGGGGCCAGAGAACAAAGACATGGGCCTGGTTCAAGCCCCAAGGGTTAGAGCATGCAACCTGGGAGTAATGAGCTGAAGCTTGGCCCCCTGAAACTGTCCAGAAATGAAGCTAGTCAGCTGAGTCCAACTTATACCATAATCAAATGCTCAAGGGCTTCAAAGAATATAAAAGCAAACAGCCCCATCCAAATGAAATATCATTTCACCTCAATTAAAATAATGTTGTCTACATCCCTACCAGCATTTGTCATTGCCGGTCTTTTGGATAAACGTTATTTTAACTGGGTTACATGATATCTCGTTGTATAATATCTGACAGCACCTTTAAACATTAAAGGGACATCAGCCCACACAGATGAGAAAGAACCAGTGCAAGAACTCTGGCAACTCAAAAAGCCAGAGTGTCTTCATACCTCCAAATGACTGCACTAGCTCTCCAGGAATGGTTCTTAACCAGATCAAAATGGCTGAAATGTCAGACATAGATTTTAGAATCTGGATGGCAATAAAGATTAAAATTCAAGAGAAAGTTGAAACCCAATCCACGGAATCAAAGGAATTAAATGAAGCAATACAGGAGCTGAAAGAAGAAATAGCCATTTTAAGAATGAACCCGGCCAGGCACGGTGGCTCAAGCCTGTAATCCCAGCACTTTGGGAGGCTGAGACGGGCGGATCACGAGGTCAGGAGATCGAGACCATCCTGGCTAACACAGTGAAACCCCGTCTCTACTAAAAAAAAAAAAAAAAATACAAAAAACTAGCCGGGCGAGGTGGCAGGCGCCTGTAGTCCCAGCTACTCAGGAGGCTGAGGCAGGAGAATGGCGTGAACCTGGGAGGCGGAGCTTGCAGTGAGCTGAGATCCTGCCACAGCACTCCAGCCTGGGTGACAGAGTGAGACTCCGTCTCAAAAAAAAAAAAAAAAAAAAAAGAATGAACCCAACTAAGCTGATAGAGCTGAAAACCCCACTACAAGATTTTCATAATACAAGCAGAAGTATTAACAGAAGAATGAAACAAACTGAGGGAATAATCTCAGAGCTAGGAGTCTGGTTCTTCAAATTAAATCAGACAAAAAGAAAGAAAAAGAATAAATAAAATCTCTAAGAAATATGGGATTATGTGAAGAGACCAAATGTACAACTCATTGGTATCCCTGAAAGAGAAGGAGTGAGAGCAAGCAGCTTGGAAAACATTTAAGCATATTTTCCACAAAACTTTCCCCAACCTTGCTAGAAAGGTCAACATTCAAATTCAGGAAATTCAGAGAACATCTGCGACATACCAAACAAGGTGACCATCCCGAAGACACATAGTCATCAAATTCTCCAAAATCAATGTGAAAGAAAAAAATATTAAAGAAAGCTATAGAGAAGGGGCAGATCACCTGTAAAGGGTACCCCATCAGACTAACAGCAGACTTTTCAATACTAGTGGGAGAATTAAACACCCACTGACAATATGAGACAGATCATTGAGGCAGAAAAGTAACAAAGATATTCAGGACCTAACTTGACACTTAACTAAATAGATTTAACAGACATCTACCAAAAAACTTGCAACCAAAAACAGAATATACATTCTTATCTGTACATGGCACATACTCTAAAATCGACCACATGCTCGGTAATAAAGCAATTCTTAACATTAGAAGAAAACCTAAATCATAACAACTACACTTGGACCATAGCAAAATAAAAATAGAAATCAATACCAGGAAGATCTCTCAAAACCATGTGATTATGTGGAAATTAAACAATCTGCTCCTGAATGACATCTGGACAAATAATGAAATTAAAGCAGATATCAATAAATTCTTTGAAACTAATAAAAACAAAGATACAACATAGCAGAATCTATGGGACACAACTAAAGCAGTGTTAGGAGGAAGGCTTACAGTGTTAAACACCCACATCAAGAAGTTAGAAAGATCTCAAATTAACAGCCTAACATCGCACCTAAAGAAACCAGAAAAATAAGAGCAAACCAATGTCAAAGCTAGCTGATGAAATAATTAAAATCAGAGCTATATGGAATGAAAATGAGACTTGAAAAACCATACAAAGATTAACAAAACCAAAAGTTGGTTTTTTGAAAGAATAAGATTTATAGACTGCTAGCTAGACCAATTTAAAAAAGAGAGAGAGAGAAGATTCAAATAAACACAAACCCCAAAGAAAATACAAAAAAAAAAACCCCCTCAGAGGCTATCACAAACACTTCTCTACACACAAAGTAGAAAACCCAGAAGAAATGGATAAATTCCTAGAAACAAACTCAAGATTGAACCAGGAAGAAATGGAAACTCTGAACAAATGGTGAACAAATGGTGAATTCTGAAACTGAATCAGTATTGAAAAACCTACCAACCAGAAAAATCCCTGGATGAGACAGATTCACAGCTCAATTCTACCAAACATATAAAGAAATTACCAATCCCACAGAAACTAAGCCAAAAACTTAAGAGGGATGCCTCCCTAACTCATTCTATAAGGCCAGCATTATTCTGACACCAAAACATGGAAGAGATACAATGAAAAAGAGAAAACTTCAGGCCAGTATCTTTGAGGAACATGATGAAAAATCCTCAACAAAATAATAGCAAACCAAATCTAGCAGCACATCAAAAGCTAATCCACCATGTTCAAGTAGGCTTTATTCCTGAGATGCAAGGTTGGTTCAACACACACAAATCAGTAAGTGTAATTCATCATATGAACAAAACTAAAAACAAAAACTACACGATTATCTCAATAAAGGCAGAAAAGGCTTCCAATAAAATTCAACATCCCTTCATGTTAAAAACAAAACAAAACAAAACAAAACAAAACGTTCACAAAGTAGGCACTGAAGGAACAGACCACAAAATAATAAGAGCCATCTATGACAAACCCACAGCCAATACCAAAATAAATGGGCAAAAAACTAGAAACATTCCCCTGGAGAACTAAAACAATACAAGGAAGTTCACTCTACCACTCCTATTCAACAGAGCACTGGAAGTTCTAGCCAGAGCAATCAGGCAAGAGAAAGATATAAAAAGCATTCAAAACAGGAAGAAAGGAAGTCAAACCATGTCTCTTCACATATGATGTGATTCTATACCTAGAAAACCCCATTGTTTCTGCCTAGAGTCTCCTAGATCTGATAAACAACTTCAACAGTTTCAGGATACACACACAAAAAAAAAATCAATGCACAAAATCAGTAGCATTTCTATACATCAACAGCGTCCAAGCTGAGAGACAAATCAAGAATGCAATCCCATTCACAATAGCCACCGAAAGAATAAAATACGTAGGAATACAGCTGACCAGGGTGGCAAAAGATCTCTACAACAAGAATTACAAAACATTGCTGAATGAAATCAGAGATGACACAAACAAATGGGAAAACCTTACATGCCCGTGGATAGGAAGAATCAATATCATTCAAATGGCCATACTGCCCAAAGCAATGTATAAATTCAATGCTATTCCTATCAAATTGCCAATGGCATTCTTCCACAGAATTGGAAAAAAAAAACTCTAAAATTCATATGAAATGAAAAGAGAGCCCAAATAACCAAAGCAATCCTAGGCACAAAGAACAAAGCTGAAGGCATAATACTACATTCTGACTGTGCTACAAGGCCAAAGTATCAGTTTTGTATCACTTTAGTACTGATACAAAAACAGTCACATAGACCAATTGAAAAGAATAGAGAACCCAGAAATAAAGCTACATGCCTACAACTATCTGATCTTTAACAAAGTTGACAATTACAGGCAATGGAGAAAGGACTCTATATTCAATAAATACTACTGACATAACTAGGTAGCCATAAGCAGAAGGTGATTGAAACTGGACTCCTTCCTTTCACCACATGCAAAAATCAACTCAAAATGGATTAAAGACTTGAATGTAAAACCTAAAACTATAAAAATCCTAGGAGAAAACCTATAAAATACCATTCTGGACATTGGCCCTGCAAAGATTTCACGACAAGACTCCAAAAGCAATTGCAAAAACAAAAATTGACAAGTGAGGACCTAATTAAAAGTTTCTGGACAGCAAAATAAACTATCAACAGAGTAAGACAGACAACCTGCAGAATAGGAGAAAGTATTTGCAAACCATGCATCTGACAAAGGTCTAATATCCAGAATCTAAAAGGAATGGAAACAAATTAACCAGTAAAAAACAAATAACCCCATTTTTAAAATGGGCAAAGGACATGAAGAGACACTTCTCCAAAGAATATGTACATGCAGACAACAAGCATATGAATAAAATGCTTGACATCACTAATTATTAGGGAAATGCAAATCAAAACCACAATGAGACAGCATCTCATACCAATCAGAATGGCTAATATTACAAAGTCAAAATATAACAGATGCTGGCAAGGTTGCAGAGAAAAGGCCACGCTTATACACTGCTGGTGGAAATGTAATTTAGTTCAGCCACCATGGAAAACAATTTGGAGATTTCTCAAAGAACTTAAAACAGAACTACTGTTTGACTCAGCAATTCTATTACTGGATATATATCCAAAGGAATATAAATAATTCTGCCATAAAGACACATTCATATGTTCATTGCAGCACTATTCACAATAGCAAAGACATGACATCAACCTAGAGCCCATCAATGAAGGACTGGATAAAGAAAATGTGGTACATGTACACCACGGAATACCAAAAAAGAATGAAATCATGTCCCTTGCAACACCGTGGATGGAGCTAGAGGCCATTATCCTAAGCACATCAGCACAGGAACAGAAAACAAATACTACCTGTTCTTATAAGTGGGAGCAAAACATTGAGTATATATTGACACTAAGAAACAATAGACACTGGGACTACTTAAAGGTGGAGGCTAGGAGGAAGGAAAGGATCAAAAACTCCCTATTGGGTACTATGCTCATTACCTAGGTGATGAAATAATCTGTACCCTAAAACCCCATGACATGCAATTTATCCATGCAGTAAACCTGCACATGTACCCCTTGAATCTAAAAGAAAAGTTGAAAGGAAAAAAAATGTGGCACATACATATGATGGAGTATTATTCAGCCATTAATAAGAATGAGATCCTTTCTTTTGCAACAACATGGACTTCATTATGTTAAGTGAAATAAGCTAGGCATGGAAAGACAAATTTCACATATTTTCACTTACTTATGGGAGATACAAATTAAAACAATTGAACTCCCGGAGACAGAGACTAGAGTGATGGTTCTATGGGCTGGGAAGGGTAGAAGTGGGTTCGGGGAAGTGGGGATTATTAATTATTATTATACAAAGGTATAATTAGATAGAATGAATAATGTCTAGTGTTGGATAGAACAACAGAGTGATTACAGTTAACAATAATTTATTTTATATTTTTAAACAACTAAAAGTAGAATTGAATTGTTCGCAACATAAAGAAAGGATAAATGCTTGAGGTGATAGATATGCTGTTTACCCTGATGTGATTATTACACATTGTATGCCTGTATCGAAATATCTCATGTGCCCCATAAATATGTGCACCTAGTACGTACCCACAAAAATAAAAACATGTATTTACAGAAGCTTTAAATGGATTAAATACTTAAAATAAAAGTTGCAACCACGAAACTCCTAGAAGACACAGAGAAGCAGCTTCACGACATTGGTCTGGCAATGACTTCTTGGATTTAACACAAAAGACACAGGCGATAAAAGCAAAAGCAAACAAGCGAGACTACATCAACCTAAAAATCTCTGCAATGAAGGAAACAACACAAGTGAAAAGGTGATCTTCAAAATGGGAGAAATTATTTGCAAATCATATACAGGCATACCTCATTCTGCTGGCACTTCACAGATAATTTCATTTTTTACAAATTGAAGGTTTGTGGCAAACCTGCATCAAGCAAGTCTGTTGGTGCCATTTTCCCAACAGCATGTGCTCACATCACATCTCTGTATTCGCAGTTTGGTATTTGCAATATTTAAAACTTCTTCTTTATTATTATAGCTGTTCTGGTGATCTGTTCTCAGTGAAACTGGATGTTACTATTGCAATTGTTTGTGGGCATTGTGAACCACATCACATATAAAAGGTCAAATTTTACCTGTAAACATTATGTGTGTTCTGAATGCTCTACCACCATCTGTTCCCTGATCTCTCTTCTTCTCATCAGGCTTCCCTATATCCTAAGACACCACAATACTGAAATTAGGCCAATTAATAACCCTACAATGGCTTGTAAGTGTTCAACTGAAAGGAAGAATCACATTTCTCTCACTTTAAATCAAAAGCTAGAAATAGTTAAACTTAGTGAGGAAGGCATGTCAAAAGCTGAGGCAGGCTTAAAGTGAAGACTTTTGCACCAAGCTTTCGTGAATACAAATGAAAAGCTTTAAAGAAAATTAAATGTGCAACTCCAGTGAACACACAAATAATAAAAAAGTAAAACAGCTTTATTGCTGACATGGAAAAAGATTGAGTGATCTGGATAGGAGATCAGCTCTGCCACATTCCTTTATGCCAAAGCCTAATCCAGAGCAAGACCCTACCTCTCTTTAGTTCTCTGAAGGCTGAGAGGTGAGGAAGCTATAGAAGAAGCTATGAAGCTAGCATAGGTTGTTTTATGAGGTTTAAGGAAAGAAGCCATCTCCATAACATAAAAGTACAAAGTGAAACAGCAAGTGCTGATGTAGAACCTGCAGCAGAAGATCTAGCTTAGATAACTGAGAAAGGTGGCTACACTAAACAACAGATTTTCAGTATAGACAATGCAGCCTTACATTAAAAGAAGGTGTTATCTAGGACTTCCATAGCTAGAGAGGAGAAGCCAGTGTCTGACTTCATAGCTTCAAAAGTCAGTCTGACTCTCTTGTTAGGGGCTAATGCAGCTGATGACTTGAAGCCTGTGCTCATTACAATTCCAAAAATTCTAGGGCCTTGAAAAATTATGCTCATTATACCCTGCCTGTGTTCTGTGAATGGAACAATAAAGCTTGGACGACAGCACATCTCTTTACAGCACAGTTTACTGAATATTTTAAGCCCACTATTGAGATCTGCTGATAAGAAAAAAAAAAAAAAAGATTTCTTTCATAAGATTGCTGCTCTTTGACATTGTACTTGGTCACCCAAGTGCTCTGATGGAGAAGTACAGGAGATTAATTGTTTCATGCCTGCTAACACAACATTCTTCCTGCAGCCTGTGGATCAAGGAGTAATTTTGACTTTCAAGACTTATGATTTAAGAAATACATTTTTTAAGGCCATAGCTGCCATAGATTGTGATTTGTGTGATGGATCTGGTCAAAGTAAACTGAAAACCCTCAGAAAAGGAGCCAGCAATCTAGATGCCATTTAGGAACATTTATGATTCATGGGAGGGGTGAAAATATCAACAGTAACAGGAGTTTAGAACTTAATGTAACCCTCATGGATGACTGAGGCATTCAAGACTTCAGTGGAGGAGATTACTGCAAATGTTATAGAAACAATAAGAGAACTAGAAAGAAGTAGACTCTGAAAATGTGACTAAATTGCTGCTATCTCATGATAGAACTTGAATGGATGAGCAGTTGCTTTCTATGAATGAGGAAGGAAAGTGGTTTCTTGAGATGAAAGATCTTCTGATGAAAATGCTATGAACATCATTGAAATGACAACAAAGCAATTAGAATATTACCTAAATTTAGTTGATGGAGCAGTAGCAGGATTTGAGAGGACTGACTCTGATTATGAAAGAAGTTCTACTGTGAGTAAAATGCTATCACATGCAAACAGCATCATATGATACAAAGAAATCTGTCATGAAAGGAAGAGTCAATTGATGTGGCAAATTTCGTTGTTATCTTAAGAGATTACCACAGCCACCCAATCTTCAGCAACCACCACACTGATCAGTCAGCAGCCATCAAGATCGAGGTAAAACCCTTCACCAGCAAAATCTCAGATAATTATTAGCGTTTTTTTAGCAATAAAGTATTTTTAAGATATGTACTTTTTAAAGACATAATGTTATTGCTCACTTAATATACTACAGTATAGTATAAACATAACTTATATGCACTGGGAAACCATAAAACTTGTGTGACTCACTTTATTGCAATACTTCATTGCAGTGGTCAGTAACCAAACCTACAATATCTTCAAGGTATGTTTGTATATAATAAGGGGTGTCTTAGTCTGTTTGGGCTATTATAACAAAATATCTTAGACTGGGTAATCTATAAACAACAATTTTATTGCTCTTAGTTTTGGATGCTGGAAAGACCTAGATCAAGATACCAACAGATTCTGTGTCTGATGAGGGCTCTCTCTCTCTGCTTCAAAGATGGTGCCTTCTTGCTGCATCCTCACATGGCAGAAGAGGCAAACAAGCTCCCTCAGTTGTGTCCTATAAAGGCACCAGTTCCATTGATGAGAGCTATGCCCTCATGACCTAGTCACCTCCCAAAGGTTCTACCTCTTAACAGAAACACACTGGGGATCAAATTTTAACATATGAATTTTAAAAGGGCACAAAATTCAGAAAATAGCAAGGGGTTAATATCTAAAACATGTAAGGAGCTCCTGTAACTCAATAGCAAAAAAAAACAAAATTGGCAAAGTATCTGGATAGATACTTCTCCAAAGATGATATACAAATGATCAACATGTATATGAAAAGATGCTCAACATCATGAATCATTGGAAAAATGCAAATCAAAATTACAATGAGGTAACATATCACACCTGCTAGGATGACCATTATTAAAAACAAAAAATACAAAAAAAAAAAAACAGAAAATAACGAGTGTCAGCAAGGATGTGAACAAATTGGAACGCTTTCACACGGTTAATGCAAATCTAAAATAGTGCAGCCATTATGGAAAACAGTATGGAGTTTCCTCTAAAAATGAAAAACAGAACCACCATGTAATTCAGGAACACCACTTCTGGATATTTTTCCAAGAGAACTGAAATCAGAATCGCAAAGAGATATCTGCCCTCTCATGTTTATTGGAGCATTATTCACAGTAGCCAAGTGGTATAAATCTATCCATGGATGAATGGATAAAGAAAATGTGGTATGTACATACAATAGAATATTATCAGCCATAAAAAAGGAGGAAATTCTGACATATGCTATGACCTATATGAACTTTGAGGACATTACACTAGGTGAAATAAGCCAATCACAAAAGGATAAATACTGCATGATTCCACTTATATGAGATACCTAAAATAGTCAAATGCATAAAAGCAGAAAGAAGAATGATGGTTTCTAGGGGCTGACGGGAGGGGAAAAATTGGAAGTTCAATGAGTATAGAGTTTCAGTCATGCAAGATGAAAAAATTCTAGACATCTGCTATACCATATTGTACTTAAAGTTAACAATATTGTACCATACATGTAAATATCACTTCATTGCTTTAAGTTTCTCAATACTTGCCATACATTGAGAATTTTGTGCCAGATTGGTCATTTTCAAGCTCAAGTCTGAAGCAATTCTGAAAACATTGTATTAAATTTCATTATTAAAAGTGGATTTTTGAGATTGCTGACAAGATAGCTGAATAGGAACAGCTCTGGTCTGCAGCTCCCAGCAAGATCAATGCAGAAAGCAGGTGATTTCTGCATTTCCAACTGAGGTACCCAGTTCATCTCATTGGGACTGGTTAGACAGTGGGTGCAGCCCATGGAGGATGAGGCAAAGCAGTGCGGGGTGTCGCCTGCACCTGAGGAATGGTGCACTTCAGCCCAGACACTGCACTTTCCCCACAGTCTTTGCCACCCACACACCAGGAGATTCCCTCCAGTGCCTACGCCACCAGGGCCCTGGGTTTCAAGCACAAAACTGGGCAGCCATTCGGGCAGCCACTGAGCTCGCTGCAGGAGTTATTTTCTTTTCCATACCCCAGTGGTGCCTGGAATGCCAGTGAGACAGAACCATTCACTCCCCTGGAAAGGGGGCTGAAGCCAGGGAGCCAAGTGGTATGTCTTGGTGGGTCCCACCCCAAGGAGGCCGGCAAGCTAAGATCCACAGGCTTGAAATTCTTGCTGCCAGCACAACAGTCAGATCGACCTGGGACACTCGAGCTTGGTAGGAGGGGCGTCTGCCATTGCTGAGGTTTGAGTAGGTGGTTTTACCCTCACAGTGTAAACAAAGCCATGGGGAAGTTCAAACTGGGCAGAGCCTACTGTAGCTCGGAAAGGCCGCTGTGGCCAGACTGCCCCTCTAGATTACTCCTCTTTTGGCAGGGTGTCTCTGATAAAAGGGCAGCAGCCCCAGTCAGGGACTTATAAAAACCCCCATCTCCCTGGGACAGAGCACCTAGGGGAAGGGGTGGCTGTCAGCACAGCTGCGGCAGACTTAAACATCCCTGCCTGAAGGCTATGAAGAGAGCAGTGGATCTCCCAGCACAGCATTCGAGCTCTGCTAAGGGTCTGACTGCCTCCTCAGGTGGGTCCCTGACTGGGAGACACTTCCTAATAGGGGCTGACAGACACCTCATACAGGAGAGCCCTGGCTGGCATCTGGTGGATGCCCTTCTGGGATGAAGCTTCCAGAGGAAAGAACAGGCAGTAATCTTTGCTGTTCTGCAGCCTCCACTGTTGATACCCAGGAAAACAGGGTCTGGAGTGGACCTCCAGCAAACTCCAGCAGACCTGAAGCAGAGAGGCCTGTTGGAAGGAAAACTAACAAACAGAAAGGAATAGCACATCCACTCAGAGGCCCCATACAAACGTCACCAACATCAAAGACCAAAGGTAGATAAATCCACGAAGATGGGGAAAAACCAGTTCAAAAAGCCTGAAAAATTCCAAAAACCAGAAAGCCTCTTCTCCTCCAAAGATCATAACTCCTCACCAGCAAGGGAAAAAAAAAAAAAACTGGATGGAAAATGAACTTGATGAATTGACAGAAGCAGGCTTCAGAAGGTGGGTAATAACAAACCCCTTCAAGCTAAAGGAACATGTTCTAACCCAATTCAAGGAAGTTAAGAACCTCGAAAAAAGGTTAGATGAATTGCAAACTAGAATAACCAGTTTAAAAAAGAACATAAATTACCTGATGGAGCTGAAAAACACAGCATGAGAATTTTGTGAAGCATACACAAGTATCAATAGCCAAATCAACAGCTAAATCAATCAAGAAGAAGAAAGGATATCAGAGAATGAAGATGAACTTAATGATATGAAGTGAGAAGAATAGAAAAATAAAGAATGAAAAGGGACAAACAAACCCTCCAAGAAATATCAGACTATGTGAAAAGACAAAATCTACATTTGATTGGTGTACCTGACAGTGACGGGGATAATGAAACCAAGTTGGAAGGCACTCCAGGATATTACCCAGAAGAACTTCCCCAACCTAGCAAGATGGGCCAACATCCAAATTTTAAAAATACAGAGAACACCACAAAGATACTACTCGAGAAGAGCAATCCCAAGACACATAATTGTCAGATTCACCAAGGTTGAAATAAAGGAAAAAATGTTAAGGGCAGCCGGAGAGAAAGGTCAGGTTACCCACAAAGAGAAGCCCATCAGACTAACATCAGGTCTCTCGACTGAAACCCTATAAGCCAGAAGACAGTGGGGGCCAATATTCAACATTATTAAAATTAAGAATTTTCAACCCAGAATTTCATACCCAGCCAAACTAAGCTTCTTCATAAGCAAAGGAGAAATAAAACCCTTTACAGATGAACAAATGCTGAGAGATTTTGTCACCACCAGTCCTGCCTTACAAGAGCTCCTGAAGGAAGCACTCAACATGGAAAGGAACGAGTACCAGTCACTGCAAAAACATACCAAATTGTAAAGACCATAGACACTATGAAGAAAATGCATCAGAAATGAAAAAAATAACCAGCTAGCATCATAATGACAGGATCAAATTCACACATAACAATATTAACCTTAATTGTAAATAGGCTGAATGCCCCAGTTAGAAGACACAGACTGTCAAATTGGAAAAAAAAGAGTCAAGACCCATTGGTGTGCTGTATTTAGGAGACACATCTCATGTGCAAAGACACACATAGGCTCAAAATAAAGGGATGGAGGAATATTTACCAAGCAAATAGAAACCAAAAAAAAAGCAGGAATTGCAATCCTAGTCTCTGAAAAAACAGACTTTAAACCAACAAAGATCAAGAGACAAAGAAGGGCATTACATAATTGTAAAGGGATCAGTGCAACAAGAAGAGTATATATATATATATATTCTTAGAGACCTACAAAGAGACTTAGACTCCTACACAATAATAGTGGGAGACTTTAACACCGCACTGTCAATATTAGACAGATCAATGAGACAGAAATTTAACAAGAATATTTAGGACTTGAACTGAGCTCTGGACCAAGCAGACCTAATATATATCTATAGAACTCTCCACCCCAAATCAACAGCATATACATTCTTCTCAGTGCCTCATTGCACTTATTCTAAACTTGACCACATAGATTGAAGTAAAACACTCTTCAGCAAATGCAAACAAATGGATATCATAACAGTCTCTCAGACCACAGTGCAATCAAATTAGAACTCAGGATTAAGAAACTCACTCAAAACCACACAACTACAAGGAAACTGAACAACCTGCTCCTGAGTGACTACTGGGTAAATAATGAAATTAAGGCAGAAATAAAGATGTTCTTTGAAGCCAATAAGAACAAAGACACAATGTACCAGAATCTCTGGGACACATTTAAAGCAGTGTATAGAGGGAAATTTATAGCACTAAATGCCCACAAAAGAAAGCAGGAAAGATCTAAAATTGACACCCTAACATCACAATTAAAAGAACTACAGGAGCAAGAACAAACAAATTCAAAAACTAGCAAAAGACAGGAAATAACTAAGATCAGAGCAGAACTGAAGGAGATAGAGACACAAAAACCCTTCAAAAAATCAATGAATCCAGGAGCTGGTTTTTTTGAAAAGATCAACAAAATAGACCACCAGCCAGACTAATAAAGAAGAAAAGAGAGAAGAATCAAACAGACACAATAAAAAATGAAAAAGGGGATATCACTACTGATCACACAGAAATACAAACTACCATCAGAGAATACTATAAACACTTCTATGCAAATAAACTAAAAAATCTAGAAGAAAGGGATAATTCCTGAACACATACACCCTCCCAATTCTAAACCAGGAAGAAGTCGAATCCCTGAATAGACCAATAACAAGTTCTGAAACGGAAGCAGTAATTAACACCCTACCAATCAAAAAAAAGTCCAGGACCAGACAGATTCACAGCCAAATTCTACCAGAGGTACAAAGAGGAGCTAGTACCATTCCTTCTGAAACTATTTCAAACAATAGAAAAAGACGGAATCCTCCCTAACTCATTTTATGAGGCCAGCATCATCCTGATACCAAAACCTGGCAGAGACACAACAAAAAAAGAAAATGTCAGCCCAATATCCCAGATGAACATCAATGGAAAAATCTTCAATAAAATACTGGCAAACTGAATCCAGCACATCAAAAAGCTTATCCACCATGATTACGTTGGCTTCATACCTGGGATACAAGGCTGGTTCAATAGACACAAATCAATAAATGTAATCCATCACATACACAGAACCAATGACAAAAACCACATGATTATCTCAATAGATGCAGAAAAGGCCTTCGACAAAATTAAACACCCCTTCATGCTAAAAACTCTCAATAAACAACGTATTGATGCAACATATCTCAAAATAATAAGAGCTATTTATGAAAAACCCATAGCCAATATCATACTGAGTGGGTAAAAACTGGAAGCATTCCCTTTGAAAACTGGCACAAGACAGGGATGCCCTCTCTCACCACTCCTATTCAACATAGTATTGGTATTTCTGGCCAGGGCAATCATGCAAGAGAAAGAAATACAGAGTATTCGAATAGGAAAAGAGGAAGTCATATTGTCTCTGTTTGCAAATGACATGATTGTATATTTAGAAAACCCCACCATCTCTGCCCAAAATCTCCTTAAGCTGATAAGCAACTTCAGCAAAGTCTCAGGATACAAAATCCATGTGCAAAAATCACAAGCACCCCTCTACACCAATAACAGACAAACAGAGACCCAAATCATGAGTGAACTCCCATTCATAACTGTTACAAAGAGAATAAAAGACCTGGGAATACAAAGGAAGGACCTCTTCAAGGAGAACTACAAACCATTGCTCAGGGAAATAAGAGAGTACACAAACAAATGGAAAACCATTCCATGCTCATTGATAGGAAGAATCAATATCATGAAAATGGCCACATGGCCCAAAGTAATCTACAGATTCAATGCTATCCCCATCAAGCTACCATTGACTTTCTTCACAGAAATAGAAAAAAAAAAAAAACTACTTTAAACTTCATATGGAAATGAAAAAGATCCCACATAGCCAAGACAATCCTAAGCAAAAAGAACAAAGCTGGAGGCATCATGATACCCGACTTCAAACTATACTACAAGGCTACAGTAACCAAAACAGCATGATACTGGTACCAAAACAGATATATAGACCAATATAACAGAACAGAGGCCTCAGAACTAACACCACACATCTACAAACATCTCATCTTTGACAAACCTGACAAAAATAAGCAATGGGAAAAGGACTCCCTATTTAATAAATGGTGTTGGGATAACTGGCCAGCAATAGGCAGAAAACTGAAACTGGACCCCTTCCTTATACCTTATACAAAAATTAACTCAAGATGGATTAAAGACTTAAATGTAAGACCTAAAATCCTACAAATCCTAGAAGAAAACCTAGGCAATATCATTCAGGACATACGCATGGGCAAAGACTTCATGTCTAAAAAACCAAAATCAATGGCAACAAAAGCCAAAATTGACAAATAGAATCTAATTAAACTAAAGAGCTTCTGCACAGCAGAAGAAACTATCATCAGAGTGAATAGGCAACCTACAGAATGGGAGAAAATCTTTGCAATCTATCCATCTGACAAAGGGCTAATACCCAGAATCTACGAGGAACTTAAATAAATTCACAAGAGAAAAACAACCCCATCAAAAAGTGGGTGAAGGATACGAAGAGACACTTCTCAGAAGAAGACATTTGCAGCCAAAAAAAAAGGTATGAAAAAAAGCTCCTCATCACTGGTCATTAGAAAAATGCAAATCAAAACCTCAGTGAGATACCATCTCACACCAATTAGAAGCTATTTATAAAGCAGTGTAAAACACAGATTCCAACGTATCATGTATCAAATTGCAATCATTAAAAAGTCAGGAAACAACAGATGCTGGAGAGAATGTGGAGAAATAGAAACACTTTTACACTGTTGGTGGGAGTGTAAATTAGTTCAACCATTGTGGAAGACAGTGTGGCGATTCCCCAAGGATCTAGAACAAGAAATACCATTTGACCCAGCAATCCCATTACTGGGTTTATACCCAAAGGATTATAAATCATTCTACTATAGACACACGCACACGTATGTTTGTTGCAGCACTATTCACAATAGCAAAGACTTGGAACTAACCCAAATGTCCATCAATGATAGACTGGATAAAGAAAATGTGGCACATACAAACCATGGAATACTATGCAGCCAGTGAAAAGGATGAGTTCATATCCTTTGCAGGGACATGGATGAAGCTGGAAACCATCATTCTCAACAAACTAACACAAGAACAGAAAACCAAACAGCACATGTTCTCACTCATAAGTGGGAGATGAACAATGAAAACACATGGACACAGAGAGGCGAACATCACACACCAGGACTTGTCAAGGGGTGGGGATCTAGGGGAGGGACAGCATTAGGAGAAATACCTAAGGTAGGTGAGAGGTTGATGGGTGCAGCAAACCACCAAGACATGTGTATACCTATGTAGCAAAACTGCACGTTCTGCACATGTACCCCAGAACTTAAGTATAATAAAAAATAAATAAACAAAAGTGGATTTTAAGCTCTTTATAAACCAGTGTAAAGCACAGATTCCAATGTATCATGTATCAAATACAAGTACCTTAGGTACCTTCGACACTTTAACTTGAGTTAAAATAAGGTTTTAAAATAAGCAGATAGTATTACTTTGAATAATAGGAGTTGCTTTCACATTTTATTGAGGTATATTAAAAGACCTTCCATAGGTTTGGCTTTGATAGATTTTCTTCTGTTTCCTTAAAAAAGCCAAATTCATCATCTTTTCTATTTCCCACTCCTCTACGTTGTCCCTTCATCTGAACTCCCTAAGACCATTAATAGTATTACCAAATACCTGGGGGTTCAAGGCAAAAAGTCACAAGTTGTCTCAGACCATTGGTTTTCAAAATGCAGTGTGGAACAGCAACATAAATTTGTATTACCTAGAACTTGATGGAAATGCACATTCTAGGGTCCAATCAAGACCTACTAAGTCAGAAACTCTGGAGGCAGGGAATAGCAATATGCCTTAACAAACCCTCCAGGTGATTGTGATCTTGGTCAAGTTTGAAAACCACTGTTTGAGTATCAGTAATCCCTCTATTCCAGTTTCAACTATAGTCAGTCAATCAGTCGTACTCCTGTGCTTTTGCTCATGCCTTCTCCTCTCCTTAACTCTAATACACCCTCCCTTTGAGAGCATGCACATCCCAGCCCCTTTTCTAACTCAGCTTCTGTCTTAACTCAATTAAAAGGCAATTAAAAGATCATCATAATCTCTCCCCACATTACCTCAAATACATTAAAAGTGCATGTACATTTCACTTTAATTTTTCTATTAAAATTTTAATAAATTTGTAAAAGATGCTTATGTTTTTTCTTTTGACAATATTTGGCTACAAATATTGTTTAATGGTTTTAATAATTGGCTGTGATTTTTCAGAACTCATCACACATAACCAGGAATTCCTAAGAGGTGAAGGTGTCTAACCTAAAATTCATGAATACTAAGTTTTAAAAATAGGGAAGTTAACTTTATATTTTTTATAGACATTTAATTTGAAATTTGGTAATTTTAATTTTCTGTTGTTTTGTTGTATTTTAGAATGCACACTCATATTTATAGGCCCATGAAAAATTCCTATGCCCAAAGAACTATGTCTGTATTGCTTAATAGACAAAATGATCCTGCTCTGGTTTGTTCCCTCCACAAAGATGTTCTGGGAACAATGGGTACTGGATCATCCATTGTGATGCTGACAGAAGGCAGCTTAGATAGAAGACTTGTGAAAAAATCTGTTTATATATACGGTATGTCTTCCCCACCAGATCCTCCACTCCTTTCAAGAAAGGACCTTGTTATCTACACTGGACCCTCTGAGTACACGCAGTATGTAATATGGGTGCACAGAAAATGTGTTTTAAACCACCAAATTGAAATAACAATTTCACCAGCTAGAGAAATGGACTTAGAAATGTTTACTTAGATGTATTACATATGAGTTAATGATGCTATGTTTAACTTAGTTTTACTTTCTATTTTGTTTAGTATAGCTTTGCTTCCTACTGAATAGTAACCACTTAGTTATTAAAACCGTCTGATTATTAAGGCAGATTTTGTCCAGCAGATGTCAGTATAGCTCAGTTTAATAATTTCAATTGTTAACATAAAGTTGAAAAATTAATGGAGATGATAGGAGAGAAAAATATTTGCACTCAGAATGGCATTTCTTTGTTGACATTTGAGGAAATTGTGTCGAATAAAAAAATCCACATAACCATTCAAGCATACTGGAAATGCTGGAAGTATTGACTTCATAGCAAACACGGTGTTAATGCAAAATTTCTTCCACTTTGAAGTTCAAAGTGGTTTAAACTAGATGTCAGGTTATTGTTAGCTATAGCCAAAATCAAAGGATGAGAGACAGTGCAAGGGGCCATGTGTGTGTGTGTGTGTGTGTGTGTGTGTGTGTGTGTGTATGAATGTGCAAATGTGAGTTCTGTTGCTGATTAAGACTGTTTTATGAAAATAACTATTTCATTTTGCCAATTATTTACATGTCTCTTCTTTCTCTAAAGTAATATTAACCATCCTTCTATACCTTGTAAAATACAAAAGCTTTTCCATGGCTTTGAATTTAAAAGGAGAGCAAAGTAAAAGGAAGCCCAGTTCTTTTAATTGAAGGAAAATTCACATAAAATTCACCAAGCTCAAAGTGTTTTGAAAGAGACTCAAGCCATCACACTAGCAAACTATTATAATTAACATTATTTATTATTATTAGGCTTTTCCTAGCTCTGAATAATATCTAATTTTCTTATACCTAATAAAAATTAGATCTTTCCAGTAAGCTTTAAAAGGCATGGTTTATGTAGAAGTTGTCCTGAAATCAGGCCTTGTAACTTTTGGCCTCTGAATCTCTCTCCAGGCTCATATCTCCCTTCAGCCACCAGTGTTCTCCTCTCTGCACTCCAAGCACACCTTCATTTCAGTTTCTTGATGACAGACACATGAATTCCCACCAAAGGGCCTTGGTAGTTGTTGCATAGAGGCCTCTCAGGGCCGCTGCAGAGATGGGGCATAGGTATGCATAGCAGGTGGACCAAGAGGCTTTCAGGCTTCCCGTCAGTCTAACTAGGGGAGATCAATTTTAATCAAGTGGCTATAATGGTAGCTATTCCCACTTGTATTCTTATTCCAGCCAAAAGTAAATAAAATGGCTCTTTTGATGCTCAATCTTCCCCAGCACACATGAACAATCTGAGACTCAGAGCTCTGTCAAATCTTTTTCATATTCTCCTTCACTCTTTCCCACCCATAGTCCCATCAAGCCTCAAATTGCCCTAAGAGACCCTAATGTACCATTCACGATGGATAGCCACTTACATAAAAATCACCTTCCTCTGCAGCAGCCCATTTACTGTACTTTTCAATTACCATATCTTAATAGGGAGAAAGGAAGTTTAGATTCTCAGCAATATTAGAGGATAAAAAAAGACAAGAAGCAACTGACTTTTATTAATAACTTTGCTGGAAAGCAGCAAGGCAACATCTGGAATACTTATTACCCACTTGGCATGCTGTTCATCTCCATGGATAAGATTCAACATGACAAGCCCTGTCAAAAGGAAATAAGCTCTATCTAGTTAAATTAGAATGATTAGGGTCATTTAGACTGAGGAAGTTTAATTTGTATGAATCTAGAAATTTTATACAAACTGGAATACCTAAGTATTTAATCTTCCCTGAAGCTCAATTTAAAACTGAAAGAGACTATTGCATAGATCCATAATGAAATGAGACATATTAGAAATTAATTTAACTATTACCGTACTGCGAGCATGCAGCCCAGGAAATCAGACTATTTCACTTGCAGTTTGTTCACAACAATAGGAGAAAATGTTCTGCTATAATTCATTAATCACTGTTTTATTTTATGAACTCCTTAAATGGACACTTGAGTATCCAAAGTAAACTTGATTTCTTTTTCTATTGCTTTTTAAAAATTCTCCTATGAAACTATGTTACGCAGTGAATGGCAACAGAATTCAATCCTAACCTTACCTTCTACAGTGGAGGTTTTCACCTTTCTGGTGTCATTGACCACTTCAAGATCCCCTTAAAAGCTATGGATCCACTCTCAGAATAATGTTCTAAATATATAAAATAGCACACATAGGATTTTGTGTTAAATATGTAAATAACACTTATAATATAGAGAAAGCAACTGATTTTTAAATACAGATATCAAAATATTTCCAAATGCGTGATGTAATAGTGTATGTGCTCCTTTGTTAGCACATCTAATAACTACTGTAATTTTGAAGTAATTGTAAGCAGAAATAACTGCTAGAATACAGTATAAAAATATAGATGATTTCTATCAATGACAAAAAGTTATCAGGTACCCCCAATACAATTGTGCTTGTTGTCTATATCAGTAATTGAGGGAAATACTTCAGTTATAATTTAGTGAAAATTAATATGTGATTGTTTTCCATCCATGTTCATCGGCCAGCAAATCTTTTCAGTGAGTATCAAGGGTTGGTTAAGAACCCTGGTTCTAGAGTTCAGTAGATGGGTATGATGTAATTAAGAAGGCTAAGGATGGTCACTATGATAGCTGACATCTGTTGACAGTAAATAATAGACTACAAAGGGGGATTGTCAATTCTTCAGATAGACCAATTAAGAGCCCACACAGAAAAGAAGACTTAATTACCAGTCTGGATCACAGCAGAACCACCAAATCTGTTTCACTTGATGCCATGTTGCCAAACCACTAGACCATCCTAAACTTGTGTGAGAATCGTGATTCAAATTACCTGGTTTCAATAAGTGATCAGAGTCCCTAAATCTTTTAGCTAATTCCATGTCTTAAGATAATCTCTTACTTAAAATAAATTTTCACCTGTAATGTAACAGGAATAAATCTTGAAGTGCTCTTGGAAACTCCTTATTACTTCCTTATTACCTTATGTAAAGAGCATAATATCTTCCTTGAAAAGGTTGTATTTCTCTCAACATTTATTCAGTGCCTATTCTGGGCTGCGTGCTGAGAGGACTGAGTGCTGGAGAACCAAGACTAAAGAAGAACTTGGAACTGTCCTGCTTCTAGAGAACTCAAGAACTAGGTGAATTAGTAAATTACTAAATCCAACACCAAGTTGTAATTTTCAGAGCAAGTTATGTATCAAGCACTGTTGGGCCCCAGAGGAATAACAAGCCTTCCAAAGGAATAACAAGCCTTCTCAAGTAAGAAGAATAGTAAAGAGAGGAGCCAGAATAGTAATCTGCAAAACGTAGAAAAATGTATGAGACAAAGAGGAACAGGCAGAACTGTTGGGAAATTACTATATGCAGAGGTCATGCAAGACATGAAAAAGAACAGCATGTTTGAGAAAAAAGTGAAGAGATGGGAGATGCAAAGTCCTAATTGTTAAAAGGTCCTAAGTTTCTCATTAAGCAGTTTGGACATTATCTTGTTGATCAATAGTTACCAGAACCAGCATCATCAGTATCACGTGGAAACTTGTAGGAAGTACACATTCTCAGACTCCACCCCAGACCTGCTAGCATGGAAATCTGGCAGTGGACCCTAGCAAGCTATATTTTAATAGCCCTCCAGATGATTCTCTTACACAAAAAGTTTGAGAACCACTATTGATATGAGAGAACTATATCACCAATGATAGGCTCAGAAAAACCACTAAAATGTAGAAAAACCATCCTCTTCCAGCTTCAGGAGTAAGCAATGAGGTTGGATCTGCAAATGCAACAATTATTTATGCATCCATGTGGAAGATGAGTTGAAGAAAAGAGAGAATGAAATCAGGAAGACCATTAGGAGGCTGTGCCATGGGCCAGGGAAGGACCAAAACCAGTGAAGTGGCAGTGAAGATGAGAAGAGGAGACAGACTTGTGAGAGGATTCACAGATGCAGCCAGTTAGACATGGGAAAATAAGGGAAGAGAAACGTCAGAAATGACTTCTTTCTTGAGCAACGTCCTTGAAAGGCTTGCTTGAATGTCCTGGAGGTTTATGCCTGGCCTTTGACAATGTGGCCAGAACTCATATTCAGGGTTCCTTTACAATTGCAGTTTCAAAAAGGTATACACAGGCCTGCTTCAAGTGAATGATAATGTATATGTTTATTAGTTTCAGGAAATAAACCATTGAAGGCCCAGAACTTTAGAAACAAAGAGAAGAACACGCCAATCACGAAAACCTAATATCAGACTTCCTGGGAAACTGATTCCAGAGCTGGGGAAGGGAAAATATAAGATGAGCTTGGAACACTTTTGGTGCCACAAAGTAAAGAAATGCTCAAAAAAAGGATGAGGGCATGTTGAAATGATAACAGGAGCCAGCCTAAAGTAGCTTCAAAAGACCAAGGTTGAAACAATTTAGCAAGAAAATAAGTAATGATACTGGATTATGGCCTAGGAGCACAATATCATTTCTGTAGTATTTGTGTAAAAAATGCATAGCCTCGATCTATTTGTAAGAAAACATCAGACAACAGAAATTGATAAATATTCTACAAAATACTTAAGCAAGACTTTTCTTTGACAGAGTGCAATGGCGCCATCTCGGCTCACTGCTGGGTTGGAACTGAGGTTAGAGGAACATTCCTTCAGCAGGGCTGGGGAACCTCCTCCAGGCAGGTATGTGTTCAGAACACTTGATGCCTGAAGACTTTTGCAGTGACTGCAGTCTATCACGGTTTCACAGCAACTCCAGGCTGAAACCAAATCCACTATTAGTTCATCTCCCATCAATCTGGGGGCAAGTAGCTGGGATTACAGGTGTCCACCACCACACCCAGCTAATTTTTGTATTTTTAGTAGAGACGGGGTTTCGTCATGTTGGCTGGGCTGGTCTCAAACTCTTGCCTGCCTCGGCCTACCAAAGTGCTAGGATTACAGGCGTGAGTCACTGTGCCCTGCCTGCAGGACTCTAAAAGCATCAAAGTCGGCGGGGTGCAGCGGCACACGCCTGTAATCCCAGCACTCTGGCAGATCGCAAAGTCAGGAATCGAGACCATTCTGGCTAACACGATGAAACCCTGTCTCTACTAAAAATACAAAAAAAATTATCTGGGCACAGTGACACATGCCCGTAGTCCCAGCTACTCGGGAGGCTGAGACAGGAGAATCAATTGAACCCGGGAGGCGGAGACTGCAGTGAGCCGAGGCTGCGCCACTGCACTCCAGCCTGGGCGACAGAGCGAGACTCTGTCTCAAAGAAAATAAAATAAAAGTGTCAAGGTCATGAAAGTTAAAGGGAGACTGAGGGACTTACAAATAGGAAGAGACTGAGGAGACATGACTAATGAATGCAGTGTGGGATCCTGATTTGGATCCTGAAACAGAAATAGATTCATGGTGAAAATTTGGTTAAAAACCTGGTAAGATTTGAATAAAGTCTGTAATTTAGTTAACGGTATTCTAAGAATGCTTATTTCCTGGTATCAACAAATGTACACTGTAAGGTGTTAACATAAGAGGAAAGTGAGTGAAGTATGGACACTCTACATAACACTTTTGCAAATTTTCTGTAGGTCTAAATTTAATTCACGATAAAATTTTAAATAAAAAAGTGTTTCCATTTGAATCCTTTTGCTAGTAGAACTATTTCAGATGGGTAAACAACACCAAGTAGCTATTTTCTTGTAGGTCTAATGGCTGTAAGTCACTGCAATTTACTTGGGTATGGAAACTTTGTCTTATGTGTCTTGAATCCCTAAAGAATTTAGTCAGAGGCAGATTTATGGGAAGCTTCATAAACCTTAACTTTCCGTGCTATTCACTTGCACAGTCCCCACTAAGTGTGGTGCATTGCTGGAAGCTATAGAATATTCTGTCTAGGTAAGGAGGGGAAGCCAGGTTTCAATCAAAAGCATTTCTATGTAAACAATTCTGATAAATTACTTAAAGGGAGCTCAGAAAAAAGAGACTTGAATCTCTAAGACTCTAGTAACTTGCTCTGATTTATTTTCTCATTCTAGAAATATTCACTCTTAAGTATTCACTTTGTACCTAATTTTTTTATATAGATAGATAGGTATAGGTATAGTAAAGAGGGCCCCCTGAATCAAGAGATTCTGGCCCAACAAACCTGGATAAGCTTCTAAGCTTCTGTACCTAGCAGAGGTGCTCCATAACCATTTCAGTTAAGTTATTTGAAAAATCATCTACACAGCTTTAAAATGGAATGATAATATTGGCCAGTCACTGCTAACAGCAGAATTGGAAATGCTAATTCTGGGAATGTTTTAAATAACAATTATCTATACATCATTTTTGACCTTTAAAGGTATTTTTACATTTACACTTACAGCATGTTAGTATTTTCAAGATCCTTAGAGATCTTCCAGACATTTTCTTTGTGCAAATGAATGGTCAGTCCCAAAGAGGTTGAGCAATTCAAGGACACACAACTAGTGGTGAGATTGATTGAGGACTGGGGCACAGGCATATTGATTTTGAAGAGGGTTAGAGGAGGGTTATCAGGATATCTATACACTGCCTGAACACAAAGTCTTCAAATTTTTTCTCCTACTGGCAATTGCTATCCCAGACCCCAGAACATCATAAGATAGCTTTGTCCCTCTTGGCGCCCTCCACAGCAACTGCAATTTTAAGAGACAACGATTCCGTATTAAACTAGCCTAGTATGCATTAACAATTTCTAGGCAGAATTCTTAAGTCCAAGCAACTATGCTTCTGCATTAAAAAAATAAAGCATAATAATATAGAATAGGAGTTGGAGTTGGGTTGGGACTGAGGTTAGAGGAACATTCTTTCAGGGCTGGGGAACCTCCTCCAGGCAGGTATGTGTTCAGAACACTTGACGCCTGAAGACTTTGCAGTGACTGCAGTCTCACCGTTTTGCAGCGACTCCAGGCTGAAACCAAATCCACTATTAGTTCATCCCCATCAATCTGGAGGCAAGCCTAGAAATAGTTCCACTGCTGCCTTAATGGCATTTGGGATAGGAGCAAATGTTCTATGTGGTGGCGCCTGTTGGCACTAATCAGATAAATTAAGGAGTTGAGCATGTTTCCACCATTTGGTTTAGTTTTATTTTAGTCTCCAAGTCCCCTTGCTCCTTTTTAAGACCTGGCACTTTCTCACTGGTGAAGGCTACACTGCCTTATCACTGAGAGAAGCTTCCTCAAGTAGAAGCACCACATGCCACATTCGTCCTAAGGGACACAGAGTGTCCAGCAAACCAACAGTGCAGCTGTTCTCTAACATTACAGAGGCCACCTCTTTGTCTCAGCATGCTTAAAATTGTCTCCCTTCAAAAACAAATTAAAGAAGTCTGCCAGAGAGAGTATACTAGGTTATTTTTTTAGAGTGGAAAAGATCTCTTTTAAGATCAGGATGTAAAGCTTGGATAAATGGGCTTTGGTTTTGTTTACAGAAACAAAATAAGGTATAGAGTTAAATAATGAGACCTAACTTTATCTTTGAAGAGAGTGACTACTCAAATCACAAATTTTCTGCCATTGCAGTTCTTTTCAGTTAAGGCATATTATCTTGCTGGTATTCTACTGTTTTTTTACCTATAAAACCTTCAATTTTATATGATTCAATCAAATATTTATTTATATTTCCAGATAATCGATTCAGCTCTCTTCTTTTTAACTTCCCTGTGAATCTCTCCCTTGACATTCCTAGTGGTAGGTGAAATCCCATGACCACAGTAACTGCAAATGACATCATCATGCGGTTACTAGGAAGCCTCTCTTACAGTTGATTTGCTGCTGACAGGAAACAGTTTTCTTTGCAAGTTCATGTATTGTTCTCAAAAATATAATAAAGAAAATATAGGCAGATGAATACACAGAAACAGAAAAAGAGGGCAAGCACAATTGTAACAAGGTTTGTCCACCACCTTTTGCTATCTGCTTAACTAGCTGTAAACCATGAACTAGAGCTATTGCCTGGAGAAAATTTATGCCAATCAAATTATTTTGCCAATGATTTATCTGTTAAAAACTCTTTAGATCATGGGGAAGATAAAATTTTCACCTGTAGAAATGAATAAACTATTCGGAAGTGATGCACAATGCCTGGTTACTCGCAACATAGAAAAGCTCAATATAACTAGGTAGTCATACAAGTTAGCACAGAATTAATGAATACCAGTTTGTCCCTCATCAATGAGCTAACTTCGGAAATATCTCCATATAGTCTCTATTTTAGCCTATTAAATGGAATCACTTTTCCACATCTACTTGTAATTCTCCATGTGACTACAGCCTTTTAAGCTGTGTTTCCAGACAAATATCCCGTACCAGTCCAGGCTCTTACAAGGAGTGCTTGCAAGGGGTGCTGGCTTTGTCTTGTTAGCATTGCATTCATGTGCCAGGCATTGCACATAGTAGGCAGTCAGGAAATATTCATTGAATTAATTAATGTTAAAAAACAGCATTTTTTTACAAAGCGCTTCTTACAAAATTAGTGACCTGTTTTTATTAACTCCTGTACTTACTCATTCAAGAATGGTTGGAAACATTTTTGTCTTTTTACAAGAATTTGCAACTGAGGAAACTGTATTTGTGTGATTGAGTGGTTTATTTTAGGTCACACAATGTACCGAAAGTTGATCTGCTATCTTTGTTCCCATTCAGGACTCTACCCACCTTCCGTAAACACTAACACTTCTTGATAGAATGACCATATAGTTTATCTTCCAAACAAAAAAACTTGACAGTGAAAAGGGCAGACTAACTAAGCATGACCAAGGGGCACAAATCAGGATACTCCCAGGATAGGTGGTTACCCAACTTCTTGATACCCTACTATGTGCCTGCCATTATGCTAAGTCTTGAGGGAAAAAAAAGCGAATATGTCTGCCTTTATAGTTGACAGAATGGTAGAGTCATGGGTGAAATGCACCAGCACAAAGTAAATTCTGATTTTCACTTCATTCACCTCCAAAAGTCCTATTTCTTCTACCAGATATTTTCATTCTAGATAGGAAGGCTGAAAAACACTATGCTTTCTGGTCATGCTCAATTCCCACCTGGAAGTCTTTATTAATCTTTGAAGTCTTTGCCCCAATCTATTCAAAGATATTAACTGTTAATAAAAGGAAGCACGAACTAGAAAGTAAACTTCTAAAACAAATCCATTTCTTCAGTAATTTAAAAAGTAAAAATATATATTCTAAGACAAAAATCAAGTCATTTTTCTAATTTACCTTTTTATTAAGGTATCACTTATACAATGTGCACATTGAATTTTTACTGCCTCCTAGAGCAAGACATAGAACAGTCTTAATACCTCAAGAAGGCCTCATTGTGACTGCTTGGGAAGACACTGCGAATGATTTCCAGATCAAGTTGCTATTCAAAACTTATTGTCATATTTTATATTTGAGCTCAGGCCCTTTGAATCCAAAGGCTCCTGCAAAGCCTATAGCAGCAGGGACTGGTAGTTTCTTGCCATGACTCCATAGAAGGTAGGTAAGAAATTGAAGGGGAAAGGAGCTAAAACTGCAAGACACGAGGATAAACAAGGAGAACAGGTACTGTCCAGCTCCTTTTCTCATTTTCCCCAGAAAAGATAAGCATCTAGCTATGTGCATGTTTAACATCCTGTTCTCAATAAAATTAGTAAACAAAAAGTTTAATTGTGCATTAGCAGGGAGGCAGGCAGCCAGGCACTGTGCTAAAGACTCTGTGTACCTTGTTGAACACTCACAACCAGCCTATAAAGTGGAGACCAGTGTCATTGTTTGTTTTACACTTGAGGAATCTGGGGACCTAGAGATATCAAGCAATTTACTCAAAATCATACAATTTGTAAGTATTGGAACCTAGATTCAAACCTTATCTGCCATTATACCAGTTTTCTGCTAGAAATGCGTTTGCTGTTGTAATGCAAACTTACCATCTACAGAGAAAGAGATGGACTTGGTTGTTCAGGAGGTGCTTTCCAGCTTCAAAACTAGGATTTCATGAGAATAATTTTTAAGTCATGGGTAAATTATACGAGAAATTTCTTAAATATGGTTTCCCTTCACATTCTTTTGAATATAATTCACAAGGAGACAAAATACAAGAAAAGTTTAAATATACAAAGCAACATATTATTTAACCTTTCTAAATCAGACTCGTTCTTTTCCTAGGAAGTCAAATCTCCTGAGTGATTATAAACTGATATCTGGTCATTGATTTTGCTGCCTGTTGGTTTACAGGAGTTATCCTTGTTCTTGTCAAAGATTGCTTCTACTTTTGCCCTTTTCCAGTGTTCAGGTTTATCATTTCCCCTTCCTAAAGACAAAGAAATTCCAAAATCTCATGAGATTTCTGGAATTCACTCTGGAGAATTCTCAGCTTCATAAAGGGATCAAAACAAATCTGCCACGGAGCACCTACCCGAGGAGCTCAGAGAACTCTCCAAGGATTCTTTCGGCAGATGGGCTTTTGCAGATCTTGTATGCTAAGATGGGGTAGAGAAAGGAAAGAGCTGGAGAATGGGGTGTGAATTCTCTGTCACTTTTTAAAGTAACAAGTTCCTCTAGAGAGCAACTTGGTTCCTCTAGAGAGCGACTCATTACCTTCAGAAAGACTTTCCTAAATTGTGACTTATTCTATCAACACTCTTCTTAGTATTGCAAAGTGACTTAAACCAATTTGACCTTCACAACTGGCTGGTCATTTTGGTAAATATCAGTAGCCTCCACCAATAAGAGAAAAGTCAAGAACCATATCTCCTTGTAACCTGGCTATCAGGTTTGCACATTATCTAAGAAAGTAAATCTCAGACTAGAGTCTGTCACTCATCCAAATATCAAGGGGCCAGCAACCACAAAAGTAGGCATGCAGGCCATTCTGGGAGCTTTGTGAAGTCCATCTCACTGTCCTTTGGGCACTCGGGCAACCTTAAGAACTGTATCTCCTTGTAACCTAGCTATCAGGTTTGCACATTATCTAAGAAAGCAAATCTCAGACTAGAGCCTGTCACTCATACAAATATCAAGGGGCCAGCAATCACAAAAGTAGGCATGCAGCCCGTTCTGGAAGCTTTGTGAAGTCCATCTCACTGTCCTTTGGGCATTCGGACAACCACCTTAGGAAAAAAAAGTGTCCTGAGGCAGAAGTAATGGTGCTGTCACAGCAGGATCAACTTTCTGGTCAGGAAAGGAAATGGAGTTTCCTGTTAATTTGTGGATACCAGGAACAAATGGGTCTTAGATATAGAGCACCTTTCAAAGGGTGTTAGGTTATTGGTTTCTTAATATTTTTAAATTTCTTTCTAGAAGTACCTGTTCTATATTTCTAGCCAATCTACATGTCTTTAACATCACTCAAGTTATCATTGAAAGAATATCTCTAACTTCCCTCATGCAAGCTAAAGAATTCTAGTGTATGTTCAGAGAGCAACATTTAAAGTACTTACTGCCTCTGGGGTATCAGTTCCTGAATAGGGATTTTCAAATGCTAAAGAACCACAGAGGCAATGAGTATTTCTGCTCCTAGGATATATATTAAAATAACTTATGAATATATATCATATTCTCTATGTATTTAAAGAATGTTAAGAACTTTAAATCACAAGCAATGTAATACTTGATGTGTGCTTTGCATTTTTTGGCTTTGACTATTGAGATAATGGTAGGAGGGAGTCTCCAAACTCTCTCCTCCTCCACCTCCATTCCCAGGAGCAGAAGCTAAGATATAAGCCTTGGGAAAAATAAAGTCATCAGGGACATATATATGAACCTATATATTTTTCTAGGTCATAAATACTTAGTGGAAAGGCCGTAGGGCAAACACTTTCTTGTAGAACTCTGTTCCTCTGCAATCTCCCTTACATATTGTTTTTTCTATTGCCCTACTCTTTCTTACTTGCAGCTAGCCAGCGTGGTAACTGAGGCCTGGAAGTATCTCTCATCTTTTAGATGACAGAAAAGACCTGGTTACAACCAGAAAAAGGGAAACTGGGGTTAGGGCCAGTTCTGTTTGGAAAATTAAGGGATCTTGATCTCTCTTTCTCACACTTATCTCCTTCTCTAGTAATTACGTGAACTCCAAAGCCTCATAAGGACCTTGGCAAAAAGGAAACAGAAATGGGCCCTTTTCACTACTTCACATCTAGACATTAAGGTAAAAAAGTAGAAAGAGTTATCAAGACTCACAGTGATCTCACAAAGATGAGAAACCAGGAGGGATTTAGGGTCCAATCTCCAGATAGTCATAAGGTATGCAAATACCTGGAGCATCCTCAGGATTCTAGCAAGTGCAATCCTACAGTGGCTGTCAAGATCCCACTTTGCACCTATGGCAAAATGCTACATACACCTTAGGCACTCATCCCTGTCAATGATGAATAGTTCTTGCCATTTAAAGTCTGTCCGAGCAAGAGTTATGACAAACAAGAGAGAAAAAAAAAAATGAACCAATGGATACGCCAATAAAACTCAAACTTGTCATGGCAAGTATAAAATGTTAAACATTCTGTAATCATATCACCACTGCATTTGTTAAAATGCCAGCTCCCAGAATATATGTCACTGAGTGAGATCAGGCAGCTAGTAGCCTCCAAACTAAAGTGTATTTAAAAGATAAAACACATTATTATTGAGCCATCTAGATTTCTAGCAGAAAAGTCTTCTCAATTCCAGATGTCATATTGTTAGGAGCATTCCTCAACCTTGTTTTCCTGGACTGTTCCCTTTATTCATTTCAATCTGATCTGCTTAGGAGAAAAAAATCATTGTTCACATAATCTCTGAGAACAGAGAACAAATAGACTCAGGAAAGAGAGCTCAGAAATATTCAGCTGGTTATTATTTTAATACTATAGCTGGAGCTTTGCCCCTCTTTTCTCTTTGAATCTCTCCCACAAACAACAAGATGTATTTTAGAACTAATTACACAAATACCAGCTTAAACCTCATTGTATTCTACAACAGCCTTCAATTATGGTACTGTATTTGGAAGAGAGCTTTGTACTGCCTCAAAAGCTCCAGTTGGAAAGAGAGTGTGCATGTCTAGAGAATTTCATGCTATGTATTAAATATTAATGCTCTCAAAGACACCTTCAGAACTTTAAAAATGTAGTTATTAAATGTAGTTATTAAAATGTAATTATTAAATGTAGTTTTTAAAAGCATTTTTAGGCATTTTGAAAATGTTTAAATGATTGGAGATGAATATTAATTCTTGCTACAAGTTACCTATATTTAGCAATATTTTACTGAATAAATATAAATGGATATTTGTATTTCAATTACAGAAAATACACTGCAACTGTTGGATACAGAATCATTATGAAAATACGAAAACACTAAGAATTCTAATCAGAAAACTGTAAACAAGGGAAGTAACAAAGATGAACTGAGGCATTTTTGCTGAGTGGCATTTTCTTACTGTAGGAAACCCAACGACAGTTTAGCCCTAGTCTAATGGCAACTCATGCATTGTTATTTATTAAGCACTATAGTCAGGTCTATTCTGGTTCTGATACTCACAACCAAGTTTGACAGCAGTTTTTCCCATACCCTGGGAGCACTTGAGGCATTTTCAAAATATATGAGTGATCCTTACTATTTGGATATCTGAAAAGGTAGGACTGTAGTCAACTATATATGGACTGAGAAACTCCACAATAAAACGTTCATCCCAGAGCCACATTTTTAACTTCTCCTGCTCCCAATTTTTCACTAAAATTATATAACCAATGTAATAGGAAAATTCCTGTATCTCTGAGGGAATTGCAAATCCCATGAAAAACATGACATTTTGAGTGAATTCTACTGGAAATATGACAAGAAAAAATCAGAAAAATGTCAAAACCTATCATCCCTTATTAGCAGAGAGGAACCCAACCAAACAAAAAAATTGACTTTCCCACCATTCACACTAAAATCCCTTCAATCAGAAGATGAGATGGGGATGAGAAGGGGATGGAGCAATAACTGTGAGAAGAACCCCCATCTTACCTGAGCCTACAGATGGATGCAGGAATTCATATATAATAGGAAGGGGTGCCCGTAAACTTCCCACAACTCACAAAGGTTTTATGGTTATGAAGCATTGGCAGAAATCTTGTCTTGAAATTTTCATTCAACAATGTGGGTTATACAAATCAGAAAAACTTTGGGAAGATGGAGATATGAAATATAAATTTTAGAATCATGCAAATGATTGTTGATGTTTAGAAATGTTTTTTGAAGATGCATAAAAATAATAATCTTGATATACAATTTTAGATTATGTCAATGAATTCTGGAAAATGGGAGGGAGAAGGTAAATGTGTACATAAGTATTCAGTTTTCTCCAGGGGAAGCCACTAGAAGCTACTTAATTGTTGAAGTTGATACTAAAATATATTGTACATATATTTAAAGTTATCCAACAATGGGTGTAAAACATCTAAGTAACTAACTCAAAAAAATGAAGAAAATATAATCGACTCTCAAAGATTGGTTTATATACATTTGATTCATTCTTTCATTAAATTATAGTGAGATGAAATACACAAAGTTGTTACTAGTGACAGTAATCTCCCTTCTTTAATGGGAGTTTATTGGAAACAATACTACCAGTAAGCAACAGAAGGTTGGCTTCTGGAATATTTTACCATCATGTCACTTAGCATAGACATGTTGTGTGAATATTAATATAGCCTGATATCAGGTTGTTTGCAGCAGTGACCTTCAAGCATGCTAAGTATTCTCCGCAAGCTTGAATTTAGAGAAAGAGATCTAACAGCCAAGAGTCTAATTTCTTCTTTTTGATAGAAAAATGAGGGAACTGAGGGAATGAAGAGGTGCTTGGTCTCTTCTATGGATCATTCGTTTAATACTAAGTGTATTGTTAATTTAACCGTAGTTATCAAAATACTTAAATATAATATTTCTTCAAAATGGAATAATTGGAAAAATCATTATTCTGTGTTTTATAGTTTTCAGTGTAGAGATCTTTCATCTCCTTGGTTACATTCATTTTTAAGTTTTTTTGTAGATATTAATTCCTGCTTTTTCATACAGTTTGCTGTTAGTGTATAGAAATGCTATTGATTCTTGTATGTTGATTTTGTATCCTGCAACTTTACTATATTTATTAGTTCTAATAGTTTTTGGTGGAGTCCTTAGGGTTTTCTACATATAAGAGTAAATAGTCTGCAAACAGGAACAATTTAACTTTTTCCTTTCCAATTTGAATGTGTTTTATTGTGTTGTCTTCACTAACTGCTCTGGCTAGGACCTCCAGTAATATATTGAAGTGGCAAGGGTGGGCACTCTTGTCTTGTTCCAAATCTTGGAGGAAAACTTTCAACCTTTCCCCATTAAGTATGATGTTGCTTGTGGGTTTAACATATATAGCCATTACTTGGTTTAGGTGTGTTCCTTTTATATCTAATTGGTTGAGAGTTTTTATCATGAAAAATAGTTAATTTTGTCAAATGCTTTTTCTGCATTTATTAAAACAGTCATATGGTTTTTGTCCTTCATTCTGTTGATGTGATGCCTCACATTTATTGATTTATGTGTGTTGAAGTATTCTTGCACTCCTGGGATAAATTCCACTTTGGCCATAGTGAATGATCTTTCTAATGTGCTGTTGAATTCAGTTTGCCTGTATTTTGTTGAGGATTTTAGCATTTTTATTCATCGGGGTATTGACCTGGAGTTTTCCTTTTTTGTAGTTTCTTTTCTGGCTTTGGTATCAGTATAATGCTGATCTCATATAGTAAGTTCAGAAGTATTCCCTTCTCTTCAATTTTTTAAGCATTTAAGAAGACTTAGTATTAGTTCTTCCTTAACTGTTTGGTAGAATTCAGTAGTGAAACCAGTCAGGTCCTGGACTTTTCTTTAATGGAAGACTTGCTACTGATTCAATCTCCTTACTCATTTTTAGTCTGTTAAAATTTTCTATTTCTTCATTATTTAGTATTGGTAGGCTGAATGCATAAATAAATGTATTTATTCTAGGTTATCCAATTTGTTGGCATATAATTTATCATAATATCATAATCCTTTGTATTTCTGTTGTATCAGTTGTAGTGTCTCCTTTATTTCATTTTATTTTTCTCTCTTAGCCTAGTTAAAAGTTTGTCAATTTCATCTTCAAAAAACCAACTCTTAATTTTGTTTATATTGTCTATTGATTTTCCCAACTCTCATTTATTTCTGCTCTGATCTTTATCATTTGCTTCCTTCTGCTAACTTGTTTTGTTCTCCTAACTCCTTGAGGTGCAGTGTTAGGTTGTTTGAGATCTCTTTATTTTGATGATTTATGGTTATAAACTTCTCTTTTACAACTGATTTTGCTATATGTTGTACTTTCACTTTCTTTTGCTTTTTTTCTTTTTTAGAGACAGGGTCTGACTCTGTTGCCCAGGCTAGAGTGTAGTGGTACTATCATAGCTCACTGTAATCTCTCCCCTGACTCAAGAAATCTTCCCAACTCAGCTTCACAAGTAGCTAGTACTACAGGTATTATCATTTTGCCTAATTTTTTATTTATTTATTTATTTATTTTTGGTAGAGATATGGCCTCTTTACATTGCTGTATTTGTCAGTTTTCATGCTGACAAATACAGACATACCCAAGACTGTGTAATTTAAAAAAGAAAGAGATTTAATGGACTTACAGTTCCATGTGGCTGGAGAGGCCTCACAATCATGGTGCAAGGTGAAAGGCATGTCTCACATGGCAGCAGACAAGAGAAGAGACAACTTGTGCAGGGACACTCCCATTTATAAACTCATCAGATCTCAAGAGACTTACTCACTATCATAAGAACAGCAAGGGAAAGACTTGCCCCCATGATTAAATTATCTCCCACCAGGCATCTCTCACAATGTGGAAATTCATGATGAGATTTGGGTGGGGACACAGCCAAACCATATCATTCCAACCCTGGGCCCTCCCAAGTCTCCTGTCCTCACATTTCAAAAACAATCATGCCTTCCCGACAGTCCCCCAAAGTCTTAACTCATTTCAGCGTTAACTCAGAAGTCCACAGCCCAAAGTCTCATCCATGACAAGGTAAGTCCCTTTCGCCTATGAGCCTGTAAATTCAAAAGCAAGTTAGTTACTTCTTAGATACAGTGGGGGTAGAGTGGGTAAATACAGTCATTCCAAATGGGAGAAATTGGCAAACAAAGTGGCCACAGGCCCCACGCAAGTCCAAAATCCAATTGGGCAGTCAAATCTTAAAGCTCCAAAATGATCTCTTTCGACTCCATGTCTCACATCCAGGTCACACTGATGCAAAAGGTCGGTTCCCATGGTCTTGGGCAGCTCCACCCCTGTGGCTTTGCAGCCAGGACATAGACTTCCTCCTGGTTGCTTTCATGGACTAGTGTTGAGTGTCTGTGGCTTTTCCAAATGCACTGTACAAGCTGTAGGTGGATCTACCATTCTGGGGTCTGGAGGACAGTGGCCCTCTTCTTACAGCTCCACTAGGCAGCGCCCCAGTAGGTACTCTGTGTGGGGGTTTTGACCCTACATTTCCCTTCTGTACTGCCCTAGCAGAGATTCTCCATGAGAACCCTGCCCATGCAGCAAACTTCTGCCTGGACATCCAGATGTTTCCATGCATCCTCTGAAATCTAGGCAGAGGTTCCCAAACCTCAATTCTTGACTTCTGTGAACCCGCAGGCTCAACATCACGTGAAAGATGCCAAGGCTTGGGGCTTGCACCCTCTGAAGTTATGGCCCAAGCTGTACCTGGGTCCCTTTTAGCCACTGCTGAAGCAGCTGGGACACAGAGCACCAAAAAGTCTCTAGACTGCACACAGCACAGGGACCGTGGGCCTGGCCCATGAAACCATTTTTCCCTCCTAGGCCTGTAATGGGAGGGGCTACCATGAAGACCTCTGACATGATCTGGAGACATTTTCCCCATTGTCTTGGGGATCAACATTCGGCTCCTCATTACTTATGCAAATTTTTGCAACTGGCTTGAATTTCTCCTCAGAAAATGGGTTTTATTTTCTATTGCATTGTCAGGCTGCAAATTTTCCCAATTTTTATGCTCTGCTTTCCTTAAACAACTGAATGCCTTTAACAGGACCAAATCACCACTTGAATGTTTTGTTGCTTAGAAATTTCTTCCACCAGATATCCTAAATCATCTCTCTCAAGTTCAAAGTTCCACAAATCTCTAGGACAGGGGCAAAATGCCACCAGTCTCTTTGTTAAAACATAATAAGAGTTACCTTTGCTCCAGTTCCCAACAAATTCCTCATTTCTACCTGAGACTACCTCAGCCTGGACCTCATTGTCCATATTGCTACCTATATTTTGAGCAAAGTCATTCAACAAGTCTCTAGGAACTTCCAAACTTTTCCACATTTTCCTGTCTCCTTCTGAGCCCTCCAAACTCTTCCAACTCCTGCCTGTTACCCAGTTCCAAAGTTGCTTCCACATTTTCTGGTATCTACAGCAGTGCCCCACTCTACTGGTACCCAATTCACTGCATTAGTCCATTTTCATGCTGCAGGTAAAGACTGGCCAATATGCAAAATAAAGAGATTTAACAGACTTACAGTTCCGTGTGGCTGGGAAGGCCTCACAAACATGGTGGAAGGTGAAAGACACATCTCATATATCAGCAGACAAGAGAAGAGAGCTTGAGCAGGGAAATTCCCATTTATAAAACCATCAGATCTGTGAGACTTATTCACTATCATGAGAACAGCATGAGAAAGACTTGCCCCCCTGATTCAGTTACCTCCCACCAGGTCCCTCCCACGTGGGAATTCAAATGAGATTTGGGTGGGGATACAGCCAAATCATATCATTGTATAGACTAGTCTTGAACTCCTGTCTTCAAGTAATCCTTCTGGTTTGAGCTCCCAAAGGCCACTTTCATTTGTCTCAGAAAGTATTTTAATGTCCCTTTTAATTTATTTATTGATCCATTGGTTGTTCAGGAACATGTTATTTAATTTCAATATATATCTAAATTTTTGAAAGTTCCTCTTGTAGTTGATTTCTAGTTTTATATGACTGTGGTCAGAAAATAAACTTTATATTATTGTAATCTTAAATTTTTTAAGACTTGGTTTTTGTCCTAACATATGATCTATCCTGGAGAAGGCTCTATGTACAGTTAAGGAGAATATGTATTCTGCAACTGCTTAATAAAATGTTTTGCACATGTCTGTTAGGTCCATTTGATCTAGAGTGTAGTTTACATCCGATATTCTTTTACTGATTTTCTGTCTAAATGATCTGTCCTTTGCTGAAAGTGGAGTATTGATGCCCCCTACTATTATTGTAATGCAGTCTATCTCTCCATTCAGATCTATTAATATTTGTGTCATATATTTAGATGCGCTGATGTTGGATGCATATATTTTTATAATTATTATATCCTATTGTTCAATAATTCTCTATCATTATATAATGACCTTCTTTGTCTCTTTTTACCATTTTTGACTTAAAGTCTATTTTAACTAAGTATAGCTACTCCTCCTCTCTTTTGGTCTCCATTTAAATGGAATATCTTTTCCTATCCCTTCACTTTCAATCTATGTGTGTTCTTACAAGTGAAGTGAGTCTCTTTTAGGCAGCATATAATTGAGTCTTTATTTATTGACTTATTCAGCAACCTTACGTCTTTTGATTAAAGACTTTAACCCATTGCAGTCAGTGTAATTTTTGGTAGGTAAGAACTTACTATTTTCATTTTGTTAATTGTTTTCTAGTTGTTTGCAGATCTTTTGTTGTTTTCTTACTCTCTTGTTGTCTTCCTTTGTAGCTAAGTGATTTTCTCTACCAGTATGTACTGGTTCCTTGTTTTTTATTTTTTGAGTGTCAACTATAGAGTTTTGCTTTTTAGTTACCATGACACTTACAAAGAAAAAAATCTTCTGGTTTTAAAGGTTGTTTTAAGCTGATGACAACTTAACTTTGAAAATAGAAAGACCTCTATATTTTTACTCCACTCTCTGCCTCACATTTTGAATTCTTGATGTCACAATTTACACCTTTTTATAGCTCATATCCCTTAACATAGTATCATAGCTATTTTTAAGAGTTTTATTTTTTAATCTTTATGTTACAGATATAAGTAATTTACACATCATTAAGTATTAGAATGAACGACTGTGTTCTTAATTTTATGATTTTTTTACTTTTAGATGTTTTCATACTACTAATTACCTTTCTTTTTTCAGATTGAAGAATCCCTTTACCATTTCTTTCCCCGCCCCCGCACTCCTATTCCCAAGACAGGGCCTCAATCTATTGCCCAGGTTGTGATAGCCATGGCATGATCACTGGGCTCAAGTGATCCTCTCACCTTTGCCTCCCTAGTAGCTGGGACTACAGGCACACACCACCATGCCTGGCTAATTGTGTGAGTGTGTGTGTGTGTGTGTGTGTGTGTGTGTGTGTGGCAGTGGCGTTTTGCCATGTTTCTCAGGCTGGTCTTGAACTCCTGGGCTCAAGTGATCTGTCTGTCTTGCTCTCCTAAAGTGTAATTACAGGTATGATTCACCCTGCCTAGCTCAGCATTTCTTATAAGAAGGGTCTGGTGTTGGTAAACTCTCTCAGTTTTTGATTGTTAAGGAAAGCCTTTTATCTCTTCTTCATTTCTGATGGACAGATTTGCTGGGAATAACATTCTTGGTTGCCAGTTTTCATTCTTTAGCACTTTAAATATATCATCCTACTCCCTCCTAGTCCAGAAGGTTTCTGCTGATATGTCTGCTGCTAAGATGTATTGGACCTCTCTTGTATGTGATTTCTTTGTATTTGCTGTGATCAGAATCCTTTCTTTGTTATGATTTTTGATGGTTTGATCATTACATATATTGGAATAGTCTTATTTGGATTAAATATGTTTGGAGAACTTTGACTTTCTTGTACCTGGATATTTTCTTCTTTAGCTTTGGAGTTTTCTGTTACCGTTTCTTTAAAATAAGCTTCTCCCCTTCTATCTTTCTCTTCTGCTTAAATTCCTATAACTTGAACATTCATTCTTTTGATATAAATCCTTTATATTTTCTTCCATTTCTTTTTTCTCCTCTGACTGTATATTTTCAGACAACCTGTCATCAAATTCACAGACTTTTTCTCCTACTTAATTCTGCTGTCAATGCTCTCTATTGCATTTTTATTTTATTTTCAACTCCAGGATTTCTGCTTTGGTTTTTTATTATTCAGTCTATTAATGTTATCATTCTTATATCTTGTTTTCCTCATTTTGTTGAATTGTTTCCTTTACTGAATTTTGCTGAGCTTCCTTAAAACAATTATTTTGAATCCTTTGTCAGTCATTTAATACATCTTTATTTCTTTAGGGTTGGTACTTGGCACTATATTTTGTCCATTTGGTGATACTGTTTTTCCCTGGTTGTTTTTGATCCTTGTGGTTGTATGTCAATGTCTATGCATTTAAAGAAATAGATACTTATTTCATTCTTCACAGACTGGCTCTGCCTGGGAAATCCCTGTGACATGCACAGTGTTCAAATGTACCAGAAACCCAGGGAAGCTGTGACAAGCATGGTACTGCTCAAACTCAGGGCTCACTGTGGCAGGAGAAGCAATGAGACAGGTCAGGAGCCTGGGGCCTGCTGTGGATGGCATGGTGCTACCAGAAGCCCCCGGTAGATGTGACCAGAGTGGCACTGGGGTATGCCAGAAGCCCGGGCTGATGAGGGTTGCCTGTCATTGAGAGGTATCCAGAGCCCAGAGCCCCTGATGTCAGCCTGGCAATGGTATGGGCCAGACATTGAGTTCACCATGCAAGCCTTATGCCTGAAGCTGTACAGCCCCACTCGTTGTCAAGGCAGGCTCAGAGGCTCAGTCATAAGTTACCAGCTTAAGTATGAAGCCTAAATATCCACCCAGTTCTTTGTTTTACTGTGATAGATCTCATGTTGGGATCTAAGGCAAAGTTCTGTAATCACTTCCTTCTCTTTATCCCAAGTGGACAGTCTCTCTCTGTGCTGTGCTGCCTGGGATTGGGGAAGGGGTGGTGTGGGTTATGTAAAACTGTTCTTCCTACCCTCCTCAATGCATCTTTTTCTTTTTTTTGTTATTGTGTTACAGCTAGGTACTGTTATCTCTCAGTTGGTTTCCTTAGTTCTCATGCAGATATTTTTGTGAGTAAATAGTTTTTTACACTGATGCTTCTATGAGGGAATGATTGCTGGAGAGTCCATTCCCACCATCTTGTTTTGACCCTTATAATTCTACTTTTAGGATTAAAAAAGTATGTCCTTCCCATGTCTTTCTTCTTTTCTGTTTTTGAGTCCTAAAGAAACAGCAACCTCATATCATAATATTTGGTCTCATATAAAAGCCCAAGATAAGTTAACCAGAAATATTCCCTAAGTTTGTACTTTTTTTCTGTTCCTATTATTCTAACATACTTAGGAACTTCATTTTTGGGGAGTCTGATCCTTTTCTATGTTAGTTTTTAAAAATGCTCAGATACTGCACATAATGAGTCAGGTAGAAATCAGTCAAGTTCAGTATTGATTTAGCAGAAGGGTAAGAGAAGCAGGCACTTCAATATTTTCCTACCTCCCTTGGGAAGATTAAGAGGAACTTAATTCAACCAGAAATGGTGTAAATATCCTGAGATGAAGCCCCTTTTAACATGTGCACTACTGAACAAAATTGATGTAAGGAAGGTAACCACTGTCTCAAAGTGAAAGTACATCTTCCATGAACAAGTTTACAACTGTTCAGGGCAGAGGGCAGAGACATAAGAATGAGGGAGTTGGGAATAGAACATGCTTTCTGAGCTGGTAAGGAAATTAAAAATTGCCCAGAACTATCATTCATCAAATTTTTTTTTTTCAATTCTTAAGGTGTTGCTGAGAAAGTAAAAATGGAAGCATATGTCATTTGCTAATGTCCTTGAATGTTCAGTGTTTAATTTTATTTTGGGAACCTCTTGATCTTGGGACAGCTGTGAAGAAAGAGCCTCCCTCTCCTAACTTCCTGGAAGAGTACTAAATGATAGCCATATTCAAACCAGAACTAAGATAAGGAGCAATCTTTATTTCTGTTTAGGATTAGGGAGAGTCAACACTATAAAGATATGTTTCTTTCTACAAATGTCAGGGAAATAAATAGAATAGAGCTATGGAGCGCTCAACATTTTTACTTCAGAAGTTTTATAGAATTGCTAAGTGATTTTATTTCCCACAAGCATGATTCTTTCAACAAGTATTTTTCTTATTCAGTATTTTTTCTTTTATTTACGTATTTATTTATTCAATGAATGTATAGTAAACATTCACTATTGCCAGAGCACTGCTAAGTGCTCATCACGGTACAATTTCACAGACGCTTAACATTTAGGGACGCTGTTAGTAGGTGTCTGCTTTCATTCACACAAAAGGCAGGAATGGACATTACTCCCCCTCCCTTGCATGTTGGCTGCTAGCTCTTGTTTCTCTCTGCATTGGGCCTTGCTGTCAACAGTATGGATCCTTAATTAGTTCTCTTTAATCTGCATGAAGTGATTCAAAAGTAGTTGGCACTATACGTGAAGCAGGAGTAAGTTTTGAATCATATTTTGAGTCTCTTTCATACAGGAAAAAAATATAATTAATTTTTTATTATGAAGAAAATTCTAAAGTACCTATAGAAATTTAATCTGGGCCAGGTGTGGTGGCTTATGCCTGTAATCCCAGCACTTTGGGAAGCAAAGGCGGGTGGATCACCTAAGATCAGGAGTTCGAGACCAGCATGGTCAACATGGGGAAACCTGTCTCTACTAAAAATACAAAAATTAGCTGGGCATGCTGGCATATGCCTATAATCCCAGCTACTCGGGAGGCTGAGGTAGGAGAATCGCTTGCACCCGGGAGGCAGAGGTTGCAGTGAGCCAAGATCACGCCACCGCACTCCAGCCTGGGCAACAAGAGCGAAACTTGGTCTCAAAAAAAAAAAAAAGAAATATCTAAGCACTTGTGTTGTGGTAAAAGTACAGCAAGTACAGCAACTAACTACATCATATACAGGAGAAAAGCTAGCCTCCCTCAGAATGTCCCTTCCCCCAGCTCTTCCTCCCTTCACTTTGCAACATTAAAAGGCAAATAGAGCAGAAGGGTTTCAAATTATTGTTGAATATTTATATTTTAAAATTAAGGCCAGGCACGGTGGCTCATGCCTGTCATCCCAACACTTTGGGAGGCCGGAGGTGGGCAGATCACTTGAGACCAGAAGTTCGAGACCAGCCTGGCCAACATAGTGAAACCCCATCTCCACAAAAAATACAAAAATTAGCTGGATATGGTGGTAGGTACCTGTAATCCCAGCTACTTGGAAAGCTGAGGCATAAGAATCACTTGAATCCAGGAGGCAGAGATTGCAGTGAGCCAAGATTGTGCCACTGCACTTCAGCCTGGACAACAGAGCAAGACTCTATCTCCAAAAATAAGTAAGTAAACAAATAAATAAATAAAGATTATTGAGAATATGTGGGGGAAGCAGTTTAGAAATTTTTAAAGGTTAATTCTATCTTTTGTGAACCTATATTTATTTCTAAGGGGCTTTATTTTTAATATCTCAATTGTTATACCTAAATCAAGCGTTATAGCCAAACAGTATTTTATGCCAAAGATTACTTAATGTAACCAACTCCTTTTTACAGAAGAAAGCGAGAGAGGAATACGTGCAACTTTTCACAAAGTGATCACATGAATAGAGTGAATACAATATTGGAAGCAGTGGAATTCCATATAAAAAATTATAGAAACTCCAGTAAAATAAGACTGCATAAAATGTATTTGCACATACACTGAGTGTTGTTATACCTCTATCCCAATTGTCAGCACTTTATTTGGATTTTTAAATTTTTAAATATGCTATAAAGTATAAGTATACCTACCATTTAACACAAGAACTAAAACATTACAAATACATTTAAATCCCTCTATCTACCCATCCCAGATCCGATTTACTCTCATTCCCATTTATAAAGGAAACCTCTATCTTGAACTTTAGGTTTATCATTTTCATTTTTTTGTACTTTTATTCTGTCCATTTAGACCCTAAACAATATTGTTTTGCATATTTTAAGCTATACAAATAGAGTTACTTGCTACGTATCCTTCTATAACTTGCTTTTTATCTCTCATAATGTGTGTGAGATGCGTCTACATTGATATCTGTACTATGCTATTCATTTTTGTTTCTAGAGTATTTAAATGCACGAATTATATCAAATTTCATAATTTGTAATAGATTTTGTTGTATCCATTTGTGTTTTTACCATCTATACTTTTGAAATTTTTTCACCATAACAATGCTGCAATGCATAGCTTTTGTGTTTGAGTATCCCTAATGTATATACTCAGGACTGGAATTAATGGGCCATAGGATATATACAATTTCAACTCCACTAGATATTGTCAAATTGATCTACAAAGTACTTATCCTAAAAATATATACTTCCACAAACACTAGATGAGTGTTCCTAATTTTAATTTTCTGGCAGTGCTCTAGAAATTCTTTTTAGCAAAACATAGCCATAAATCACTTAAATAAGAATCACATTGAATAACATCCTTATGATATAAAATGTTTCTTTGTGCTTTATTGCTAAAGTTGGGTCTTAGAGTTTTTGAGCCTTCTAAGGAATGACAACTTAGATGGGTATTATTGGATTGTGGATAATCTGAAAATTTCAAAAGTACTTTACAAATAGGTGGAATATAAATTTAATAACAGTAATGGTATCCATAGGAATCCCCTTATAGAATAGTTTGGTGATGGATTATGACTACGGCAAGCAAGTAGAAGATCAGATCAAAAATACCCATTCTGCATATTAGACATTAAAGCTAATGATTGGAATAAATCACACCAAATGCAAATACATATTTTTTAACCAGAGAAGAATAAAAGGATAAAGCTATCCATGAGTGAAAAAGAAAGAATTGTCTGATTTATGTTGAGTGAATTTCAAATCCAATAAGCATCTACCCAGACTATGAAAGGTAAAAGTTAATAGCATGTTTAATTCTTTGCTATTAAAATTAATGTGCATTTCTGAAGTCTGAAAATTGTTTATGTAAGTCAAGCAAAAAGCCAACACTCAGTTTCATGAGGCAAAAACAGCAATCCCTTTATTTATTCCTTCATTCTCTCATTCAAAAAAATTACATTTGCAGAGAAACTTCTATGTATTTGGTATTTATGCTAGGCACAGTGATAAGCCCAAGGAGATCTCCATGCATGCAGAAACTGATACTGACAAGTACAAATTATATTGCTTTCTTGCATGCAGATCTCTACTACATTGTCTCTGTGTTGTCAGGTGTCTCTTTATTTGAGCTTTGATATTGCTATTGACTGACTGACTGACAGAAACAGGATGAAATGCTCCAGAAATCAAAGGACACAACCATTTAGGGATTTGTGGAAGGCATCCACCAAAATGCCTCCTGGCATTCATACCCTTTTGTAGTTTCCTCCGACGTTGACTAGGACGGACATGCATAACAAATAATATATCAAGAAGCAAATATGTGTTGATGCCTGAAGCAAGGTCAAAAAACGACTTTGTAGCTTCAGCATGCTTTCTTAGATAACCCGCTCTGGAGGAAGCCAACTGCCATTTTGTGAAGATGGGTAAGCAGCCATATGAAGAGACCCGTATGGCAAGGAACTGAGCCCTCCTGTCAATATCCAACCCCTACTTTCTAGTCAACTGAGTGGACCACCTTGAAAGTGGGTCCTCCAGCCCCAGTCAAGTCTGCAGATGAGTGAAGGCCTGACATCTTGATTACAATTTCATAAGAGTCTCTGAGTCAGAACAACTCATGTAAGCTGGTCCTGAATTCCTGATACATAGAAACCAAAATAAAAAATGTTTATTATTGTTTTAGGCTGCTAAGATGTGAGGTAATTCACTATGCAGCAATAGATAACTAAAATAGGATTGGAAAGTCAAAATAAGAACAACTCTCTTTCTCCCTTTCTCTAAAGCTACAATGAATGTTTCTCTTTACTTTTTCTATATGAGGAATTATAACAGCTTGGTGTGGTGTCTGATGCTATAATTCCAGTTACTTAGGAAGCTAAGGTGGGAAGATCACTTTAGGCAAGGAGTTTGAGACCAGCCTGGGCTACATGGCAAGACCCATCTCTAATAAAATAAAAAATTTGAAATTTGCTGGGTGTGGTGGCATGCAATTATGTTTTCAGCTACTTGAGAGGCTGAGGCCGGAGGATTGCTTGTGCCCAGGAATTTGCAGTTGCAGTAAGCTATGGTCACACCACAGCCCAAATAACAGAGCAAGATCCTATCTCTAAAAAATTATATTACACTTAATGATATAATAACCCATTTTGTGCAGGTATTTGACCATTTCGCCCAAATTTTAGCTAAATTACCTCATGCCTTTATACAGGTCACTAAATTGCCTCCAATATTAACCTTTCTATCAATGGGATAATTATAAAGTGATAATACCAAGATATTATAGTATCATAGGTTTAAGAAAATGTTTAAAGCCTATAAAGTTGAAAACAAACAGCAGTTTAAATTTACTATAGTTTACTACAGAAAACTTGACACATAGAAGAGAAGACTTCTCTGGTGACAAGATCTGAAAATGCTTTTGACTGAAAATATCTAGCATTATATTGTGTATACATCCCAAGTTGAAATGGAATAGAAGCTTGAGGCTGCCATGAGCTATGATTGCAGCACTGCACTCTAGTCTGAGCAACAAAGACAAAGCAACTCTGTCTCTAGAATAAAAAGAATAAAAAAGAATTATAATGGTCTCCCAGAAGGGAAAGCATGTAAGTATCTATGTCACTTGCCTAAAAATAAACTTAATATAGTATCTTAGTTCGTTAGTTTGTTTAATGTTCCTTATAATAGAATACCTGAAACTGAGTCATTTATAAAGAAAAGAAAACTCTTTCTTATATAGTTACAGAAACTGAGAAGTTTAAGGTCAAGGGGGAATATCTAGTGAGGGCCTTCTTCTTGGTGGGCTGTTTGCAGTATATCAAGGAGGAGCAAGGCATCACGTGGCAACAAACCTGAGTGTGCTAAGATGTTAGTTCAGAACTCTTTTCCTTTTCTAATTAATCCACCAGTTCCCCTCCCATGATAACCCATTAATCCATTAAACCACTTGTCCATTACTCCATGAATGGGTTAATCCATTCATGCAGGCAGAGCCCTCATGATCCAATCATCTCTTAAATACCCCAACTCTCAATACTGCCACATTGCAGATTAAGTTTCAACATGAGTTTTGGAGGAAACATCCAATCCATAACACACAGTAAAAAGCAAATGGATCACTGATTCTTTACCTCATTCAGAAATATGCGTTGAGCACTAAGAACCACCAAAATAATGAGTAGATAATTGCACTTTGAATAGATCATTAAAAAGAAGACACTGGAATTCAACAAAAAAAAGTGACAGAAAATGCCTAAAGCAAGAAAGGAGAGGGAAGTGAAGCAGTCTGCTCAGCCAAGATCAGCTGGGAAATGGGAATGACTCCCCAATGTGGGGAAAGAGTAATAGACCCGCAGTGGACCACATTCCAACTGTGGACTCCTGCAGTCCCAGGCATGGGAGATCCCCAACACCTTTGCAAGCCCTGAAACTAATACATGGAGCTGCCTGGAGATTACACAATGAAACTGCTCCAGGGAATGAGTTTTTACTAGGTCCCCCACTTCCCCCAACTCCTAAGCATCGACAGCAAGGTGCCATTTTAAGAGCACAGCGCACAACAGGCTGTGAACTATCCTGGGCCCAGCAGTAGTAGGGCTAAGTCATGAGCAAAGTGCAGGCTGCTGCTGCTGCTGCTGGGATTAAAATGCAGTGAAGGCGACGGCTGCTGCCAATGGGGCTGAGGCAAGAGCAGGGCATGTGTTCCCTAGCCACCAGCCTAGGTTGCCATCACTGAAGGTGGCCTTATCCTCCTCAGTGACAGGAATGTAGTACGGCTGCTGCCACCCCCTACTTGAGCATTCTCCTGGAGGCCTGGGAATCTCCTCACCCCTACTTAGCATAGCAAGTACCTGCACGCACCACTGTGGGGCCCTAAGTCAAGCCCACTGAGCTAAGCTTGAACCCCCAGCATGCCAAAGCATGCAGTCTGGAGGCCTGGAGATTAACAAGCTCAGTCCACCAACATTGGCACCTGAGTACTTCTCCCACAGCCTTGAGGTTGAACCTACCCACTCTATCACTACCACCACAGCCGGCACCTGCCTGCACATGTCATCTACGGGCATGGAGACTGGTCTGCCCAGCCCATTTCAGCCACCATTAACAACAGCACATAGTACTTGGGATCCAGAGTGGTACCATCATGCACACCATGCCAGCTACTGCCATCATGCATGCTATGCCAGCTAACCAGTGGACAGAGAACACACCCACCTCCCCAGACCACTGCAGTTACTATTGTCATCCAAGTAAGCTATCCGGAGGCCCAAAAGTTGGCCTACCTGGACCCACCGACACTGGTGCCAGCGTACCCCACCCTGGGGACCAATGAAGGGTCCAATTAACTCACTGCTGTTACCACTGGTAAAGAATTTAAATAAATTAACTGATTGTTTAAAGAAAGGGATGTTTACAAGTCAGAAAGTTGAAGCAAGTCGAAGATTGTGAAAGTTGTGAAAAATGTTATAAAAGGGAATGTATGCAAGAAATGTTGTATAATTTAAAAGTAATTGGGCCTCCTGAATGTAAAACTACTGAAGAAACAATTTGTGTGCAAGCTGTGTAAGGAAACTTTTGGTAAAAGGATTATGAGGCATAAGAATATGGATTTTTATCTACATTAAAAGGTTAAAATATATATATATTGTTTTGAAGGCATAAGCAAGTTTTGAAACATTAATTGTAAAGGAAATGTGTGTAAGCATACTGACTAAAGTTAAAAAGGTATCATCCAGTTTTTCTGTGAACTGGACATTAAAATAAAAGCATGACAGGTTTTTTTAAAGCACTAACCTGCTCTTTAAGAAAAATTATAAAGGGTTAAACAGAGTCTATAAAAATCTTACCTTATGGTCAGACATTAAAACTGGGTAATGTCTACAAGGTTTTATTAAAATTGAGTTGAACATTAATAGCACACTAATATAAAGTTAAAATTTAGCTTACCTGGTATAAAATCACACAGGAAGCATTGCCAAATATAAAATGGCATTTGGCTTTATTTGATCTAAAAACTAATAAAAATAGGTGCTAAAGAAAATTCAGAAGGAAAATGGAGAAATGTTATCCAAACCTCTTATGAGGGAAATCTTGTTCCATCTGCATCAAGGGACCCATTGGGGGCCCCAAGCCGTGTGTGACGCAGTCCTCAGAGTTGATGGGTGCATAGAAATTTATACCCTAGCCAAACAGGTTACAGACAGTTGCTTACTAAAAGATTACCCCTTAGGGGAAGGAGTCTAGGCTTAAGGCCATTTCAAAGTATCCAGATTGATTATACACAGATGCTTCCAATTGGTCATCTAAAGTATTTATTAGTATAGTAGATCACCTTACTCATTGGGTAGAAGCTATTTCCTTTTCAAGTACAACTGCTAATAATGTAGTCAAGGCATTAGTTGAAAATATTATATCCAAGTTTAGATTAATAGAAAACATTGATTCAGATAATAGGACTCATTTCACTGCACATGTCATTAAGAAATTAGCCCAGATACTGGAGATAGCATGGGAATATCATACTCCCTGGCACCTACCTTCATCAGGGAAAGTAGGAAGGCCTATTACCCTGTTGAAAGTCCAAACTGCTCCCTGAAAAGACATACACCTGTCCCTTTATGGGATGCTTTATGGATTGCCTTATCTACATTCTACTACTGATCTCCTACATTTGAAACAAAAGATCAGTTTCTAAGAAATTATATACTTGGTTTATCTCCCACTTTCCCCTCCCTCAGAACTAAAGTTCTTTTAGCACAGGTGCCACCCCTAGAGTTTCCAGCACACCAACCTCAGCCTGGGGACCATGTCCTTGTCAAAAGTTGGAGAGAAGGAAAAACTCGAACTGGCCTGGGAAGGACCTTGCCTAGTGCTCCTATCTACCAAAATCGCAGTCCAGACAGCAGAAAAATGATGGACCCATCACACCCGAGTCAAGAAAGTGCAACCCCCTCCAGCGTCTTGGGTCATAGTCCCAGGGGGAAATCCTACCAAACTAAAGCTAAGAAAAATTTAACTCTCTTTCATCTATACTATTACTCCTTCTTTCCTTGCTCCATTGCTGACCACCTAGTTATTAATGTAACCAAGCCAATTTTGCCTCAAACTATTACATTTGATGCTCGCCTTGTTATACCCTGTGGAGACTTGACAAGTCAGAGGCAACTCTCCACTTGAGAAAAGTATCTTTATCCTTCCTAGTTCTCCTCAGACTAAAAATCTGTTAACTGGGATAAGTTAGTTTGAGAAGAGTTTGACAAATATTCCAGTATAAACTGGAAATCTTGTCCTCCTAGAGCAGAGCTTCTCTGCCAAAGTTGGTCCAATGCTCTATAAAATACTAAAAAGCAAGGAGTACCTCACATGGGTCCTTTGACCCCCAGGTTTATAAAAAACGCTATTGGAGTTCCATGAGGAATACCAAATGAATTTAAAGCCTGAGATTGAATAGCTGCAGGATTTAAGTCAATAATTTTGTGGGTGACAATTAATAAAAATGTAGATTAGATAAATTTTATCTATTATGATCAGCAGCAGTTTATTAATTACACCAGGGATGCTGTCAAAGGGATAGCAGAACAATTGGGGGCCACTAGCCAGATGGCCTGGAAAAACAGAATGGCCCTAGATATAATATTAACTGCAAAAGGCAGTGTTTGTGTTATGATTAAAACTCAGTGTTTTACCTTTATCACAAACAACACTGCCCCTACTAGGAGCATAACAAGGACCTTACAAAGACTTACCACTTTATCCAATGAATTAGCTACAATTGTGGAGTCGATAACCCTTTCCCAGGGTGGCTAGAAAGGTGGTTCAGTAAATGGAAAGAAATCATAGCCTCAGTTCTTACTTACCTTTTAGCTGTAATAAGTGTACCCATTCTTGTTAGGTGTTGTGTCATACCATGCATCCGTGGGCTAGTGTAAAGACTGATAAAAGCAGCACTTACTAAAACCTTCCTTAATTCTCCTCTACTTTATTCAGAGAAGCTTTTTCTTTTAGAGAATCAAGCAGAACAACTAAGCCAAGACATGTTAAGGAAGGTTGAAGAGAAAAACTGTAAATATTCAAGATGGGGGATTGTTAAATATAGTGAACTCCAAGTTTCTCTTCAAATAATCAGTATGTCCGTATGTTCAGCTCTCTTATTCTTTGATTCTCCAGTTCTCTTCACCCCCTTGCCTCTAGTTTCAGTAAACAACTTTCCTGCCAGTTCTAATCAATAGTTCCCCTGGTCACCTGCTTTGACCTGAGTTAACCCTGGCTACCTGCTCTGTCTTGAGTCACCCCTGGTTGCCTGCTCCGTCCTGAGTCACCCCGGTCACCTGCTCTTACCTGAATTATCCTAGGTCACCTGTTCTGTAACCACCCTTCCCATCAAACTACTCTGGCTTGTACCCTTGCTCTCTTTAAAATAGCCAATCAAAATTAACTTAGACTGTGTGGTCCAACCCTAGCCAATGGGGGAACGACACAGCAGCAGGGGCTACCTGTGTCAGGAATAAGAAACCCTTCCCCTCCCTTGTCCAAGTGTGTTCTCGCCATTACTCCATCCATGAGTTGCACTCTTCTATAGAAGTAAAAATTGCCTTGCTGAGAAAATTAAATTTATGTTTGAGTGCTGTTTCTTTGCAGCACCAAGGAACACGCATTTGTTTCTAACACAGGGCGGGGGCTTCCAGGTCAAGGTAAGTGAGAGACAAATGATTGCATTCTTTTGAGTTTCTGATAAACCTTTCCAAAGGAGGCAATCAGAATATGCATCTATCTCAGTGAGCAAAAGGATGATTTTGAATAGAATGGGAAGCAGATTTGCCCTGAGCAGTTCCCAGCTTGAATTTTCCCTTTTGCTCAGTGATTTGGGGGACCCAAGATATTTTTCTTTCACACCATCAAAATTATCCTTCATGAATGAAGTAGAAATATAGTATTTCCCAAATGAGTAAAAGCTGAGGGAATCCATCACCACTTGACTGGACCCTACAAGAAATGCTTAGAGTTTTATTTCTTTTTTCCAAGATGGTGGATTAGAGGTTTTCAGCATGCCTCAGCCACTTGGAAATTGCAAGACAGTACATAAAGATCAACTCCGTGAGATTTAATTCAAGAAGGAAAATGGGAACCACTGGAATCATGAAGGACACCCAGATCCCAGAGAGAATGGTAGCAAATTGTCCCCATTATGGCATCCAGATGATAAAAGTGAGTGAAGCCCTAGTACACTAGAGGGGCAGTCAGCCTTCCTCTGTGATTCACCTTTCCACTGGGGTTCCCACTAACCCAGGTTGAGGAAGAGCAATGGTTTCTCCCAACCCCTGGAGCTAACTTGGGGAGAGGCTTGGAGACACTGTGAGGGAAAGACACCGCGAAAAGCTGCAGACATTTTCTCAGACCTGGGACCAGGAGCGGGATGCCATTTTTAATCTAGGTGCATAAAAAGTCAGCCATTCTTTGGTAATCCAGGAGCATGGTTCTGTGGGCATTTTCATCTCGGGCCAGAGATTAGAGCTGGCTCTGAAGTGGAGTAGCCTTTCTACAGTTCTATAGCCAGAACTGTAGAAAGCAGTAGGTTCTGAATATGTGCTTTCTCCCGTTGCAAGCCTAGGACAAGAGGAGAGCTGCTACAGCTGCAGTTTCTCCTGGGCAGTGAGACAGCTAGGGCCAGCTTGGTGAACTAGAACTAATCTGTGTGTGCCACTGCTGGGTACCCTAACCTGATCCCCTGAGGTCATATACAGAAGGGCTCTCTCCACTCCATGCCCAGGCAGACCTCCAGTCATTTGGAGCACTCATTCATCTGCTTCAGCAGCCTGAGCAATCCCATTCTTCCTGGGCATAGATCATAGTACAACAAGGCCCCTACTGTTCCACACCCAGGCAGATCTTCAGGCATTTGGAGCACCAGCTCACCTAGATTGGCAGACTGAACTACCCTTCCTGAATAGAGATCCTGGTGCATAGAGGCCCTTTCTGTTTCACACCCAAGCAGATCTCCAGGCATTTGGAACACCAGATTACCTACCTAGATCAGTAGCCTGAGCTGCCCCAAGCTTCCTGGGCTGAGGTCTTGCTGCAGAGAGGCCCTGTCTGCTACACACCCAGATAAGTAACAAGGCCTTCAGAGTGTCTGCTTGCCTAGTTCAGCAGCTTGAGTCACCCCATTCCTGCTATGCAGAGATCATGGTGCAGAAACCAGCCCAGGCAGATCTCCAGGCACCTGGAGCACCCACTGTCCTGGATTAGGAGTTTAGGCCACTCCTGATTCCATGCAGAAAACATGGGGCTGAAGAGGTTTCCTAGCTCCACACCTAGGCACACTTATGGGCACTTGGTAGTTGCCGACTGCATTCTTCTTTAGCACTGGTCCAGCTCCACCTTTCATGGCCCCTGATCCCCCAGGGCAGAACAGAAAGTTCAAAACAATGTGCATGTCATGAATCAGCCCATTGCCTGAGGCAATAGATAGCTTCAGCCAGTAAATAAAACATCATGAATCAGCCCATTGCCTGAGGCAATAGATAGCTTC